>NC_090444.1:869108577-869429031 GCF_031143425.1 Pleurodeles waltl | reverse complement strand
AGAGTGTCAGATCCATCATTTTAAGTTTCAGGCTATCACAGACATTTTGGATTTTAGTTTGAGTTTTCTCAGGGTTACCAAGCTCATTTTTAATCTCCTACATTAGAGTCAAAAAAAGAGACGCTATGCCAGCCTGTCCCTTATTATTATACATTTTGTGTCCCTCTTCCTGGGATGCTCCTTGTAGTACATATGGTTCCCCTTCTCTAATTTTTTCTGGGAGATCTTGTTTAAGGGCTTGAAACCTATTAGTAAGCACGTGGTTGCTAGTTGCTCTGTTTCCATTGCAGTTGCTAGTAATGTCAATACTGGTTGATTGGAACTTAGGTGTGTCCCTCATTTCTTACCTGGCACTCTTAGCCTGGAATTTAAAAATAGATCTCAGTAAGGGCATACTTTTCAGTATTCTGCTTGTTTTAACTGAATCCATTTGACTCTATGAATTACCTGTATATTGGTCAGGAGTATCAGCAAGAGGAAAGATTTTAAAATCTGGTATAGTCAAAATCTTTCTCCTTAGTTCGAGACAGTCCCAGGCTAACCTGTTTATTTCTTAGTGAGAGTCCCAGGCTCATATGTTTATTTATTAGTGTATTTTTACCTCCTGAGAGTCTATCAAGTGTACCAATTGTGCTTCAGAATCTGGCCAGTGCCAGCAGGTGACGTCAGAGACTCCTCCTGATAGGCTCTTACCTGTGTTGCTAGCCTATCCTCCTTCCTAGGTAGCCAAACCTCATTTTCTGGCTATTTAGGGTCTCTGCTTTGGGGAATTCTTTAGATAACGAATGCAAGAGCTCATCAGAGTTCCTCTGCATCTCTCTCTTCACCTTCTGCCAAAGGATTGACCGCTGACTGCTCAGGACGCCTGCAAAACCGCAACAAAGTAGCAAAGACGACTACTGCAACCTTGTATCGCTGATCCTGCCGCCTTCTCTACTGTTTTCCTGGTGGTGCATGCTCTGGGGGTAGCCTGCCTCCTTCATGCACCAGGAGCTCTGAAGAAATCTCCCGTGGGTCGACGGAATCTTCCCCCTGCAACCGCAGGCAACAAAAGACTGCATCACCGGTCCTCTGGGTCCCCTCTCAGCACGACGAGCTTGGTCCCTGGAACTCAGCAACTCTGTCCAAGTGACTCCCACAGTCCAGTGACTCTTCAATCCAAGTTTGGTGGAGGTAAGTCGTTGCTTCCCCACGCTAGACTGCATTGCTGGGTACCGCGTGATTTGCAGCTGCTCAGGCTCCTGTGCACTCTTCCAGGATTTCCTTCATGCACAGCCAAGCCTGGGTCCCCGACACTCTAACCTGCAGTGCACAACCTCCTGAGTTGTCCTCCGGCGTCGTGGGACTCCCTTTTGTGTCTTCGGGTGAGCTCCGGTTCACTCTTCTTTATAGTGCCTGTTCCAGCACTTCTGCAGGTGCTGCCTGCTCCTGTGAGGCTCCCTGACTTGCTGGACGCCCCCTCTGTCTCCTCATCCAAGTGGCCACATCCTGGTCCCTCCTGGGCCACAGCTGCTTCCAAAAACCCTAACCGCGACCCTTGCAGCTAGCAAGGCTTGTTTGCGGTCTTTCTGCGTGCGAACACCTCTGCAAGCTTCTTCACGACGTGGGACATCCATCCTCCAAAGGGGAAGTTTCTAGCCCTCTTCGTTCTTGCAGAATTCACAGCTTCTACCATCCGGTGGCAGCTTCTTTGCACCCTCAGCTGGCATTTCCTGGGCATCTGCCCACTCGCGACTTTGTCGTGACTCTTGGACTTGGTCCCCTTGTGCAACAGGTACTCTCGTCCGGAAATCCACTTTGGTTGCATTGCTGGTGTTGGTCTTCCTTGCAGAATTCCCCTATCACGACTTCTGTGCTCTCTGGGGAATATAGGTGCCCTTTACACCTACTTTTCAGGGTCTTGGGGTGGGCTATTTTTCTAACCCTCACTGTTTTCTTACAGTCCCAGCGACCCTCTACAAGCTCACATAGGTTTGGGGTCCATTCGTGGTTCGCATTCCACTTTTGGAGTATATGGTTTGTGTTGCCCCTATACCTATGTGCTCCTATTGCAATCTACTGTAATTCTACATTGCTTGCATTACTTCCTTTTGCTATTACTGCATATTTTTGGTATTGTGTACATATATCTTGTGTATATTTGGCATCCTCATACTGAGGGTACTCACTGAGATACTTTTGGCATATTGTCATAAAAATAAAGTACCTTTATTTTTAGTATATCTGTGTATTGTTTTTTCTTATGATTTGTGCATATGACACCAGTGGTATAGTAGGAGCTTTGCATATCTCCTAGTTCAGCCTAAGCTGCTCTGCTATAGCTACCTTCTATCAGCCTAAGCTGCTAGAAACACCTCTTCTACACTAATAAGGGATAACTGGACCTGGTACAGAGTGTAAGTACCCCTTGGTACCCACTACAAGCCAGGCCAGCCTCCTACATTGGTTGTGCAGCGGTGGGATAAGTACTTGCAACTACTTACCACTTTGTCATTTTGTACTTTTCTTTTTTTTTTTTAATATATCTTTATTAACTTTCACTGCATTACATCTGCAACATTCTTGATGGCATCAACAGGTTTCCATTTAGTGCATATAATTGATCATTGAATACACAACATATTCTTGCATTTTCTAATGCTCCCACCGCATTTCTTTTTATCCTATTCGTTTACAGTTTCCTTGGGGATGCAATGTGCCTAGGTTGTTTCGGTGTCTTAGGGGTACATCCCTATCCTGTGGTTTCATTTAACCTGGAGTGCCCACTTGTCCGTATCGCAAACTTCTCTAAAACTACTTATTGTTTTAACTTGATGGCGCTATTTCAAACAGGCTACATTCACAGCCGTGGTGGGTGTTACTCATTCTTACCTTGTTCTTCTATGTTTTTTTTTCCCCTCTTTCATTCAATTGGGGCCGGGCCGGTACCTTCCTATGCTTATTGTCTCTGTTTCTTCAAACTGAGATGGATGTGCTTGGGGGCTGAGAACATCCATGTTCTGTCTCTTGGGGTTCAGCCGTCCCATCCCCTTCACTGCCTGCTCCAGATGGTCCTAGTCACCCTCTTTCCACTCCTTCTCTCTTGGTTTCTCCATCTTGCCCCACTGTCTCGTGCCCTGCCCTATTAGTCACTCTGGGTTTCCACTGCCACCCCCCCTTCCTTGGTCTGACTATCCCATCTCAGAAGTATTTCTTCCCATGCCAGGGCAATGGGGGTTTGGCGCATACCCCTTGCTTCCTCACTTTTCAACACTTGCCATTCTGCTCGAGCCCATCTAGAGACATCCCGCCTCCATACGCTCGCCGATGGGCAGCTGGGAGATTTCCAGCCTATCGTGATTCGTCTCCTATAGAGAACAAGTGCCAGGTCCAGGAAGCGTCCCCTCACTTTCCCTAGAGGTGCATGCACCCTCAAACCCAGTAAGCATGACGTTGGGGATAGCCCAATCTCCACCTCCAGCACCTGTTCTAGGTCTGCCAGCGCTGCAGCCCAACCCCTCTGGAGCTCTGGGCAGTTCCATACCATATGGTCGAAGTCTGCAGTTACATTTCCACATCTAGGGCATGTCTTGGGGGTTTCCCCATAAATTCTTGTCAGTCTGTGTGGGGTGAGGTATGTTCTGTGCATATATTGTAATTGTAATTGTAATTGTAATTGTAATCGTATTTATATAGCGCTTACTACCCCTGACGAGGCGTCGAAGCGCTTTTCGATGAGTAGCACGCTACTCCGGTACCCAACAAGAATTAGTGATGGATTAGTATGATTTAATAAGGAGTACAGTTTTAGTATTATTATGAGTTAATTTGAGTTGCGGATATGAGAGTTTGTTAGTTAGATTGACTGGAGTAATGGAGGGGTGGAGGAGGAAAGAAATCCAGAAGTGTTAATTGGGAGTTTATCCTTCATTTACTCAATCCAAAGGCTTGAGATGAATAAAAGGGGGGCGGAGGGGAAAGAGGATGTGGAAGGGTTAGGGAGAGCATAGTAGCAGGGTGAGATGAATGCAGGAGAATTTAGTAGGGTTGTGTGGGAGGTCACAGAGGTAGAGTGAGGTTTGGTGAGTTAGATGTGGGGGTGGAGGGATGAGCTTAGGCAGAGATATTTAGGAGATGAAAGTGGTCGAAGGGATTTGGGATGAGTCCGAGTGAGAATGGAGGATAGTTTGATAGAGACATGACATAAGAGCGATGAGTAGATAAGTGTGATAAAAAGAGAGCAGAAATTCATAGAAACATGCCAGGCACAGAAACAACATATACACATACATACACATATATATATATATATTTATACACACACACACATGACTATACACACACATCTGCACATACAATACATAATTAGAATCATGGGTAAAAAATACTTAGTCGTCCATCCATCATCCTGGTAAAAGGCGGGAACTCCCCCACCTACCTCGAGGGTGGACGGGGCGTGGCCCAGCTGGCGGAGCCCACAGGTGCTCCACAAAGGGAGAAACCCTCCACTCTGTGTCTCCAGCAGAGGAAGACAGAACCCGCGCGTCCCAGTCAGACACAGACCACGCTCCAGCACATCATCAGCTCACCTCCAGGTAGGATTCCAGATCCCCTCCGCCATGGGATCTCTGAGCGCACAGCCCCGCCCCATCCCTGCTAAGCCCAAGAGCCAGGGTGGGCCGTCCTTTCCAGAAGGTGAGCTACAACCGCGGCATCTGCCGCGTCCACATTGTACACTAGGGTACGTGATGGGCCACGGGGGCAAAACGTCTTCAGCAACCTTGTGTGCCCCCGGCAATGTCATTGCCACTAGTGCGTCCCCGCGGAGATGTCCTCGCGCCCCTGCGCATCAACAACGCACCACGCGAGTCGGCGGCAAACGCAGTGGGGTCGCCTTGGAAAGCTGTCCATCATCCTGGCAAGAGGCGGGAATTCCCCTACCTACTTCGAGGGTGGACGGGGCGTGGCTCAGCGGGCGGAGCTTACAGGTGTTCCACGAAGGGAGAACCTTCTACTCTGTGTCTCCAGGAGAGGAAGACAGAACCCGCGCGTCACAGTCAGACACAGACCACGCTCCAGCACACCATCAGTTCACCTCCAGGAAGGACTCCAGATCTTCCTCTGCTATGGGATCTCTGAGCGCACAGCCGTGCTTCATCCTTGCCAAGCCCAAGAGCCAGGGTGGCTTGTCCTTTCCAGAAGCTGAGCTTCGACTGCGGCACCTGCTACGTTTATATTGGTAAGTGCTTCCTGTTGAGGTTTAGTTTCTGTAAAATGAGCATCGTGGCCTACACCACCGGAGTATTTTCTACGAGTATGTCAGTAAGCGTTACCTAGCATGTTTTATACACCCTGTTTATATTGTACACTAGGGGTACGTGATGGGCGACGGGGTAAACGTCTCCAGCAACCTTGTGTGCCTTTGGCAATGTTATTGTTACTAGTGCGTCTTTGTGGAGATGTCCTCGTGCTTCTGCGCATCAACAACGCACCACCGGAGTCGGCGGTAAACGCAGTGGGGTCGTTTTGGAAAGCTGTCCATCATCCTGGTAAGAGGCGGGAATTCCTTTACCTACTTCGAGGGTGGACGGGCGTGGCTCAGCGGGCGGAGCTTACAGGTGCTTTATAAAGGGAGATCCTTCTACTCTGTGTCTCCAGGAGAGGAAGATAGAACCCGCGCGTCACAGTCAGACACAGACCACGCTCCAGCACAATATCAGTTCACCTCCAGGAAGGACTCCAGATCTTCCTCTGCTATGGGATCTCTGAGCGCACAGACGTGCTTCATCCTTGCCAAGCCCAAGAGCCAGGGTGGCTTGTCCTTTCCAGAAGCTGAGCTTCGACTGCGGCACCTGCTACGTTTATATTGGTAAGTGCTTCCTTTGAGGTTTAGTTTCTGTAAAATGAGCATCGTGGCCTACACAACCGGAGTATTTTCTACGAGTATGTCTGTAAGCGTTACCTAGCATGTTTTATATACCCTGTTTATATTGTACACTAGGGGTACGTGATGGGCCACGGGGTAAACGTCTCCAGCAACCTTGTGTGCCTTTGGCAATGTTATTGTTACTAGTGCGTCTTTGTGGAGATGTCCTCGTGCTTCTGAGCATCAACAACGCACCACCGGAGTCGGCGGTAAACGCATTGGGGTCGTTTTGGAAAGCTGTCCATCATCCTGGTAAAAGGCGGGAATTCCTTTACCTACTTCGAGGGTGGACGGGGCGTGGCTCAGCGGGCAGAGCTTACAGGTGCTTCATAAAGGGAGAACCTTCTACTCTGTGCCTCCAGGAGAGGAAGATAGAACCCGCGCGTCACAGTCAGATACAGATTACGCTCCAGTACATCATCAGTTCACCTCCAGGAAGGATTCTGGATCTTTTTCTGCTATGGGATCTCTGAGCGCACAGCCTTGCTTTATCTTAGGGTGGCTTGTCCTTTCCAGAAGCTGAGCTTCAACTGGGGCACCTGCTACGTTTATATTGGTAAGTGCTTCCTGTTGAGGTTTAGTTTCTGTAAAATGAGCATCGTGACCGAACCAACCGGAGTATTTTCTACGCGTATGTCAGTAAGCGTTACCTAGCATGTTTTATACGCCCCGTTTATATTGTACACTAGGGGTACCTGATGGGCCACGGGGTAAACGTCTCCAGCAACCTTGTGTGCCTTTGGCAATGTTATTGTTACTAGTGCGTCTCTGTGGAGATGTCCTCGTGCTTCTGTGCATCAACAACGCACCACCGGAATCGGCGGTAAACGCAGTGGGGTCGTTTTGGAAAGCTGTCCATCATCCTGGTAAAAGGCGGGAATTCCTTTACCTACTTCGAGGGTGGACGGGGCGTGGCTCAGCGGGCGGAGCTTACAGGTGCTTCATAAAGGGAGAACCTTCTACTCTGTGCCTCCAGGAGAGGAAGATAGAACCCGCGCGTCACAGTCAGACACAGATTACGCTCCAGTACATCATCAGTTCACCTCCAGGAAGGATTCTGGATCTTTTTCTGCTATGGGATCTTTGAGCGCACAGCCTTGCTTTATCTTTGCCAAGCCCAAGAGTTAGGGTGGCTTGTCCTTTCCAGAAGCTGAGCTTCAACTGCGGTACCTGCTACGTTTATATTTGGAAGTGCTTCCTTTGAGGTTTAGTTTCTGTAAAATGAGCATCGTGGCCTACCCAACCGGAGTATTTTCTACGAGTATGTCAGTAAGCGTAACCTAGCATGTTTTATATGCCCCGTTTATATTGTACACTAAGGGTACGTGATGGACCACGGGGTAAACGTCTTCCAGTAACCTTGTGTTCCTTTGGCAATATGATTGTTACTAGTGCGTCTTTGTGGAGATGTCCTTGTGCTTCTGAGCCTCAACAACGCACCACCGGAATCGGCGGTAAACGCATTGGGGTCGTTTTGGAAAGCTGTCCATCATCCTGGTAAGAGGCGGGAATTCCTTTACTTACTTCGAGGGTGGACGGGACGTGGCTCAGCGGGCGGAGCTTACAGGTGCTTTATCAAGGGAGAACCTTCTATTATGTGTCTCCAGGAGAGGAAGATAGAACCCGCGCGTCACAGTCAGATACTGATTACGCTCCAGTACATCATCAGTTCACCTCCAGGAAGGATTCTAGATCTTTTCTGCTATGGGATCTCTGAGCGCAGAGCCTTCCTTCATCTTTGCCCAGCCCAAGAGTTACGGTGGCTTGTCCTTTCCAGAAGCTGAGCTTCAACTGCGGCACCTGCTACGTTTATATTTGGAAGTGCTTCTTTTGAGGTTTAGTTTCTGTAAAAATGCGCATCGTCGCCTACCCAACCGGGGTATTTTCTACGAGTATGTCAGTAAGCGTTACCTAGCATGTTTTATACGCCCCGTTTATATTGTACACTAAGGTTACGTGATGGGCCACGGGGTAAACGTCTCCAGCAACCTTGTGTGCCTTTGGCAATGTGATTGTTACTAGTGCGTCTTTGTGGAGATGTCCTCGTGCTTCTGCGCATCAACAACGCACCACCGGAATCGGCGGTAAACGCAGTGGGGTCGTTTTGGGAAAGCTGTCCATCATCCTGGTAAGAGGCGGGAATTCCTTTACCTACTTCGAGGGTGGACGGGGCGTGGCTCAGCGGGCGGATATTACAGGTGCTTTATGAAGGGAGAACCTTCTACTCTGTGTCTCCAGGAGAGGAAGATAGAACCCGCGCGTCACAGTCAGATACTGATTACGCTCCAGTACATCATCAGTTCACCTCCAGGAAGGATTCTAGATCATTTCTGCTATGGGATCTCTGAGCGCACAGCCGTGCTTTATCTTTGCCAAGCCCAAGAGTTAGGGTGGCTTGTCCTTTCCTGAAGCTGAGCTTCAACTGCGGCACCTGCTACGATTATAATTGCAAGTGCTTCCTTTGAGGTTTAGCCTCTGTAAAATGAGCATCGTGGCCTACCCAACCAGAGTATTTTCTACGAGTATGTTAGTAAGCGTAACCTAGCATGTTTTATACGCCCAGTTTATATTGTACACTAAGGGTACGTGATGGGCCACGGGGAAAAACGTCTCCAGCAACCTTGTGTTCCTTTGGCAATGTGATTGTTACTAGTGCGTCTTTGTGGAGATGTCCTCGTGCTTCTGAGCATTAACAACGCACCACCGGAATCGGCGGTAAACGCATTGGGGTCGTTTTGGAAAGCTGTCCATCATCCTGGTAAAAGGCGGGAATTCCTTTACCTACTTCGAGGGTGGACGGGCGTGGCTCAGCGGGCGGAGCTTACAGGTGCTTTATAAAGGGAGAACCTTCTACTCTGTGTCTCCAGGAGAGGGAGATAGATATAGTTGTACTGTATGTATCTCAACCTGGTGTTTCTGGATACCGTCCGAGGATATGCTAGTGCCCTGCACCACTCCGCGTCTGTTAATTCCCTGCTCACTGTTTTTTCCCACTGTTCTCTTCGGGGCTGTAGTGCATCCAGTGATTCCTCATTTTGGGACCCGTAGATCCTAGCAATTAAGTGAGATTCCCCACCAGACGTTAGTAGTAAGTGTAGTACTCTGTGGGTAGGGGGCTCTGCATTGATCGTTCCCCAGTGCTCATTAAGGGTGTGTGTTAGTTTCCTATCCTGGAGAAACTGTCCCTTTGGGACGCCCATTTCTGTTAAGTCCGAAAAGGACATCAGCACCCCCTCTCGAAACAGCGCTCCGACTGTCTCCACTCCCGCTTTCCTCCAGGGACCGAGGCTAAAGCCCACCAGATTCCTCTCATCTGTTCCTTCCCCCAGTACTGAGAGTGGGAGCTCCGGGGAATAAGGCTGTCCCACCCCTACTCTTCTCGTACTTTTATTCCAACATGCTGCCGCTACTCTCGTCATCATACTGTCCGAACGCTTGGTCACTTTCATATTCACCATACGCGCAATGACTGTTCCATTCCAATTTCTCCTTGAACAGTGTCTATCCAATTGTCCCTTTCCTCTCATCCATGCAGCAATCCACTGCAGCTGTGATGCTAAATAATAAAACTCAAAGTCAGGGACTCCCAGGCCCCCCATGTGTGTCGGCCTGCAAAGAATCGAAAGTGCCATACGTCTACGGCCTTCGTCCCATATAAGCTCCCTGATCATCATTTTAAGTTCGCGGAACCACGCCGAATTGACCAGCAGCGGCAGGTTCGCGAAATAGTAAAGTAACCGGGGCAGGACTATCATTTTGGACAGTGCAACTCTGGCCATTATGGTTAGCCTCAGAGAGCGCCAGAACTTTCCTGAGGAACGTAGGGAGCGGAGTGCCCTCCTAAGATTGCCATCACGGAGATCCCCCACCTCGTGGAACACCTGTATCCCCAGGTACTTACATGTCCTCGGCGCCCAGCCTACATCCTCGGGGCATGAAACGGGCCGGTCACATCCCGCTAGCATGGGAAAAACATATGTTTTGCCCCTATTGAGACATAGTCCCGATAAGGACTCAAAGTGCTCCAGGGCATCTAGAGCCCAGGGGAGTCCCGTCTCTCCGTCCCTGAGGTAGATAAGTATATCATCTGCATAAAGGGAAACAATGTGCTCCGGTTGTCCCCATTGTATCCCTCTGCCCTTGCCATCCCTTTGTAGTTGTGCTGTCAACGGCTCGATGGCCATTGCGAATAATAATGGCGATAGAGGGCAACCCTGCCTGGTGCCCCTGTGGATTGGGTAGGTGTCGGATACCGTCTTGCCTGTCCTCACTCTAGCCAGGGGGGACGCATATAGCAGGTCCACCCACTTTACCCAACCCTTTCCCAACCCCATCTTTCTCATCACTGTCCTCAGGTAGTCCCATCTAACTGAATCGAAGGCTTTTTCGAAGTCCATGGCAAGTAGTACCCCAATCAAAGGTTTCGCTTCCCTGGGCATATGTAGAATGGCAAATAGTCGTCTCAAGTTAAGGGACGTGCTCCGGTGCGGGACAAACCCGTTCTGATCCTCGTGTATCAGCTTGGGCAGGTGGCCGAGCAGCCGATTGGCCAAGACTTTGCTAAGTATTTTAAAATCATTGTTCAGCATTGACAAGGGGCGAAAGTTAGCAACAGATGTCTCTCTAGCTTTAGACTTGGGCAGTGGGACCACCAATGCTTCCCTCAGTGTGGCCGGCAGCACACCCAGGCTCAATGCCTCAGAGTACACTTCCGCCAGTCTGGGGGCGAGTAAGGTTTCGTATTTCTTATAGAAATCCATAGGTAAGCCGTCCGTCCCCGGTGTCTTCCCGGGCGCTAATTGCGATATGGCATTCCTTATCTCATCTGCTGTCACAGCTGCCCCCAGCTCCTCCTGTTCCTCTATTGTCAGCGTTGGCAGTGGGAGTTGCTGCAGATACGCCCCAAGAGCAAGTTTGTCAAGCTCCCCGGGTTTCCTATATAAATGAGCGTAGTATTCCATGAAAGCGTCATTTATAGTGTTCGGACTGTGTCTTCCCTCTCCCTCCATGGTTATCACCTTGGTGATAGGCTCTCCTTCCCCTCCAGGTCTTACCAGCCACGCCACCATTCTGCCTGATCTCCCCTCCTCAGAGTGTAATGAGGCCATATAGTTTTGCACACTATGGCATCTAAGTTGTTCCTCAACCTGGGAGTGGTCTCTCTGTGCCTGGGCATACTTTTCCCTTTCCTGCTCATCTGTTCCCGGTCTCCGTTCCCATGTATTTCCTTCTCAAGTCTGGTCAGTTCAAGTTCCAGCGTTCGTCTCACCCCCGTCGTCTGTCCCATACAGTATCCTCTGGTTGTCACTTTAAGGGTCTCTCACTCAACGGATCTAGAGTCAGTGGATCCCTCGTTAATTTTAATATGGTCAGCCAGGAAGAGAAGAAGGTCATCCCTGTACACCTGGTCCTCCAAGGCTCCAGGGGCCAATCGCCACATCGGGATGGGGGGCCTAACCTTCTTCACTCTCCAGGTCAGCAGTAGAGGATTATGGTCAGAGAGCGTGCGTCCCAGGTATTCAGAGTGGACCATCCCCTTCATCAGTGTTGCTGTACAAACAGTGTGTACCCTGTGGAGTCCTGAGTAGTATGAATAATCTTTTTCGGCAGGGTGTTGCTGTAGGAAAGTACCATCTTGCCTGGCATGTTACCCCCATTTTTCACTGTATATATGTTGTTTTAGTTGTACGTGTCACTGGGACCCTGCCAGCCAGGGCCCCAATGCTCATAAGTGTGCCTGAATGTGTTACCTGTGTTATGACTAACTGTCTCACTGAGGCTCTGCTATCCAGAACCTCAGTGGTTATGCTCTCTCATTTCTTTCAAATTGTCACTAACAGGCTAGTGACCAATTTTACCAATTTACATTGGCTTACTGGAACACCCTTATAATTCCCTAGTGTATGGTACTGAGGTACCCAGGGTATTGGGGTTCCAGGAGATCCCTATGGGCTGCAGCATTTCTTTTGCCACCCATAGGGAGCTCTGGCAATTCTTACACAGGCCTGCCACTGCAGCCTGAGTGAAATAACGTCCACGTTATTTCACAGCCATTTACCACTGCACTTAATTAACTTATAAGTCACCTATATGTCTAACCTTTACCTGGTAAAGGTTAGGTGCAAAGTTACTTAGTGTGAGGGCACCCTGGCACTAGCCAAGGTGCCCCCACATTGTTCAGGGCAAATTCCCCGGACTTTGTGAGTGCGGGGACACCATTACACGTGTGCACTACACATAGGTCACTACCTATATGTAGCTTCACAATGGTAACTCCGAATATGGCCATGTAACATGTCTATGTTCATGGAATTGCCCCCTCTATGCCATCCTGGCATAGTTGGCACAATCCCATGATCCCAGTGGTCTGTATCACAGACCCTGGTACTGCCAAACTGCCTTTTTCAGGGGTTTCACTGCAGCTGCAGCCGCTGCCAACCCCTCAGACAGGTTTCTACCCTCCTGGGGTCCAGCCAGGCTTGTCCCAGGATGGCAGAACAAAGGACTTCCTCTGAGAGAGGGTGTTACACCCTCTCCCTTTGGAAAATGGTGTGAAGGCAGGGGAGGAGTAGCCTCCCCCAGCTTCTGGAAATGCTTTCATGGGCACAGATGGTGCCCATTTCTGCATAAGCCAGTCTACACCGGTTCAGGGACCCCTCAGCCCTGCTCTGGCGCGAAACTGGACAAAGGAAAGGGGAGTGACCACTCCCCTGACCTGCACCTCCCCTGGGAGGTGCCCAGAGCTCCTCCAGTGTGCTCCAGACCTCTGCCATCTTGGAAACAGAGGTGCTGCTGGCACACTGGACTGCTCTGAGTGGCCAGGGCCAGCAGGTGACGTCAGAGACTCCTTCTGATAGGCTCCTTCAGGTGTTGCTAGCCTATCTTCTCTCCTAAGTAGCCAAACCCTCTTTTCTGGCTATTTAGGGTCTCTGCTTTGGGGGTTTCCTTAGATAACGAATGCAAGAGCTCATCAGAGTTCCTCTGCATCTCTCTCTTCACCTTCTGCCAAGGAATCGACTGCTGACTGCGCTGGAAGCCTGCAAAACTGCACCAAAGTAGCGAAGACGACTACTGCAACTCTGTAACGCTGATCCTGCCGCCTTCTCGACTGTTTTCCTGGTGGTGCATGCTGTGGGGGTAGTCTGCCTCCTCTCTGCACTAGAAGCTCCGAAGAAATCTCCCGTGGGCCGACGGAATCGTCCCCCTGCAACCGCAGGCACCAAAGAACTGCATTACCGGTACCCTGGGTCTCCTCTCAGCACAACGAGCGAGGTCCCTTGAATCCAGAAACTCTGTCCAAGTGACTCCCACAGTCCAGTGACTCTTCAGTCCAAGTTTGGTGGAGGTAAGTCCTTGCCTGCCCACGCCAGACTGCATTGCTGGGAACCGCGACTTTTGCAGCTACTCCGGCCTCTGTGCACTTCCAGCGGAAATCCTTTGTGCACAGCCAAGCCTGGGTCCATGGCACTCTAACCTGCATTGCACGACTTTCTAAGTTGTCCTCCGGCGGCGTGGGACTCCTTTCTGCAACTTCGGGTGAGCACCGTTTCACTCCTCTTTATAGTGCCTGTTCCGGCACTTCTGCGGGTGCTGCCTGCTTCTGAGAGGACTCTTTGTCTTGCTCGACTCCCCCTATGTCCCTAGACACAATTGGCAACATCCTGGTCCCTCCTGGGCCACAGCAGCATCCAAAAACCCTAACCGCACGATTTGCAGCTAGCAAGGCTTGTTGGCAGTCTTTTGGTGGGAAAACACTTCTGCACAACTCTCCACGGCGTGGGAGATCCATCCTCCAAAGGGGAAGTCTCTAGCCCTTGTCGTTCCTGCAGAATTATCAGCTTCTACTGTCCAGTAGCAGCTTCTTTGTACCCACAGCTGGCATTTCCTGGGCATCTGCCCATCTCCGACTTGCTTGTGACTTTTGGACTTGGTCCCGTTGTTCCACAGGTACCCTCAACTGGAAATCCATCATTGTTGCATTGCTGGTTTGTGTCTTTCCTGCAGAATTCCCCTATCACGACTTCTATGTCCTTTGGGGAACTTTAGTGTACTTTGCACTCACTTTTCAGGGTCTTGGGGTGGGCTATTTTTCTAACCCTCACTATTTTCTAATAGTCCCAGCGACCCTCTACAAGGTCACATAGGTTTGGGGTCCATTCGTGGTTCGCATTCCACTTTTGGAGTATATGGTTTGTGTTGCCCCTATCACTATGTGTCCCCATTGCATCCTATTGTAACTATACATTGTTTGCACTGTTTTCTAATACTATTACTGCATACTTTGGTATTGTGTACATATATCTTGTGTATATTTGCTATCCTCATACTGAGGGTACACTCTGAGATTCAGCCTAAGCTGCTCTGCTAAGCTACCATTATCTATCAGCCTATGCTGCTAGACACCCTATACACTAATAAGGGATAACTGGGCCTGGTGCAAGGTGTAAGTACCCCTTGGTACTCACTACAAGCCAGTCCAGCCTCCTACATTGGTTGTACAGCGGTGGGATAAGTGCTTTGAGACTACTTACCACTTTTGTCATTGTACTTTTCATAAGAGAAAAATATACAAAACAAGTTTAGTGTATGTACACCTAACCAAAAGGTTTTGCATTTCTTTTCTCACCTCTTTTCTAAAGTGCTGAAAAGTACCTCTAAACGTTCTAAAAAGTTCTTAAAAGTTTAAAAAGTTTTTTTTCTGTCTCTCCAAAAAGTTCTGAAAAACTTTTTTCTCTTTTTCTGTCACTTAACCTCTTCTGTGCCTTGGACGAGATGATCTCGTCCAAGGCTACAGTTCCCCTGTGCCTTGGACGAGATCATCTCGTCCTAGGCACAGGGGAACTTGGGGGCGCGCTAGCGCGCCCCCCGTGCACCCCCCCTCCCCCCCCAGGCGGGGATGGAAGGGGAAGACCTTCCCCTTCCACCCCCGCCCCCCCCACGGAAATCCGATGACGTCAGCGCGCGCACAGCGCGCTGACGTCATCTAGTGTTGCCGGGCGCGCTGGAAGCCATTTGCTTCCAGCGCGTCTACCGAGGAGGACACGGAAGGTGAGTCCTCTTCGTTTTTGGGGGTCGGGGGTGGTGGAAACAGACACGGGGGGAAAGGATAGGGTTTTTCCTTTCCCCCGGTGCCTGTTTTCATTAGATTCCTGCTCCACGATCGCGGGCAGAGCCCGTGATCGTGGAGCAGGAATCTCCACTAGCCACCAGGGATTTATTTTTGTCAATATTTTGGGGGCGACCCCTTGGGCAAGGGTCGCCCCCCCCGGGGGCAATTATTTTTAGTATTTCGCCCCCCCCTGGGGGCAGATCCGCCGTTTTTTCGGCGGATCTGCCCCCAGGGGGGGGCGAAAACCACTAGACACCAGGGATACTGTTATTTTGTCAATATTTTGGGGGCGACCCCTTGGGCAAGGGTCGCCCCCCCCGGGGGCAATTATTTTTAGTATTTCGCCCCCCCTGGGGACAGATCCGCCGTTTTTTCGGCGGATCTGCCCCCAGGGGGGGGCGAAAACCACTAGACACCAGGGAAAATGTATTTTATTTATTATTTTGGGGGCGACCCCTTGGGCAAGGGTCGCCCTCCCCCGGGGGCATTTTTTTATTGTATTTCGCCCCCCCCTGGGGGCAGATCTGCCGATTTTTCGGCGGATCTGCCCCCAGGGGGGGGCGAAAACCACTAGACATCAGGGATATAGTATTTTATGTTTATTTTGGGGACGACCCCCTTGGGCAAGGGTCGCCCCACCCCGGGGGCAATTTTTTTTTGTATTTCGCCCCCCCCCTGGGGCAGATCTGCCGAATTTTCGGCGGATCTGCCCCCGGGGGGGGGGCGAAAACCACTAGACACCTGGGATTTTATATTTTGGGGGCGACCCCTTGGGCCAGGGTGGCCCCCCCGGGGAATTTTTATTTGTATTTAGCCCCCCCCCCCCCGGGGGGCAGATCCGCAGATTTTTTGGCAGATCTGCCCCCGAGGGGGGTTGAAAACCACTAGACACCAGGGATTTATTTTTATTGTAAATTTTTTTTTGGGGGGCGACCCTTTGGGCAAGGGGCGTCCCACTGGGGGACACATTTTTTAGTATTTGCCCCCCCCCCCTCCCCCCCGGGGGTAGATTGCCAATTTTTGGGCTGATCTGCCGCCGGGGGGGGGCGGGGGGGCAAAATCCACTAGACACCAGGGATTTTGTTTTTGTTGTTTATTTTGAGGGCAACCCCTTGGGCAAGGGTCTCTCCCCTGGGGAGTTTTTTTTTTCTGTTTCGGCCCCCGATGGCAGACCAGTCATTTTTTGGACGATCTGGCCCCGGGGGGGTGGAAGCACACTAGGCGCCAGGGATTGTGTGGTGTGTGTGTAATTTTGTAGGCCCATCTGCCCCCAAGGAGGGCAGAAACCACCAATACGGCAGGGATTTTTTTGTTTTGTGCTGGGGGTGCCCCCTTTGGGAAGGGTTGCCCCCTAAAAGGGGGCACAGAGGTGTTGCCCATTTCGGCTAATTTTTTTACGCCCATCTACCCCCGAGGGGGGGCAGGATCCACTTAGGTACCAGGGACAACTTCTAAGTTCTTGGTGGTGGGGTGTTTGTCAACAGGCAAAGTATTTGTATTTGTGATTATAACAATTTATTTCTTCTTTTTCTTCTAGTTCAACGCTTTTGCTTCCTTTGCTGTGGATCTTAGCGGTTTTGGCAGTAGTTGTCCAGTGGTTTGCATAGCTGCATGTTTTAGGTAAGTGAAAGCAATTTACTCCAAAGGAGTATTGTTGACATGCATGAATGACATGTTTGTAGGTGGTGTACTAAATGCAGTATTGTGTGTTTGACATTGTCCTTAGATTTGAGCACAGTGATGTTTGTGTTGTCATATGTCTAATTTGCTTTTTTCTTTTTTCTTTTTAGTGGGATATCATTGGTGATTGCCGTGTCTGTGCAGAGTAGTTGCTTGGTGAGTAGCTATTTCAGGCAACTGAGTGGTATAGTCTTTTGTAGTACATAACTCTTTGTGATAAAGCTACACTTTGTTTATTACTTATTTTAGTGCTAGTTGTTGTTGGCAATCCATTTGTTGTTAGGATCATGGCTAGCCGCAAAGTGACCGCTCAGCAGGTTGTTCGCATGCTCTTTGAGTCGTCTTCAGACCATGATTACGACACTGACTCTGCATCTGAGGCAGAGGAGGAAGCAGGAGATTCTGGAAGTGAGTTTTCTGTTCAAGAGTATTCTTCTGATGAGGAAGCTACTCTCAGTGCAGATGAAGGGCCTGAGTTAGAGGAGGACATTGATGTGCCAAGAGTGCAGCAGCCTGGGGCTGAAGGGTTTCCCATTAGAAGACCTGACACCTGGATTGCCCCAAACATGGAGCAGCCACAGTTACCTGCATTTACTAGTCTCCCAGGGTGTAGAGTTAATACGGAAAACTTTCTGCCTGTCCATTTCTTTCACTTGTTTATGGACGATGTATTTTTGGAAGAGATTGTGGAGCAGACAAATGTGTATGCAGAGCAATTTTTGCGGGACAACGCTGCCAGACTTAAGCCTCAGTCTAGAGCTACTCATTGGGTTCCCACATATCTGGAAGAGATGAAAAGGTTTTTAGGTTTGTCTTTTTTGATGGGGTTGATCAGGAAGCCGTCACTGGCTTCTTATTGGTCTACTAGTCCCTTGATGGCAACTGCTATATTTCCTGCAACTATGACACGTAATCAGTATTTGCTTCTTCTTCGTATGCTGCATTTTGTAGACAATGCTTTAGACTTGCCATGAGATCACCCTGATTGTGACCGCCTTTTTAAGATTAGGCCTGTCCTTGATCATTTTGTGGATCGGTTTTCAGAGGTCTATGTTCCAGGCAAAGAGATAAGTGTGGACGAGTCTTTGGTCCTTTTCAAGGGGCGTTTAGTTTTTAAGCAGTACATCCCTAGTAAGAGGGCACGGTATGGGATTAAATTGTATCTGCTGTCAGAAAGCAGTACAGGATATGTTTATAATTTCCGGGTCTACACTGGTAGGGATTCCAGTATTGACCCTCCTGGTTGTCCGGCCACTTTTGGAGTTAGCGAAAAAATTGTGTGGGAACTTGCTAGACGGCTGTTTAACAAAGGTCACCATTTGTACGTAGATAATTTCTACACTGGAGTGCAGTTGTTCAAGGAGTTGTTTAGGGTGGACACTGTTGCTTGTGGCACAATCCGTTCTAACCGCAAAGGCTATCCAAGGGAGCTTGTCTGTAAAAAACTTGAGAGGGGACAGTGCAGTGCCTTGCGGAATAATGAGCTGTTAGCTATGAAATTTTCAGACAGGAGGGATGTGTACATGCTATCGACCATCCATGATGAGAGTACTTCCCCTGTGGCTGTTTGGGGTCAGGTTGCGGAAGTGCGCAAACCTGCGTGCATTTTGGACTACAATAGGCACATGGGTGGTGTTGATAGAGTAGATCAGAGGTTGGAACCTTACACTGCTCTTTGTAAGTCGTATGTGTGGTATAAAAAGTTGGCCCTACATTTATTTCATTTGGCAACTTTTAATGCCTTTATTGTATACAAGGATTGTTCACCTGAGTCAAGGATGACTTTTGTTAAATTTCAGGAGTCGGTGATAGAAAGCCTTATTGTGGTGGAACCGGCAAGAGTTCCTAGAGTAGAAGTGGTGGAGGATGTGGCTAGATTGAAAGATCGGCACTTTCCAGATCACATTCCTCCCACTCCCAAAAAAGACATGCCCACAAAGAAATGTAGAGTATGTGCCCGGAGATCAATCCGGAGGGAGAGCCGGATGTACTGCCCCGAATGCCCTTCAAAGCCTGGGCTGTGTGTGCCCAGCTGTTTTAGAAGTTACCACACAAGGAAAAACTTTTGGGAAATACCGTGAGCGTAAGCTGTCTGTTTTATATTTTCATATGTTTCACGGTTGGCATCTGTCGTGTATTTAGTTTGAGGTTTTGTGTTTGTAGTTTTGTGCCTATTTTATAATTAGTAGTTTATTTGTTGTTTATAAATAAAAAAAAGTGATTGCGGTGTGCGTGGGGTGGCGCTTGGCTGGCGGTGTGCGTGGGGTGGCGCTTGGCTGGCGGTGTCAGCCAAACGGCAGTCCACACTCCCATCAGCTGGTGTGATTCTTGTATCAGGCATGTGGCGTATGTAAGTGATGGGCCCTTGAGTGGCGCGGTCTGTCGATGTGAGTGTTGTAATGTGCTGGGCCCGTGGCTGGCGGTGTGAATGGTCTTGTGCGTGTCATGTATGAAAGGTGTGTGAATGGACTGTAAAGCGGTTGGTGCCTTGTCGCGGCTTTACAGCTCACGAGCTGTGAGTCATTGGTTAACTTTTTTGCCTTTCAGTTATTAGCAGTGCATTTCATTTTTGTGAAATCTCTTGTTAATAAAATTTGATCCACTGAACCATCACTCACCCTCGTGCCAAATCCAACCAGTATGTGTTGTAAAAAATGACAAAACCTGCTCCGCTGTAATCAGGCGTCGCAGCACACCTGTGACACGCTCGGTGCCTCGGGTGGGACCCCGATGATGAAGCATGCCACCAACTTGGTTGGTGGGTGAGGGGTCTTCTTCACATAACCTAAGTGTTTCTTTTCACTATTTTAGTGTTTGGCACATCACGGACGTATGTGCACACATCAAAATGATATATTGCAAAAATACCTATCCCTTCTATCTCTTCAGGTTTTGGGCCTTATTCTGTTGCAGGCACCTGGCCCACCCACACAAGTGAGGTATCATTTTTATCGGGAGACTTGGGGGAATGCTGGGTGGAAGGAAATTTGTGGCTCCTCTCAGATTCCAGAACTTTCTGCCACAGAAATGAGAGGAAAAAGTGTTTTTTTGGCCAAATTTTGAGGTTTGCAAAGGATTCTGGGTAACAGAACCTGGTCCGAACCCCGCAAGTCACCCCTCCTTGGATTCCCCTAGGTCTCTAGTTTTCAGAAATGCACAGGTTTGGTAGGTTTCCCTAGGTGCCCGCTGAGCTACAGGCCAAAATCCACAGGTAGGCACTGTTTTCTTCCAAAATTTTGGTTGTGTCCACGTTGTGCTTTGGGGCGTTTCCTGTCGCGGCCGCTAGGCCTACCCACGCAAGTGAGGTATCATTTTTATCGGGAGACGTGGGGGAACGCTGGGTGGAAGGAAATTTGTGGCTCCTCTCAGATTCCAGAACTTTCTGCCACAGAAATGTGAGGAACATGTGTTTTTTTAGCCAAATTTTGAGGTTTGCAAAGGATTCTGGGTAACAGAACCTGGTCCGAGCCACACAAGTCACCCCTCCTTGGATTCCCCTAGGTCTCTAGTTTTCAGAAATGCACAGGTTTGGTAGGTTTCCCTAGGTGGCGGCTGAGCTAGAGGCCAAAATCTACAGGTAGTCACTTTGCTAAAAACAGCTCTGTTTTCTGTGATATGTCCAAGTTGTGTTTTGGGGCATATCCTGTCGCGGGCGCTAGGCCTACCCACACAAGTGAGGTATCATTTTTATCGGGAGACCTGGGGGAACGCTGGGTGGAAGGAAATTTGTGGCTCCTCTCAGATTCCAGAACTTTCTGCCACAGAAATGTGAGGAACATGTGTTTTTTTAGCCAAATTTTGAGGTTTGCAAAGGATTCTGGGTAACACAACCTGGTCCGAGCCACACAAGTCACCCCTCCTTGGATTCCCCTAGGTCTCTAGTTTTCAGAAATGCACAGGTTTGGTAGGTTTCCCTAGGTGGCGGCTGAGCTAGAGGCCAAAATCTACAGGTAGTCACTTTGCTAAAAACAGCTCTGTTTTCTGTGATGTGTCCACGTTGTGTTTTGGGGCATATCCTGTCGCGGGCGCTAGGCCTACCCACACAAGTGAGGTATCATTTTTATCGGGAGACGTGGGGGAACGCTGGGTGGAAGGAAATTTATGGCTCCTCTCAGATTCCAGAACTTTCTGCCACAGAAATGTGAGGAACATGTGTTTTTTTAGCCAAATTTTGAGGTTTGCAAAGGATTCTGGGTAACAGAACCTGGTCCGAGCCACACAACTCACCCCTCCTTGGATTCCCCTAGGTCTCTAGTTTTCAGAAATGCACAGGTTTGGTAGGTTTCCCTAGGTGTCGGCTGAGCTAGAGACCAAAATCTACAGGTAGTCACTTTGCTAAAAACAGCTCTGTTTTCTGTGATATGTCCACGTTGTGTTTTGGGGCATATCCTGTCGCGGGCGCTAGGCCTACCCACACAAGTGAGGTATCATTTTTATCGGTAGACGTGGGGGAACGCTGGGTGGAAGGAAATTTGTGGCTCCTCTCAGATTCCAGAACTTTCTGCCACAGAAATGTGAGGAACATGTGTTTTTTTAGCCAAATTTTGAGGTTTGCAAAGGATTCTGGGTAACAGAACCTGGTCCGAGCCACACAAGTCACCCCTCCTTGGATTCCCCTAGGTCTCTAGTTTTCAGAAATGCATAGGTTTGGTCGGTTTCCCTAGGTGGCGGCTGAGCTAGAGGCCAAAATCTACAGGTAGTCACTTTGCTAAAAACAGCTCTGTTTTCTGTGATATGTCCACGTTGTGTTTTGGGGCATATCCTGTCGCGGGCGCTAGGCCTACCCACACAAGTGAGGTATCATTTTTATCGGGAGATGTGCGGGAACGCTGGGTGGAAGGAAATTTGTGGCTCCTCTCAGATTCCAGAACTTTCTGCCACAGAAATGTGAGGAACATATGTTTTTTTAGCCAAATTTTGAGGTTTGCAAAGGATTCTGGGTAACAGAACCTGGTCCGAGCCACACAAGTCACCCCTCCTTGGATTCCCCTAGGTCTCTAGTTTTCAGAAATGCATAGGTTTGGTAGGTTTCCCTAGGTGGCGGCTGAGCTAGAGGCCAAAATCTACAGGTAGTCACTTTACTAAAAACAGCTCTGTTTTCTGTGATATGTCCACGTTGTGTTTTGGGGCATATCCTGTCGCGGGCGCTAGGCCTACCCACACAAGTGAGGTATCATTTTTATCGGGAGACCTGGGGGAACGCTGGGTGGAAGGAAATTTGTGGCTCCTCTCAGATTCCAGAACTTTCTGCCACAGAAATATGAGGAACATGTGTTTTTTTAGCCAAATTTTGAGGTTTGCAAAGGATTCTGGGTAACAGAACCTGGTCCGAGCCCCGCAAGTCACCCCTCCTTGGATCCCCCTAGGTCTCTAGTTTTCAGAAATGCACAGGTTTGGTAGGTTTCCCTAGGTGGCGGCTGAGCTAGAGGCCAAAATCTACAGGTAGTCACTTTGCTAAAAACAGCTCTGTTTTCTGTGATATGTCCACGTTGTGTTTTGGGGCATATCCTGTCGCGGGCGCTAGGCCTACCCACACAAGTGAGGTATCATTTTTATCGGGAGACGTGGGGGAACGCTAGGTGGAAGGAAATTTGTGGCTCCTCTCAGATTCCAGAACTTTCTGCCACAGAAATGTGAGGAACATGTGTTTTTTTAGCCACATTTTGAGGTTTGCAAAGGATTCTGGGTAACAGAACCTGGTCCGAGCCACACAACTCACCCCTCCTTGGATTCCCCTAGGTCTCTAGTTTTCAGAAATGCACAGGTTTGGTAGGTTTCCCTAGGTGTCGGCTGAGCTAGAGACCAAAATCTACAGGTAGTCACTTTGCTAAAAACAGCTCTGTTTTCTGTGATATGTCCACGTTGTGTTTTGGGGCATATCCTGTCGCGGGCGCTAGGCCTACCCACACAAGTGAGGTATCATTTTTATCGGGAGACGTGGGGGAACGCTGGGTGGAAGGAAATTTGTGGCTCCTCTCAGATTCCAGAACTTTCTGCCACAGAAATGTGAGGAACATGTGTTTTTTTAGCCAAATTTTGAGGTTTGCAAAGGATTCTGGGTAACAGAACCTGGTCCGAGCCACACAAGTCACCCCTCCTTGGATTCCCCTAGGTCTCTAGTTTTCAGAAATGCATAGGTTTGGTAGGTTTCCCTAGGTGGCGGCTGAGCTAGAGGCCAAAATCTACAGGTAGTCACTTTGCTAAAAACAGCTCTGCTTTCTGTGATATGTCCACGTTGTGTTTTGGGGCATATCCTGTCGCGGGCGCTAGGCCTACCCACACAAGTGAAGTATCATTTTTATCGGGAGACATGGGGGAACGCTGGGTGGAAGGAAATTTGTGGCTCCTCTCAGATTCCAGAACTTTCTGCCACAGAAATGTGAGGAACATGTGTTTTTTTAGCCAAAATTTGAGGTTTGCAAAGGATTCTGGGTAACAGAACCTGGTCCGAGCCACACAAGTCACCCCTCCTTGGATTCCCCTAGGTCTCTAGTTTTCAGAAATGCATAGGTTTGGTAGGTTTCCCTAGGTGGCGGCTGAGCTAGAGGCCAAAATCTACAGGTAGTCACTTTGCTAAAAACAGCTCTGTTTTCTGTGATATGTCCACGTTGTGTTTTGGGGCATATCCTGTCGCGGGCGCTAGGCCTACCCACACAAGTGAGGTATCATTTTTATCGGGAGACGTGGGGGGAACGCTGGGTGGAAGGAAATTTGTGGCTCCTCTCAGATTCCAGAACTTTCTGCCACAGAAATGTGAGGAACATGTGTTTTTTTAGCCAAATTTTGAGGTTTGCAAAGGATTCTGGGTAACAGAACCTGGTCCGAGCCACACAAGTCACCCCTCCTTGGATTCCCCTAGGTCTCTAGTTTTCAGAAATGCATAGGTTTGGTAGGTTTCCCTAGGTGGCGGCTGCGCTAGAGGCCAAAATCTACAGGTAGTCACTTTGCTAAAAACAGCTCTGTTTTCTGTGATGTGTCCACGTTGTGTTTTGGGGCATATCCTGTCGCGGGCGCTAGGCCTACCCACACAAGTGAGGTATCATTTTTATCGGGAGACGTGGGGGAAGGCTGGGTGGAAGGAAATTTATGGCTCCTCTCAGATTCCAGAACTTTCTGCCACAGAAATGTGAGGAACATGTGTTTTTTTAGCCAAATTTTGAGGTTTGCAAAGGATTCTGGGTAACAGAACCTGGTCCGAGCCACACAACTCACCCCTCCTTGGATTCCCCTAGGTCTCTAGTTTTCAGAAATGCACAGGTTTGGTAGGTTTCCCTAGGTGTCGGCTGAGCTAGAGACCAAAATCTACAGGTAGTCACTTTGCTAAAAACAGCTCTGTTTTCTGTGATATGTCCACGTTGTGTTTTGGGGCATATCCTGTCGCGGGCGCTAGGCCTACCCACACAAGTGAGGTATCATTTTTATCGGGAGACGTGGGGGAACGCTGGGTGGAAGGAAATTTGTGGCTCTTCTCAGATTCCAGAACTTTCTGCCACAGAAATGTGAGGAACATGTGTTTTTTTAGCCAAATTTTGAGGTTTGCAAAGGATTCTGGGTAACAGAACCTGGTCCGAGCCACACAAGTCACCCCTCCTTGGATTCCCCTAGGTCTCTAGTTTTCAGAAATGCATAGGTTTGGTAGGTTTCCCTAGGTGGCGGCTGAGCTAGAGGCCAAAATCTACAGGTAGTCACTTTGCTAAAAACAGCTCTGTTTTCTGTGATATGTCCACGTTGTGTTTTGGGGCATATCCTGTCGCGGGCGCTAGGCCTACCCACACAAGTGAGGTATCATTTTTATCGGGAGACGTGGGGGAACGCTGGGTGGAAGGAAATTTGTGGCTCCTCTCAGATTCCAGAACTTTCTGCCACAGAAATGTGAGGAACATATGTTTTTTTAGCCAAATTTTGAGGTTTGCAAAGGATTCTGGGTAACAGAACCTGGTCCGAGCCACACAAGTCACCCCTCCTTGGATTCCCCTAGGTCTCTAGTTTTCAGAAATGCATAGGTTTTGTAGGTTTCCCTAGGTGGCGGCTGAGCTAGAGGCCAAAATCTACAGGTAGTCACTTTACTAAAAACAGCTCTGTTTTCTGTGATATGTCCACATTGTGTTTTGGGGCATATCCTGTCGCGGGCGCTAGGCCTACCCACACAAGTGAGGTATCATTTTTATCGGGAGACCTGGGGGAACGCTGGGTGGAAGGAAATTTGTGGCTCCTCTCAGATTCCAGAACTTTCTGCCACAGAAATGTGAGGAACATGTGTTTTTTTAGCCAAATTTTGAGGTTTGCAAAGGATTCTGGGTAACAGAACCTGGTCCGAGCCCCGCAAGTCACCCCTCCTTGGATCCCCCTAGGTCTCTAGTTTTCAGAAATGCACAGGTTTGGTAGGTTTCCCTAGGTGGCGGCTGAGCTAGAGGCCAAAATCTACAGGTAGTCACTTTGCTAAAAACAGCTCTGTTTTCTGTGATATGTCCACGTTGTGTTTTGGGGCATATCCTGTCGCGGGCGCTAGGCCTACCCACACAAGTGAGGTATCATTTTTATCGGGAGACGTGGGGGAACGCTAGGTGGAAGGAAATTTGTGGCTCCTCTCAGATTCCAGAACTTTCTGCCACAGAAATGTGAGGAACATGTGTTTTTTTAGCCACATTTTGAGGTTTGCAAAGGATTCTGGGTAACAGAACCTGGTCCGAGCCACACAACTCACCCCTCCTTGGATTCCCCTAGGTCTCTAGTTTTCAGAAATGCACAGGTTTGGTAGGTTTCCCTAGGTGTCGGCTGAGCTAGAGACCAAAATCTACAGGTAGTCACTTTGCTAAAAACAGCTCTGTTTTCTGTGATATGTCCACGTTGTGTTTTGGGGCATATCCTGTCGCGGGCGCTAGGCCTACCCACACAAGTGAGGTATCATTTTTATCGGGAGACGTGGGGGAACGCTGGGTGGAAGGAAATTTGTGGCTCCTCTCAGATTCCAGAACTTTCTGCCACAGAAATGTGAGGAACATGTGTTTTTTTAGCCAAATTTTGAGGTTTGCAAAGGATTCTGGGTAACAGAACCTGGTCCGAGCCACACAAGTCACCCCTCCTTGGATTCCCCTAGGTCTCTAGTTTTCAGAAATGCATAGGTTTGGTAGGTTTCCCTAGGTGGCGGCTGAGCTAGAGGCCAAAATCTACAGGTAGTCACTTTGCTAAAAACAGCTCTGCTTTCTGTGATATGTCCACGTTGTGTTTTGGGGCATATCCTGTCGCGGGCGCTAGGCCTACCCACACAAGTGAAGTATCATTTTTATCGGGAGACATGGGGGAACGCTGGGTGGAAGGAAATTTGTGGCTCCTCTCAGATTCCAGAACTTTCTGCCACAGAAATGTGAGGAACATGTGTTTTTTTAGCCAAAATTTGAGGTTTGCAAAGGATTCTGGGTAACAGAACCTGGTCCGAGCCACACAAGTCACCCCTCCTTGGATTCCCCTAGGTCTCTAGTTTTCAGAAATGCATAGGTTTGGTAGGTTTCCCTAGGTGGCGGCTGAGCTAGAGGCCAAAATCTACAGGTAGTCACTTTGCTAAAAACAGCTCTGTTTTCTGTGATATGTCCACGTTGTGTTTTGGGGCATATCCTGTCGCGGGCGCTAGGCCTACCCACACAAGTGAGGTATCATTTTTATCGGGAGACGTGGGGGAACGCTGGGTGGAAGGAAATTTGTGGCTCCTCTCAGATTCCAGAACTTTCTGCCACAGAAATGTGAGGAACATGTGTTTTTTTAGCCAAATTTTGAGGTTTGCAAAGGATTCTGGGTAACAGAACCTGGTCCGAGCCACACAAGTCACCCCTCCTTGGATTCCCCTAGGTCTCTAGTTTTCAGAAATGCATAGGTTTGGTAGGTTTCCCTAGGTGGCGGCTGCGCTAGAGGCCAAAATCTACAGGTTTGGTAGGTTTCCCTAGGTGGCGGCTGCGCTAGAGGCCAAAATCTACAGGTAGTCACTTTGCTAAAAACAGCTCTGTTTTCTGTGATGTGTCCACGTTGTGTTTTGGGGCATATCCTGTCGCGGGCGCTAGGCCTACCCACACAAGTGAGGTATCATTTTTATCGGGAGACGTGGGGGAAGGCTGGGTGGAAGGAAATTTATGGCTCCTCTCAGATTCCAGAACTTTCTGCCACAGAAATGTGAGGAACATGTGTTTTTTTTAGCCAAATTTTGAGGTTTGCAAAGGATTCTGGGTAACAGAACCTGGTCCGAGCCACACAACTCACCCCTCCTTGGATTCCCCTAGGTCTCTAGTTTTCAGAAATGCACAGGTTTGGTAGGTTTCCCTAGGTGTCGGCTGAGCTAGAGACCAAAATCTACAGGTAGTCACTTTGCTAAAAACAGCTCTGTTTTCTGTGATATGTCCACGTTGTGTTTTGGGGCATATCCTGTCGCGGGCGCTAGGCCTACCCACACAAGTGAGGTATCATTTTTATCGGGAGACGTGGGGGAACGCTGGGTGGAAGGAAATTTGTGGCTCCTCTCAGATTCCAGAACTTTCTGCCACAGAAATGTGAGGAACATGTGTTTTTTTAGCCAAATTTTGAGGTTTGCAAAGGATTCTGGGTAACAGAACCTGGTCCGAGCCACACAAGTCACCCCTCCTTGGATTCCCCTAGGTCTCTAGTTTTCAGAAATGCATAGGTTTGGTAGGTTTCCCTAGGTGGCGGCTGAGCTAGAGGCCAAAATCTACAGGTAGTCACTTTGCTAAAAACAGCTCTGTTTTCTGTGATATGTCCACGTTGTGTTTTGGGGCATATCCTGTCGCGGGCGCTAGGCCTACCCACACAAGTGAGGTATCATTTTTATCGGGAGACGTGGGGGAACGCTGGGTGGAAGGAAATTTGTGGCTCCTCTCAGATTCCAGAACTTTCTGCCACAGAAATGTGAGGAACATATGTTTTTTTAGCCAAATTTTGAGGTTTGCAAAGGATTCTGGGTAACAGAACCTGGTCCGAGCCACACAAGTCACCCCTCCTTGGATTCCCCTAGGTCTCTAGTTTTCAGAAATGCATAGGTTTTGTAGGTTTCCCTAGGTGGCGGCTGAGCTAGAGGCCAAAATCTACAGGTAGTCACTTTACTAAAAACAGCTCTGTTTTCTGTGATATGTCCACATTGTGTTTTGGGGCATATCCTGTCGCGGGCGCTAGGCCTACCCACACAAGTGAGGTATCATTTTTATCGGGAGACCTGGGGGAACGCTGGGTGGAAGGAAATTTGTGGCTCCTCTCAGATTCCAGAACTTTCTGCCACAGAAATGTGAGGAACATGTGTTTTTTTAGCCAAATTTTGAGGTTTGCAAAGGATTCTGGGTAACAGAACCTGGTCCGAGCCCCGCAAGTCACCCCTCCTTGGATCCCCCTAGGTCTCTAGTTTTCAGAAATGCACAGGTTTGGTAGGTTTCCCTAGGTGGCGGCTGAGCTAGAGGCCAAAATCTACAGGTAGTCACTTTGCTAAAAACAGCTCTGTTTTCTGTGATGTGTCCAGGTTGTGTTTTGGGGCATATCCTGTCGCGGGCGCTAGGCCTACCCACACAAGTGAGGTATCATTTTTATCGGGAGACGTGGGGGAATGCTGGGTGGAAGGAAATTTGTGGCTCCTCTCAGATTCCAGAACTTTCTGCCACAGAAATGTGAGGAACATGTGTTTCTTTAGCCAAATTTTGAGGTTTGCAAAGGATTCTGGGTAACAGAACCTGGTCCGAGCCACACAACTCACCCCTCCTTGGATTCCCCTAGGTCTCTAGTTTTCAGAAATGCACAGGTTTGGTAGGTTTCCCTAGGTGGCGGTTGAGCTAGAGGCCAAAATCTACAGGTAGTCACTTTGCTAAAAACAGCTCTGTTTTCTGTGATGTGTCCACGTTGTGTTTTGGGGCATATCCTGTCGCGGGCGCTAGGCCTAGCCACACAAGTGAGGTATCATTTTTATCGGGAGACTTGGGGGAACATAGAATAGCAAAACAAGTGTTAATGCCCCTTGTCTTTCTCTACATTTATTCCTTCCAAATATAGGGGTGTGTGTAAAAAAGACATCTATTTGAGAAATTCCATGTAATTCACGTGCTACTATGGTCACCCCGGAATTCAGAGATGTGCAAATAACCACTGCTCCTCAACACCTTATCTTGTGCCCTTTTTGGAAATGCAAAGGTTTTCTTGATAGCTATTTTTTACTCCTTATATTTCAGCAAATGAATTACTGTATACCCGGTATAGAATGAAAACGCACTGCAGGGTGCAGCTCATTTATTGGCTCTGGGTTCCTCGGGTTCTTGATGAACCTACAAACCCTATATATCCCCGCAACCAGAGGAGTCCAGCAGACGTAACGGTATATTGCTTTCGATAATCTGACATTGCAGGGAAAAGTTACAGAGTAAAAAGTAGAGAAAAATTGATGTTTTTTTCACCTCAATTTCAATATTTTTCTTTTTCAGCTGTTATTTTCTGTAGGAAACCCTTGTAGGATCTACACAAATGACCCCTTGCTGAATTCAGAATTTTGTCTACTTTTCAGAAATGTTTAGGTTTCTGGGATCCAGCATTGGTTTCATGACCATTCCTGTCACTGACTGGAAGGAGGCTGAAAGCACAAAAAATTGCACAAATGGGGTATGCCCCAGTAAAATGCCAAAATTGTGTTGAAAAATTGGGTTTTCGGATTCAAGTCTGCCTGTTCCTGAAAGCTGGGAAGCTGCTGAGTTTAGCACCGCAGACCCTTTGTTGATGCCATTTTCAGGGGAAAAACCACAAGCCTTCTTCTGCAGCCCCTTTTTCCAATTTTTTTGAAAAAAACGAAATTTTCACTGTATTTTGGCCAATTTCTTGGCCTCCTTCAGGGGAACCCACAAAGTCTGGGTACCTTTAGAATCCCTAGGATGTTGGAAAAAAAGG
This sequence comes from Pleurodeles waltl, assembly GCF_031143425.1. Classification (NCBI taxonomy): domain Eukaryota; kingdom Metazoa; phylum Chordata; class Amphibia; order Caudata; family Salamandridae; genus Pleurodeles; species Pleurodeles waltl. Next base: position 869,399,422 of record NC_090444.1, on the reverse strand, counting down.
ACGCAAATTTGGCTTGGTTAGCTTATGTGGACAAAAAGTTATGAGGGCCTAAGCGCGAACTGCCCCAAATAGGCAAAAAAAGGCCTGGCACAGGAGGGGGAAAAGGCCTGGCAGCGAAGGGGTTAAACTCTTTCTAAAAATGTCTGGCACAGGCCAAAATGTTGATCTGTCCATACTTGGACATGATCACCTTAGCTGGAAAGGAGCAAGGAGTCTCTGCATAGAGAGAGGTTTGAGTGTAGGGAAGAATCCTTCTTTGGAATTATTGCTTAACATGCTTAAAGAACAAGATAAGGCCAGAAGGGCCCCATCTGTTGAAAAAGTAGCTAATGGTTCCCAATCTGATCCAGGGACTCCCCTAGGAAAAGATTCAGGAAAGAAACTTCCTAGCCTGCCCATTACTAGACAGCCTAGCATAGTTGGTACTGATGTAGAATCACACCATACAGATAGTGATGTCTCACATCATAACAAGAGTATTCCTTCTCACCACAGTAGAAGTGAGGTTTCTGTTAACCAAGCTGTTAGGGTGCCTTCTGTAAGGGATAGGTCTCCTTCTGTCAATTCTCATCATACCTCTGTTTCAAGAGACATGTCCCTCCCACCCACCCTGATGACAGATTGTTAGAAAGGGAGCTCAATAAATTGAGAGTGGAACAAACCAGACTGAAGCTTAAAAAGCAACAGCTGGATTTGGATAGACAGTCCTTAGAACTAGAGAAGGAAAGACAGAAGTTGGTTTTAGAAACCCATGGTGGCAGCAGCAGTATTCCCCATAGTCATCCTGCAAAAGAGCATGATTCCAGGAATCTGCATAAGATAGTTCCCCCTTATAAGGAGGGGGATGACATTAACAAGTGGTTTGCTGCACTTGAGAGGGCCTGTGTTGTACAGGATGTCCCTCAAAGGCAGTGGGCTGCTATCCTATGGCTATCATTTAGTGGAAAAGGTAGGGATAGGCTCCTTACTGTGAAAGAAAGTGATGCCAATAATTTTACAGTTCTTAAGAATGCACTCCTGGATGGTTATGGCTTAACCACTGAACAGTACAGGATAAAGTTCAGAGAGACCAAAAAGGAGTCTTCACAAGACTGGGTTGATTTTGTTGACCATTCAGTGAAGGCCTTGGAGGGGTGGTTACATGGCAGTAAAGTTGCTGATTATGACAGCCTGTATAACTTGATCCTGAGAGAGCATATTCTTAATAATTGTGTGTCTGATTTGTTGCACCAGTACTTAGTGGACTCTGATCTGACCTCTCCCCAAGAATTGGGAAAGAAGGCAGACAAATGGGTCAGAACAAGGGTGAACAGAAAGGTTCATACAGGGGGTGACAAAGATGGCAATAAGAAGAAGGATGGTAAGTCTTCTGACAAGGGTGGGGACAAATCTAAAAAATGAGTCTTCATCAGGCCCACAAAAACACTCTGGTGGGGGTGGTGGGTCCAAATCCTCTTCGAATCAAAACAAAGAAAAGAAACCATGGTGCTATTTATGTAAAATAAAAGGCCATTGGACAACAGATCCCAGTTGTCCAAAGAAAAGCACCAAGCCTCCTACCACTACAACCCCTACTGCTACACCTAGTGTCCCTACTAATAGCAGTGGTGGTGGGTGCAAACCTACTAATAGCCAATCTAAGGGAGTAGCTGGGCTCACTATTGGTAACTTAGTTGGGGTTGGTCTTGTTAGGGAGACCACAGAGGCTGTGTTAGTCTCTGAGGGGGCTATTGATTTAGCCACCTTAGTTGCTTGTCCCCTTAATATTGATAAGTACAAGCAGCTACCCCAAATAAATGGTGTTGAGGTTCAGGCCTACAGGGACACTGGTGCCAGTGTTACCATGGTAATAGAGAAACTGGTCCACCCTGAACAACACCTACTTGGTCACCAGTACCAAGTAACCGATGCTCACAACAACACACTTAGCCATCCCATGGCTGTTGTAAATCTCAACTGGGGGGGGGGTTACTGGTCCAAAGAAAGTTGTGGTAGCCTCAGATTTACCTGTAGACTGTCTACTAGGAAATTATTTGGAGACATCAGCTTGGTCAGATGTGGAGTTGGAGGCCCATGCAGCAATGCTGGGCATCCCAGGGCATATTTTTGCTTTAACCAGGGCTCAGGCCAAAAAGCAAAAAGGACAGGGAAACTTGGATCCTGGAACAATGGACCAAGTGCTCCCTAAAGCTAGGGCTAGTAGAAGTAAAGCACTACCTACTATCCCTCCCTCTACAGTGGATTCTTGTTCTGAGGAAGAAGAATTTCCACCCTGTGCAGAACATACACCAGAGGAGCTGGAAGCAGACACTGCTGTGCTTTTGGGTGAAGGGGGGCCTGCCAGGGAGGAGCTGAGTGTGGCACAGCAGACCTGTCCCACACTAGAGGGTCTAAGACAGCAAGCTGTCAAACAAGCAAATGGGGATGTCAGTGACTCTCACAGAGTTTACTGGGAGGACAACCTCTTGTACACTGAAGCAAGGGATCCAAAACCTGGAGCTGCCAGGAGATTGGTGATTCCTCAGGAGTACAGAAGGTTCCTCCTAACTCTTGCTCACGACATTCCCCTTACTGGACATTTAGGGCAAATGAAAACTTGGGGCAGACTTGTTCCCTTGTTTCATTGGCCTAGAATGTCTGAGGACACAAAAGAGTTTTGTAAGTCCTGTGAAACCTGTCAAGCCAGTGGCAAGACAGGTGGCACTCCAAAGGCACCCCTTATTCCACTGCCTGTGGTTGGGGTTCCCTTTGAAAGGGTAGGGGTTGACATAGTTGGACCCCTTGACCCTCCTACTGCTTCAGGCAATAGGTTTATCTTGATGGTAGTGGACCATGCCACAAGATATCCTGAAGCAATTCCTCTAAGGACCACTAAAACTCCTGCAGTGGCAAAGGCCCTCCTGGGAATCTTTTCCAGGGTGGGCTTCCCAAAAGAGGTGGTATCAGACAGGGGAAGCAATTTCATGTCTGCTTACTTGAAGGCCATGTGGAAGGAGTGTGGGGTAACATACAAGTTCACCACACCCTATCATCCACAAACAAATGGACTGGTGGAGAGATTTAACAAAACTCTCAAAGGCATGATTATGGGACTCCCTGAAAAACTCCGCAGGAGATGGGATATCCTTTTACCATACCTCCTTTTCGCTTACAGGGAAGTACCCCAGAAAGGAGTGGGCTTCAGCCCCTTTGAACTTCTTTTTGGACACCCTGTGAGAGGTCCTCTAACACTTGTAAAGGAGGGTTGGGAACAACCTTTAAAAGCTCCTAAGCAAGACATAGTGGACTATGTACTTGGCCTAAGATCAAGAATGGCTGAGTACATGAAAAAGGCCAGTAAAAACCTTCAGGCCAGCCAAGAGCTCCAAAAGCAATGGCATGACCAGAAGGCTGTTTTGGTGCAGTACAAACCAGGGCAGAAAGTGTGGGTCTTGGAGCCTGTGGCCCCAAGAGCACTCCAAGATAAATGGAGTGGACCCCACACAATTGTTGAGAAAAAGGGTGAAGTCACCTACTTAGTTGACTTAGGCACTGCCAGGAGTCCCCTTAGGGAGCTCCATGTCAATCGCCTGAAACCCTACTATGACAGGGCTGATCTCACCCTGCTCATGGCAACTGATGAGGGACAGGAAGAAGACAGTGATCCTCTACCTGATCTCTTCTCTTCCACAGAACAAGATGCTCTAGTGGAAGGTGTAGTTTTGGCTGATTGTCTTACTGCTGAGCAGAAAGACCATTGCATAAATCTCCTGGGTCAGTTTTCTGAACTCTTCTCTACTGTGCCAGGTACCACTTCTTGGTGTGAGCACACTATAGATACTGGAGACAGCTTGCCTGTCAAAAGTAAGATCTATAGGCAGCCTGACCATGTCAGAGACTGCATAAAGCAAGAGGTGCAGAAAATGTTAGAACTGGGAGTGGTTGAGCACTCTGAAAGTCCATGGGTCTCTCCTGTGGTACTTGTACCAAAACCTCATTCCAAGGATGGAAAGAAGGAAATGCGGTTTTGTGTAGACTACAGAGGTCTCAACCAGGTAACCAAAACTGATGCTCACCCTATACCCAGGGCAGATGAGCTCATAGATACACTGGCATCTGCCAAGTATCTAAGCACTTTTGATTTGACTGCAGGGTATTGGCAGATCAAATTATCAGAAGATGCTAAACCTAAAACTGCATTTTCAACCATTGGAGGCCATTACCAATTCACAGTAATGCCTTTTGGATTGAAAAATGCACCTGCCACTTTTCAGAGGTTGGTGAACACAGTCCTGCAAGGCCTGGAAGCTTTTAGTGCAGCATATTTGGACGATATAGCTGTCTTTAGCTCCAGCTGGGATGATCACCTGGTCCACCTATGGAAAGTTTTAGAGGCCCTGCAAAAGGCAGGCCTCACTATCAAGGCTTCAAAGTGCCAGATAGGGCAGGGAAAGGTGGTTTATCTGGGACACCTTGTTGGTGGGGAACAGATTGCACCACTTCAGGGGAAAATCCAAACTATTATAGATTGGGTTCCCCCTACCACTCAGACTCAGGTGAGAGCCTTCCTAGGCCTCACTGGGTATTACAGGAGGTTCATTAAGAACTATGGCTCCATTGCAGCCCCTCTTAATGACCTCACATCCAAGAAAATGCCTAAAAAGGTATTATGGACAGCAAACTGTCAGAAAGCTTTTGAGGAGCTGAAGCAGGCCATGTGCTCTGCACCTGTCCTGAAAAGCCCTTGTTACTCTAAAAAATTCTATGTCCAAACTGATGCATCTGAATTAGGAGTAGGGGCAGTCCTATCACAACTTAATTCTGAGGGCCAGGATCAACCTGTTGCTTTTATTAGTAGGAGGTTGACCCCTAGAAAAAAGCGTTGGTCTGCCATTGAGAGGGAGGCCTTTGCTGTGGTCTGGGCACTGAAGAAGCTGAGGCCATACCTGTTTGGCACTCACTTCATTGTTCAGACAGACCACAAACCCCTACTTTGGCTAAAACAAATGAAAGGTGAAAATCCTAAATTGTTGAGGTGGTCCATATCCCTACAGGGAATGGACTATACAGTGGAACATAGACCTGGGAGTAGCCACTCCAATGCAGATGGACTCTCCAGATATTTCCACTTAGACAATGAAGACCCATCAGGGAATGACTAGTCTTATTGTCCTTCGTTTGGGGGGTGGGGGGGGGGGGTTGTGTAGGAAAGTACCATCTTGCCTGGCATGTTACCCCCATTTTTCACTGTATATATGTTGTTTTAGTTGTATGTGTCACTGGGACCCTGCCAGCCATGGCCCCAATGCTCATAAGTGTGCCTGAATGTGTTACCTGTGTTATGACTAACTGTCTCACTGAGGCTCTGCTATCCAGAACCTCAGTGTTTATGCTCTCTCATTTCTTTCAAATTGTCACTAACAGGCTAGTGACCAATTTTACCAATTTATATTGGCTTATGGAACACCCTTCCCTAGTATATAGTACTGAGGTACCCAGGGTATTGGGGTTCCAGGAGATCCCTATGGGCTGCAGCATTTCTTTTGCCACCCATAGGGAGCTCTGACAATTCTTACACAGGCCTGCCACTGCAGCCTGAGTGAAATAACGTCCACGTTATTTCACAGCCATTTACCACTGCACTTAAGTAACTTATAAGTCACCTATATGTCTAACCTTTACCTGGTAAAGGTTAGGTGCAAAGTTACTTAGTGTGAGGGCACCCTGGCACTAGCCAAGGTGCCCCCACATTGTTCAGGGCAAATTCCCCGGACTTTGTGAGTGCGGGGACACCATTACAAGCGTGCACCACACAGAGGTCACTACCTATGTGTAGCTTCACAATGGTAACTCCGAATATGGCCATGTAACATGTCTATGATCATGGAATTGCCCCCTCTATGCCATCCTGGCATAGTTGGCACAATCCCATGATCCCAGTGGTCTGTAGCACAGACCCTGGTACTGCCAAACTGCCTTTTCAGGGGTTTCACTGCAGCTGCTGCTGCTGCCAACCCCTCAGACAGGTTTCTGCCCTCCTGGGGTCCAGCCAGGCTTGTCCCAGGATGGCAGAACAAAGGACTTCCTCTGAGAGAGGGTGTTACACCCTCTCCCTTTGGAAAATGGTGTGAAGGCAGGGGAGGAGTAGCCTCCCCCAGCCTCTGGAAATGCTTTCATGGGCACCGATGGTGCCCATTTCTGCATAAGCCAGTCTACACCGGTTCAGGGACTCCTCAGCCCTGCTCTGGAGCGAAACTGGACAAAGGAAAGGGGAGTGACCACTCCCCTGACCTGCACCTCCCCTGGGAGGTGCCCAGAGCTCCTCCAGTGTGCTCCAGACCTCTGCCATCTTGGAAACAGAGGTGCTGCTGGCACACTGGACTGCTCTGAGTGGCCAGGGCCAGCAGGTGACGTCAGAGACTCCTTCTGATAGGCTCCTTCAGGTGTTGCTAGCCTATCTTCTCTCCTAAGTAGCCAAACCCTCTTTTCTTGCTATTTAGGGTCTCTGCTTTTGGGGATTTCCTTAGATAACGAATGCAAGAGCTCATCAGAGTTCCTCTGCATCTCTCTCTTCACCTTCTGCCAAGGAATCGACTGCTGACCGCGCTGGAAGCCTGCAAAACTGCAACAAAGTAGCGAAGACGACTACTGCAACTCTGTAACGTTGATCCTGCTGCCTTCTCGACTGTTTTCCTGGTGGTGCATGCTGTGGGGGTAGTCTGCCTCCTCTCTGCACTAGATGCTCCAAAGAAATCTCCCGTGGGCCGACGGAATCGTCCCCCTGCAACCGCAGGCACCAAAGAACTGCATTACCGGTACCCTGGGTCTCCTCTCAGCATGACGAGCGAGGTCCCTTGAATCCAGCAACTCTGTCCAAGTGACTCCCACAGTCCAGTGACTCTTCAGTCCAAGTTTGGTGGAGGTAAGTCCTTACCTCCCCACGCCAGACTGCATTGCTGGGAACCACGACTTTTGCAGCTACTCCGGCCTCTGTGCACTTCCGGTGGAAATCCTTTGTGCACAACCAAGCCTGGGTCCACGGCACTCTAACCTGCATTGCACGACTTTCTAAGTTGTCCTCCGGCGGCGTGGGACTCCTTTGTGCAACTTTGGGTGAGCACTGTTTCACTCCTCTTCGTAGTGCCTGTTCTGGCACTTCTGCGGGTGCTGCCTGCTTCTAAGAGGGCTCCTTGTCTTGCTCGACGCCCCCTTTGTCCCCAAACGTAATTGGTGACATCCTGGTCCCTCCTGGGCCACAGAAGCATCCAAAAACTCTAATCGCATGATTTGCAGCTAGCAAGGCTTGTTGGCGGTCTTTCGGCGGGAAAACACTTTTGCACAACTTTCCATGGCGTGGGGGATCCATCCTCCAAAGGGGAAGTCTCTAGCCCTTGTCGTTCCTGCAGAATCCTCAGCTTCTACTGTCCAGTAGCAGCTTCTTTGCACCCACAGCTGGCATTTCCTGGGCATCTGCCCATCTCCGACTTGCTTGTGACTTTTGGACTTGGTCCCCTTGTTCCACAGATAACCTCGACTGGAAATCCATCGTTGTTGCATTGCTGGTTTGTGTCTTTCCTGCAGAATTCCCCTATCACGACTTCTATGTCCTTTGGGGAACTTTAGTGCACTTTGCACTCACTTTTCAGGGTCTTGGGGTGGGCTATTTTTCTAACCCTCACTATTTTCTAATAGTCCCAGCGACCCTCTACAAGGTCACATAGGTTTGGGGTCCATTCGTGGTTCGCATTCCACTTTTGGAGTATATGGTTTGTGTTGCCCCTATCCCTATGTGTCCCCATTGCATCCTATTGTAACTATACATTGTTTGCACTGTTTTCTAATACTATTACTGCATATTTTGGTAATGTGTACATATATCTTGTGTATATTTGCTATCCTCATAGTGAGGGTACACTCTGAGATACTTTGGCATATTGTCATAAAAATAAAGTACCTTTATTTTTAGTATATCTGTGTATTGTGTTTTCTTATGATATTGTGCAAGTGACACTAGTGGTACTGTAGGAGCTTCACTCGTCTCCTAGTTCAGCCTAAGCTGCTCTGCTAAGCTACCATTATCTATCAGCCTATGCTGCTAGACACCCTATACACTAATAAGGGATAACTGGGCCTGGTGAAAGGTGTAAGTACCCCTTGGTACTCACTACAAGCCAGTCCAGCCTCCTACAGTTGTTCACGCCATATGTCTAATAATTCCCATGCATCTAACCATTCTCTAAGTTTTTGGGCTACTCTGCTTGTCATTGCCCCAGATAGTGGCGGGGTGGAGCGGTCTAGTTCTATATCTAACACGCTGTTAAAGTCTCCCCCTATCAAGAGGCCTCCCCCGCTGACTTGTGAGTTGACCAGATAGCCGTGTCATAAAGGGGATCTGGTCCTGGTTAGGGGCATAAATGCAACTCCAGGTAATTGGCACACTGTGTAACCTTCCTTCTAAAACCACGTATCTGCCTTCTTGGTCAATATTGGTGGATTCTACTGCAAAGGGAACCCCAGCACGTATCCATATCAGCGCCCCCCTAGCGTATGCAGAATACTCTGTGGCATACACATGACCCCTCCATCTTCGCCTTATCTTTTCTGCTTCCCCCTTTGCTAAGTGTGTCTCTTGTAGCAACGCCACTTGGATACCCCTCCTTTTTAGGTAGGACAAAGTTTTGTGTCTTTTGTTTAGTGTTCCCAACCCCCGCATATTCCATGTCAGCATATTATACTCTACCATATCGGAAGAACATTCGCAACATTTCCTTCTTGGCCCGCCCCATTGGACTGAGACCTTCTGTGTATGACTGTATGTCTAATCCTAATAACCCATCCACTGCAGAGCACCATCAAAACTAACAATCTTGAACCCCAACTCCCCTTCCCCAGGACGCCCCCTAAACAGAAGGCTGCCCAAAATATTGTGCAACTGTGCAACTCAGTCAAACTGTCAACTCTAGTTCTCGCCATACTGTCGGGATGGACGAGATTCTGGTGGGGGGGGACCACGCCCGGAGGGGCCACCAGATCGCTGTCCACCTCCACCTCAGGGCTGCGCTGCTTTTTCGATTACCCAAGCTCATCCGCTGTCTGGGGGGTCACCCTTGGTACCTGCACCGAGCAGCTCGACCCGTCCACCGAGCACATCACTGTGCCATCCGACTCTCCGCCTGAGTCCCTGGGAGCCGACTCCTCTCTGCTCATGGAGGCAGCAGCCTCTAGTGCCGCTTTTTTCCCCATTTCCTTTTGCGACTGGGTTGGTGCCAAGCGGGGTCGGTTCCTGGTTCGTCGTCTTCCCGAGCCCCGGCGTACTCCCTCATTTGCGTGCCGCACCATTTGGGTCCCTCGGGTCTCCAGCCAGTCCCACGCCTCCTCAGGAGTCTGGAAAAAGGTGGTCTTACCGTCCATAGTTACCTTTAGTTTTGCTGGGAAAAGGAGCGAGTATTGGATTCCTTCCTCTCTCAAGGACCTCTTGACTGTCAGGAATGAGGTTTGCTTAGTTTGAACATCCAGTGTGAAGTCGGGGAAAAGTGTCACCTCCCCGTTCGTGACTTTAAAAGGGCCCGCTTCTCTGGCTCTTTGTAGAAGAATATCCCTGTCTCTATAGTGTAGGAGTCTGGTGATCACCACACGCAGAGGACGACCCGGCACCAAAGGCCTCGAAGGCACCCGGTGCGCCCGCTCCAGGGTGTAGAATGGGGTCAGGCACTCCGGGGCCACGACCGTACGCAACCATTCCTCTAGAAACTTCAACATGTTCGCTCCTTTGGCCCCCTCCGGTAGCCCCACCATTCGCACGTTGTTTCTGTGGCTTCTGCCTTCCACATCCTCTGCTGTTTGTTCTAGGCGCGCAACCCTATCTACTAGGCACGTCACCTCGGCTTTTAGGTCTTTTTGTTGCGGTGCAATTTCAGCCAAGACATTCTCCATGTCTTTTACTCTATCCACTAACTTGTGGTGGTCCGCCCTCAGCAGGTCAACTTCAACTGCGACCTGGTTAATGTCATGTTGTAGAGTAGTTTTAGTGTCCTCAATTGCACCCAGGATCTTATCTAAGGTGTCCTGCACTTTAAGCTGGGGAGGGTCCAGCGGCTCTCCCTCTTTGCGTTCAGTGGGTGTCATATTGCAGATTATTTTACCTTTGTGGCGATTCTTAGGGGACATCTGGCACCCGGGGAGGACCACCTACTCAGGCTGGGCCGAGTTCTGGGATCTCGCAGGCTTCCTTTTGGCCTCTCTCTTCGTTCTCCGTCTCCGACACCCCGCGGCAACTTGTCGTATCAGGCCTGCCGGGACCACACAGTTGGTCGGTGTCTCTCTACTCGTCGCCGTTCGTGGCCGGAATTCCCTTTGGTCCAGGTTCCGCTACCGCCCGCCGGGGTTACTCTCGCTCTGTTTATTATATATTTATTTATTTATTTACGAGCCCCCTTCAGGGTGCTGATCTTTGGGGGCGCAGATGTGTTTCAGCGGAGCTCCGCCGGAGTGCCAGGAGAATCACTTGCAACACTCACCCTACTCCGGGGCGCCGATTTCGGGTCTCCACCATCTCCTTTCTGTTCCTCGGTACAGCCCCGTGAATTTCTTATGTGTCCAGAGGGTCAGATCCCGTGTTCTCTCTGCCCCGACTCCGGGCGCAGGTGCCGATTGTCCGGCGATCGGGGCCCACTGGCTCCGCCCGCCTCCTTGCTGCTGTGTTTCTTTGGGGCTCGCTCCTCTGGTCTCCGCAGCACGCCCCCGGCACTCCTTCGACCCAGTGAGCGCCCACTGGCCCCAGCGCCGTCCCCCGCTAAGCCGCTCCGCTCCCGGTCTCTCCTGTTCGGACCAGGTTCTGCCACCGCACGCCGGGGTTTCTCTCTCTCTGTTTATTATATATTTATTTACTTATTTAAGGGCCCCCTTCAGGGTGCTGATCTTTGGGGGCACAGATGTGTTCTAGTGGGGCTCCTCCGGAGTGCCAGGAGAATCACTTGCAACACTCACCCTACTCCGGGGCGCCGATTTCGGGCTTCCGCCATCTCCTTTCTGTTCCTCGGTGCAGCCCTGTGAATTTCTTATGTGTCCAGAGGGTCTGATCCCGTGTCCTCTCTGCCCCGACTCCGGGCGCAGGTGTCGATTGTCAGGCGATCGGGCCCACTGGCTCTGCCCGCCTCCTTGCTGCTGTGTTTCTTTGGGGCTCGCTCCTCAAGTCTCCCTCGGTCCAGCGAGCGCCCTCTGGCCCCAGCGCCATCACCCGCTAAGCCGCTTCGCTCCCGATGCCTCCTGTTCCTCGGGCGCCGCCGGCCATCTCAGCGCCAGCCGCGTGCTCGTACTCGGGTCCCCGGCTGCACTGGGCCCGCCAAGCAGACAGCTCTGAAGTTCCCCAACTTGCACCGGAGCCTCTCAGCCTCGCTCTGTTCGGGCTCCACGGTTTTGCAGTGTCCTCCACAGCTCTCCCGCTCTGCGATTGCGGTTTGCCCCCAGGGCTGAGTGTAGATTTAACAGGATTATTTGTAGGCCACTCCAGAGCTCCATTTTGTACTTTAAAAAAAATAGACAAAACAAGTTCAGTGTATGTACACCTAACCAAAACGTTTTGCTTTTCTTCTCTTACTCTATTGCTAAGTTCTGAAAAGTACCTCTAAACTTTCAAAAAGTTTCTAAAAAGTTGAAAAAGTTTTTTTTCTGCTTCCTTAAAAAGTCCTGAAACTTTTTCTTTCTTTTATCTGTCCCTAAACCTTTTTCTATCATGTCTGGTACAGGTACTACTCTTGATCTGGCCAGCACTGCTTATGATAACCTTAGCTGGAAAGGGTTGAGAAGTCTCTGCATTGATAGAGGTTTAGGGGTAGGGAAGAATCCCTCTAAAGAATTGTTAAATACCATGCTCATTGAAAATGATAAGGCCTTAGCTGGCACATCAGTTGAGAAGTTAGGAGATGGTTCACACTCTGATTCTGGGGCACCCCCAGTAAGAATGTTAGATGGTATCCTTCCCAACTTGCCCCATAGCAGACCACCTAGCATAACTGGTACTAATGTGAACTCTCATCACAGTAGGGATGTCATTCCTGCAGGCCAGGTTGTTAGGGTGCCAACTGTTACTGTTAGGGACAGGTCTCCCTCTGTTCATTCACATCATTCTTCTGTGTCAAAGCATGCCCAACCCACCCACCCTGATGACAGAATGTTAGAAAGGGAGCTCAATAGATTGAGAGTGGAAGAGTCCAGGCTGAAGCTTAAACAGCAACAGCTGGCTCTAGACAGGGAATCTTTAGACTTAGAAAAAAAAAGACAGAGGTTGGGGTTTGGACCCCATGGTGGCAGCAGCAGTATTACAGATAGTAATCCTGTGAAAGAGCATGATTCTAGGAATCTGCATAAGATAGTTCCCCCTTACAAGGAGGGGGATGACATTAACAAGTGGTTTGCTGCACTTGAGAGGGCCTGTGTTGTACAGGGGGTCCCTCAAAGGCAGTGGGCTGCTATCCTATGGCTATCTTTCAGTGGAAAGGGTAGGGATAGGCTCCTTACTGTTAAGGAAAGTGATGCCAATAATTTTACAGTTTTAAAGAATGCACTCTTGTATGGATTTGGCTTAAAAACTGAACAATACAGGATTAAGTTCAGAGAAACCAGAAAAGAGTCTTCACAATACTGGGTAGACTTTGTTGACCATTCAGTGAAGGCCTTGGAGGGGTGGTTACATGGCAGTAAAGTTTCTGACTACGAAAGCCTGTATAATCTGATCCTGAGAGAGCATATTCTGAATAACTGTGTGTCTGATTTGTTACACCAATATCTAGTGGACTCAGATCTGACCTTTCCTCAAGAATTGGGAAAGAAGGCAGACAAATGGGTCAGAACAAGAGTGAACAGAAACGTTCATACAGGGGGTGACAAGGATGGCAAGAAGAAGGATGGTAAGTCTTCAGAGAAGGGTGGGGACAAATCTAAAAATGAGTCTTCATCAGGCCCACAAAAACACTCTGGTGGGGGGGGGTCCAAATCCTCTTCTAATCAAGTAAAGAAACCATGGTGCTATTTATGTAAAGTAAAAGGCCATTGGACAACTGATACCAATTATCCAAAGAAAAGCACCAAGCCTCCCACTACCACAACCCCAACTGCTATACCTAGTGCCCCTAGTAATAGCAGTGGTAGTGGGAGCAAACCTATTAATAGCCAATCCAAGGGAGTAGCTGGGCTCACTTTTGGTAATTTAGTTGGGGTTGGTCTTGTTAGGGAGACCACAGAGGCTGTGTTAGTCTCTGAAGGTACCATTGATTTGGCCACCTTGGTTGCTTGTCCCCTTAATATGGATAAGTACAAGCAACTTCCCCTAATAAATGGTGTTGAGGTTCAGGCCTACAGGGACACAGGTACCAGTGTTACCATGGTAATAGAGAAACTGGTACACCCTGAACATTACCTACTTGGTCACCAGTACCATGTGACTGATGCTCATAACAACACTCTTAGCCACCCCATGGCTGTTGTGAATTTCAACTGGGGGGGGGGGTTACTGGTCCAAAGAAAGTTGTGGTTGCCTCAAATTTACCTGTAGACTGTCTACTAGGGAACGATTTAGAGACATCAGCTTGGGCAGAAGTGGAGTTGGAGGCTCATGCAGCAATGCTGGGCATTCCTGGGCATATTTTTGCTTTAACCAGGGCTCAGGCCAAAAAGCAAAAAGGACAGGGTGACTTGGATCCTGGAACAATGGACCAAGTGCTCCCTAAAGCTAGGGTTAGTAAGGGTAAATCCCTACCCACTATCCCTCCCTCTACAGATGATTCAACTTATGAGGAAGAAGAATTTCCCCCCTGTGCAGAACCTTCACCAGAGGAGCTGGAAGCAGACACTGCTGAGCTTTTGGGTGGAGGGGGGCCTGCGAGGGAGGAGCTGAGTGTGGCACAGCAAACCTGTCCCACATTATAGGGTCTAAGACAGCAAGCTGTCAGACAGCAAAATGGGGATGTCAGTGACTCACATAGAGTTTACTGGGAGGACAACCTCTTGTATACAGAGGCAAGGGACCCAAAACCTGGAGCAGCCAGGAGATTGGTCATTCCCCTGCAATACAGAGAGTTCCTCCTAACTCTAGCCCACGACATGCCTTGGCTGGACATTTGGGTCAGATTAAAACATGGGAAAGGCTTGTCCCCCTGTTTCATTGGCCTAAGATGTCAGAGGACACAAAAGATTTATGTAAGTCCTGTGTCACCTGTCAAGCCAGTGGCAATACTGGTGGCACTCCAAAGGCTCCCCTTATTCCACTGCCTGTGGTTGGGGTTCCCTTTGAAAGGGTAGGGGTTGACATAGTTGGCCCCCTTGCCCCTCCTACTGCTTCAGGCAATAGGTTTATCTTGGTGGTAGTGGACCATCCCACAAGATATCCTGAAGCAATTCCTCTAAGGACCACTACAGCTCCTGCAGTGACAAAAGCCCTCCTGGGAATCTTTTCCATGGTGGTTTTCCCAAAAGAGGTGGTATCAGACAGGAGTAGCAACTTTATGTATGCATACTTGAAGGCCATGTGGAAGGAATGTGGTGTAACATACAAATTCACCACACCTTATCATCCACAAACAAATGGACTGGTAGAGAGGTTTAATAAAACTCTCAAAGGAATGATAATGGACCTCCCTAAAAAACTCAGGAGGAGATGGGATGTCTCGGTACCTTGCCTCCTTTTTGCTTACAGGGAGGTACCCCAGAAAGGAGTGGGCTTCAGCCCCTTTGAACTCCTCTTTGGGCACCCTGTAAGAGGTCCTCTACCACTTGTACAGGAGGGTTGGGAACAACCTTTAAAAGCTCCTAAGCAAGACATAGTGGACTATGTACTTGGCCTAAGATCCAGAATGGTTGAGTACATGAAAAAGGCCAGTAAAAACCTTCAGGCCAGCCAAGAGCTCCAAAAGCAATGGCATGACCAGAAGGCTGTTCTGATACAGTACCAACCAGGACAGAAGGTGTGGGTCTTGGAGCCTGTGGCCCCAAGAGCACTCCAAGACAAATGGAGTGGACCCCACATTATTGTTGAAAAGAAGGGAGAAGTCACCTACTTGGTTGACATAGGCACTGCCAGGAGTCCCCTTAGGGTACTCCATGTCAATCGCCTAAAACCCTACTATGACAGGACTGATCTCACCCTGCTCATGGCAACAGATGAAGGACAGGAAGAACAGAGTGACCCTCTCCCTGATCTCTTCTCTTCCACAGAACAAGATGCTCTAGTGGAAGGTGTAGTTTTAGCAGATTGTCTTACTGCTGAGCAGAAAGACCACTGCATAAATCTCCTGGGTCAGTTTTCGCAACTCTTTTCTACTGTGCCAGGCACCACTTCTTGGTGTGAGCACACTATAGATACTGGAGACAGCATGCCTGTCAAAAGTAAGATCTATAGGAAGCCTGACCATGTCAGAGACTGCATAAGACAAGAGGTTCAGAAAATGCTTGAACTGGGAGTGGTTGAGCACTCTGAAAGTCCATGGGCCTCTCCCGTGGTACTTGTACCAAAGCCTCATTCCAAAGATGGGAAAAGGGAAATTAGGTTTTGTGTAGATTACAGAGGTCTCAACCAGGTAACAAAAACTGATGCACACCCTATACCCAGGGCAGAGGAGCTCATAGATACACTGGCATCTGCCAAGTATCTAAGCACCTTTGATTTGACTGCAGGGTATTGGCAGATCAAGTTATCAGAGGATGCTAAAGCAAAAACTGCATTTTCAACTATTGGAGGGCACTACCAATTCACAGTAATGCCCTTTGGTTTGAAAAATGCACCTACCACTTTTCAGAGGTTGGTGAATACAATCCTGCAAGGGTTGGAGGCTTTTAGTGCATCATATCTAGATGATATAGCTGTCTTTATCTCCACCTGGGATGATCACCAGGTCCACCTGTGGAAAGTTTTGGAGGCCCTGCAAAAGGCAGGCCTCACCATCAAGGCTTCAAAGTGCCAGATAGGGCAGGGGAAAGTGGTTTATCTGGGACATCTTGTGGGTGGAGAACAGATTGCACCACTTCAGGGGAAAATCCAAACTATCATAGATTGGGTTCCCCCTACAACTCAGACCCAGGTGAGAGCCTTCTTAGGCCTCACTGGGTATTACAGGAGGTTCATAAAGAACTATGGCTCCATAGCAGCCCTGCTTAATGACCTCATGTAGGAGGCTGGACTGGCTTGTAGTGAGTACCAAGGGGTACTTGCACCTTGCACCAGGCCCAGTTATCCCTTATTAGTGTATAGGGTGTCTAGCAGCTTAGGCTGATAGATAATGGTAGCTTAGCAAAGCAGCTCAGGCTGAACTAGGAGACGTGTGAAGCTACTACAGTACCACTTAGTGTCATATGCACAATATCATAAGAAAACACAATACACAGTTATACTAAAAATAAAGGTACTTTATTTTTATGACAATATGCCAAAGTATCTTAGAGTGTACCCTCAGTGAGAGGATAGGAAATATACACAAGATATATATACACAATAGCAAAAATATGCAGTATAGTCTTAGAAAACAGTGCAAACAATGTATAATTACAATAGGATGCAATGGGGAAACATAGGGATAGGGGCAACACAAACCATATACTCCAAAAGTGGAATGTGAACCACGAATGGACCCCAAACCTATGTGACCTTGTAGAGGGTCGCTGGGACTATTAGAAAATAGTGAGAGTTAGAAAAATAACCCTCCCCAAGACCCTGAAAAGTGAGTGCAAAGTGCACCAAAGTTCCCCTAAGGACAAAATAGTCGTGTTAGAGGGAGAATGCAAGGAAAACACAAATCAGCAATGCAACAACGATGGATTCCTGTCTGAAGGTACCTGTGGAACAAGGGGACCAAGTCCAAAAGTCACAAGCAGCTCGGAGATGGGCAGATGCCCAAGAAATGCCAGCGGTTGGTGCAAAGAAGCTCTTACTAGGCTGAAGAACTGTGAATACTGCAGGAACGACAAGGGCTAGAGACTTCCCCTTTGGAGGATGGATCCCCCACGCCTTGGAGAGTCGTGCAGAAGTGTTTTCCCGCCGGATGGACGCCAACAAGCCTTGCTACACGCAAATCGTGCGTTTGGCGTTTTTGGACGCTGCTGGGGCCCAGGAGGGACCAGGAGGTCGCAAATTGGACCTGCAGAGAGAGGGGACGTCGAGCAAGACAAGGAGCCCTCACTGAAGCAGGTAGCACCCGGAGAAGTGCCAGAAACAGGCACTACGAGGATGCGTGAAACGGTGCTCGCCGAAGTTGCACAAAGGAGTCCCACGTCGCCGGAGACCAACTTAGAAAGTCGTGCAATGCAGGTTAGAGTGCCGTGGACCCAGGCTTGGCTGTGCACGAAGGATTTCCGCCGGAAGTGCACAGGGGCCGGAGAAGCTTGCAAAGTCGCGGTTCCCAGCAATGCAGCCCAGCGAGGTGAGGCAAGGACTTACCTCCACCAAACTTGGGCTGAAGAGTCACTGGACTGTGGGGTCACTTGGACGGTGTCGCTGGATTCGAGGGACCTCGCTCGTCGTGCTGAGAGGAGACCCAAGGGACCGGAGATGCAGCTTTTTGGTGCCTGCGGTTGCAGGGGGAAGATTCCGTCGACCCACGGGAGATTTCTTCGGAGCTTCTGGTGCAGAGAGGAGGCAGACTACCCCCACAGCATGCACAAGCAGGAAAACAGTCGAGAAGGCGGCAGGATCAGCGTTACAGAGTTGCAGTAGTCGTCTTTGCTACTATGTTGCAGGTTTGCAGGCTTCCAGCGCGGTCAGCGGTCGATTCCTTATCAGAAGGTGAAGAGGGAGATGCAGAGGAACTCGGCTGAGCTCATGCATTCGTTATCTGAAGTTTCCCCAGAGACAGAGACCCTAAATAGCCAGAAAAGAGGGTTTGGCTACCTAGGAGAGAGGAAAGGCTACTAACACCTGAAGGAGCCTATCACAAGGAGTCTCTGACGTCACCTGGTGGCACTGGCCACTCAGAGCAGTCCAGTGTGCCAGCAGCACCTCTGTTTCCAAGATGGCAGAGGTCTGGAGCACACTGGAGGAGCTCTGGACACCTCCCAGGGGAGGTGCAGGTCAGGGGAGTGGTCACTCCCCTTTCCTTTGTCCAGTTTCGCGCCAGAGCAGGGGCTAAGGGGTCCCTGAACCGGTGTAGACTGGCTTATGCAGAATTGGGCACCTCTGTGCCCAACAAAGCATTTCCAGAGGCTGGGGGAGGCTACTCCTCCCCTGCCTTCACACCATTTTCCAAAGGGAGAGGGTGTCACACCCTCTCTCAGAGGAAGTTCTTTGTTCTGCCATCCTGGGCCAGGCCTGGCTGGACCCCAGGAGGGCAGATGCCTGTCTGAGGGGTTGGCAGCAGCAGCAGCTGCAGAGAAACCCCAGGAAGGGCAGTGTGGCAGTACCAGGGTCTGTGCTACAGACCACTGGGATTATGGAATTGTACCAACAATGCCAGGATGGCATAGAGGGGGCAATTCCATGATCATAGACATGTTACATGGCCATATTCGGAGTTACCATGGTGAAGCTACATATAGGTAGTGACCTATATGTAGTGCACGCGTGTAATGGTGTCCCCGCACTCACAAAGTTCAGTGTATTGGCTCTGAACAATGTGGGGGCACCTTGGCTAGTGCCAGGGTGCCCTCACACTAAGTAACTTTGCACCTAACCTTTACCAGGTAAAGGTTAGACATATAGGTGACTTATAAGTTACTTAAGTGCAGTGTAAAATGGCTGTGAAATAACGTGGACGTTATTTCACTCAGGCTGCAGTGGCAGGCCTGTGTAAGAATTGTCAGAGCTCCCTATGGGTGGCAAAAGAAATGCTGCAGCCCATAGGGATCTCCTGGAACCCCAATACCCTGGGTACCTCAGTACCATATACTAGGGGATTATAAGGGTGTTCCAGTAAGCCAATGTAAATTGGTAAAAATGGTCACTAGCCTGTCAGTGACAATTTGGAAAGAAATGAGAGAGCATAACCACTGAGGTTCTGATTAGCAGAGCCTCAGTGAGACAGTTAGTCACTACACAGGTAACACATACAGGCACACTTATGAGCACTGGGGCCCTGGGTTACCAGGGTCCCAGTGACACATACAACTAAAACAACATATATACAGTGAAAAATGGGGGTAACATGCCAGGCAAGATGGTACTTTCCTACACAACCCCCCCCCCCAAACGAAGGACAATAAGACTAGCCATTACCTGATGAGTCTTCATTGTCTAAGTGGAAATATCTGGAGAGTCCATCTGCATTGGAGTGGCTACTCCCAGGTCTATGTTCCACTGTATAGTCCATTCCCTGTAGGGATATGGACCACCTCAACAATTTAGGATTTTCACCTTTCATTTGTTTTAGCCAAAGTAGAGGTTTGTGGTCTGTCTGAACAATGAAGTGAGTGCCAAACAGGTATGGCCTCAACTTCTTCAGAGCCCAGACCACAGCAAAGGCCTCCCTCTCAATGGCAGACCAACGCTTTTCTCTAGGGGTCAACCTTCTACTAATAAAAGCAACAGGTTGATCCTGGCCCTCAGAATTAAGTTGTGATAGGACTGCCCCTACTCCTAATTCAGATGCATCAGTTTGGACATAGAATTTTTTAGAGTAACAAGGGCTTTTCAGGACAGGTGCAGAGCACATGGCCTGCTTCAGCTCCTCAAAAGCTTTCTGACAGTTTGCTGTCCATAATACCTTTTTAGGCATTTTCTTGGATGTGAGGTCATTAAGAGGGGCTGCAATGGAGCCATAGTTCTTAATGAACCTCCTGTAATACCCAGTGAGGCCTAGGAAGGCTCTCACCTGAGTCTGAGTGGTAGGGGGAATCCAATCAATAATAGTTTGGATTTTCCCCTGAAGTGGTGCAATCTGTTCCCCACCAACAAGGTGTCCCAGATAAACCACTTTACCCTGCCCTATCTGGCACTTTGAAGCCTTGATAGTGAGGCCTGCCTTTTGCAGGGCCTCCAAAACTTTCCAAAGGTGGACCAGGTGATCATCCCAGCTGGAGCTAAAGACAGCTATATCATCCAAATATGCTGCACTGAAAGCTTCCAGCCCTTGCAGGACTGTGTTCACCAACCTCTGAAAAGTGGCAGGTGCATTTTTCAAACCAAAAGGCATTACAGTAAACTGGTAATGTCCTCCAATGGTAGAAAATGCAGTCTTAGGTTTAGCATCTTCTGACATTTTGATCTGCCAATACCCTGCAGTCAAATCAAAAGTGCTTAGATACTTGGCAGATGCCAGTGTATCTATTAGCTCATCTGCCCTGGGTATAGGGTGAGCATCTGTTTTGGTTACCAAGTTGAGACCTCTATAGTCTACACAAAACCTCATTTCCTTCTTTCCATCTTTAGAATTGGGTTTTGGTACCAGTACCACAGGAGAAGCCCATGGACTGTCAGAGTGCTCAACCACTCCTAGTTCCAACATCTTCTGAACTTCTTGCTTTATGCAGTCCCTGACATGGTCAGGCTGCCTATAGATCTTACTTTTGACAGGTAAACTGTCTCCAGTATCTATAGTGTGCTCACACCAAGAAGTGGTGCCTGGCACAATGGAGAAGAGTTCTGAAAATTGTCCTAGGAGATTTATGCAATTATCTTTCTGCTCAGCAGTAAGACAATCTGCCAAAACTACCCCTTCCACAAGAGCATCTTGTTCTGTGGAAGAGAAGAGATCAGGTAGAGGATCACTGTCTTCTTCCTGTCCCTCATCTGTTGCCATGAGCAGGGTGAGATCAGCCCTGTCATAGTAGGGTTTCAGGCGGTTGACATGGAGCACCCTAAGGGGACTCCTGGCAGTGCCTAAGTCGACCAAGTAGGTGACTTCACCCTTCTTTTCAACAATTGTGTGTGGACCACTCCATTTATCTTGGAGTGCTCTTGGGGCCACAGGCTCCAAGACCCACACTTTCTGCCCTGGTTGGTACTGAACCAAAACAGCCTTCTGATCATGCCATTGCTTCTGGAGCTCTTGGCTGGCCTGAAGGTTTTTACTGGCCTTTTTCATGTACTCAGCCATCCTTGATCTGAGGCCAAGTACATAGTCCACAATATCCTGCTTAGGAGCTTTTAAAGGTTGTTCCCAACCCTCCTTTACAAGTGTGAGTGGACCCCTAACAGGGTGTCCAAAAAGAAGTTCAAAGGGGCTGAAGCCCACTCCTTTCTGGGGTACCTCCCTGTAGGCAAAAAGGAGGCATGGTAGAAGGATATCCCATCTCCTGCGGAGTTTTTCAGGGAGTCCCATAATCATGCCTTTGAGAGTTTTATTAAATCTCTCCACCAGTCCATTTGTTTGTGGATGATAGGGTGTTGTGAACTTGTAAGTTACACCACACTCCTTCCACATGGCCTTTAAGTATGCAGACATGAAATTGCTTCCTCTGTCTGATACTACTTCCTTTGGGAAGCCCACCCTGGAAAATATTCCCAGGAGGGCCTTTGCCACTGCAGGAGCTGTAGTGGTCCTTAAAGGAATAGCTTCAGGATATCTTGTGGCATGGTCCACTACCACCAAGATAAACCTATTGCCTGAAGCAGTAGGAGGGTCAAGGGGGCCAACTATGTCAACCCCTACCCTTTCAAAGGGAACCCCAACCACAGGCAGTGGGATAAGGGGTGCCTTTGGAGTGCCACCTGTCTTGCCACTGGCTTGACAGGTTTCACAGGACTTACAAAAATCTTTTGTGTCCTCAGACATCCTAGGCCAATGAAACAGTGGTACCAATCTGTCCCAAGTTTTCATTTGACCCAGGTGTCCAGCTAAGGGAATGTCATGTGCCAGTGTTAGGAGGAACTTTCTGTACTCCTGAGGAATCACTAATCTCCTGGCAGCTCCAGGTTTAGGATCCCTTTGCTCAGTGTACAAGAGGTTGTCCTCCCAGTAAACTCTGTGTGAGTCACTGACATCCCCATTAGCCTGTTTGACAGCTTGCTGTCTGAGACCCTCTAATGTGGGACAGGTTTGCTGTGCCACACTCAGCTCCTCTCTGGCAGGCCCCCCTTCACCCAAAAGCTCAGCAGTGTCTGCTTCCAGCTCCTCTGGTGTAGGTTCTGCACAGGGAGGGAATTCTTCTTCCTCAGAAGTAGAATCCACTGTAGAGGGAGGGATAGTAGGAAGTGGTTTGCTTCTACTAGCCCTAGCTTTAGGGAGCACTTGGTCCATTGTTCCAGGATCCAAGCTTCCCTGTCCTTTTTGCTTTTTGGCCTGAGCCCTTGTCAAAGCAAAAATATGCCCTGGGATGCCCAGCATTGCTGCATGGGCCTCCAACTCCACATCTGACCAAGCTGATGTCTCCAAATCGTTCCCTAATAGACAGTCTACAGGTAAATCTGAAGCTACCACAACTTTCTTTGGACCAGATACCCCCCCCCAGTTGAGATTTACAACAGCCATGGGGTGGCTTTGTGTTATGTTGTGAGCATCGGTTACTTGGTACTGGTGTCCAAGTATGTGTTGTTCAGGGTGCACCAGTTTCTCAATCACCATTGTGACACTGGCACCTGTGTCCCTGTAGGCCTGGACCTCAACACCATTTATTAGGGTTAGTTGCTTGTACTTTTCCAAGTTATGGGGGCAAGCAACCAAAGTGGCTAAGTCAATAGCCCCTTCAGAGACTAAAGTAGCCTCTGTGGTCTCCCTAATCAGACCAACCCCAACTAAATTACCAAAAGTGAGCCCAGCTACTCCCTTGGATTGGCTATTAGTAGGTTTGCTCCCACCACCACTGCTATTAGTAGGGACACTAGGTGTAGCAGTAGGGGTTGTAGTGGTAGGAGCTGTGGTGCCTTTCTTTGGACAACTGGGATCTGTTGTCCAATGGCCTTTTATCTTACATAAATAGCACCATGGTTTCCTTTCCTTGTTCTGATTAGAGGAAGGTTTGGGCCCACCACCCCCACCAGAGTGTTTTTGTGGGCCTGATGAAGACTCATTTTTAGATTTGTCCCCACCCTTGTCAGAAGACTTACCATCCTTCTTTTTGTTGCCATCTTTGTCACCCCCTGTATGAACTTTTCTGTTCACTCTTGTTCTGACCCATTTGTCTGCCTTCTTTCCCAATTCTTGGGGAGAGGTCAGATCAGAGTCCACCAAGTACTGGTGCAACAAATCAGACACACAATTATTAAGAATATGCTCTCTCAGGATTAAGTTATACAGGCTGTCATAATCAGTAACTTTACTGCCATGTAACCACCCCTCCAAGGCCTTCACTGCCTGGTCAATGAAATCAACCCAGTCTTGTGAAGACTCCTTTTTGGTATCTCTGAACTTGATCCTGTACTGTTCAGTGGTTAAGCCATAACCATCCAGGAGTGCATTCTTAAGAACTTGGAAATTGTTAGCATCATTTTCTTTTACAGTAAGGAGCCTATCCCTACCTTTTCCAGTAAATGATAGCCATAGGATAGCAGCCCACTGCCTTTGAGGGACATCCTGTACAGCACAGGCCCTCTCAAGTGCAGCAAACCACTTGTTAATGTCATCCCCCTCCTTGTAAGGGGGAACTATCTTATGCAGATTCCTGGAATCATGCTCTTTTGCAGGATGACTATGGGGAATACTGCTGCTGCCACCATGGGTATCTAAACCCATCTTCTGTCTTTCCCTCTCTATTTCTAAAGACTGTCTATCCAAATCCAGCTGTTGCTTCTTGAGCTTCAGTCTGGTTTGCTCCACTCTCAATCTATTGAGCTCCCTTTCTAGCAATCTGTCATCAGGGTGGGTGGGAGGGACATTTCTAGATACAGAGGTATGATGGGAATGAACAGAAGGAGACCTGTCCCTTACAGAGGGCACCCTAACAGCTTGGCTACCAGTATTGTGTGAGAGCACATCATCAGTATGATGTGATTCAACCTCTGTACCAACTATGCTAGACTGTCTAGTAATGGGCAGGCTGAGAAGTTTCTTTCCTGAACCTTTTCCTGGGGGAGTCCCTGGATCAGATTGAGAACCATTAGCTACTTTTTCTACAGATTGGGCACTTATGGCCTTATCCTGTACTCTAAGCATATTAATTAACAGTTCTAAAGAAGGATTCTTCCCTACACTCAAACCTCTCTCTATGCAGAGACTCCTTGCTCCTTTCCAGCTAAGGTGATCATATGCAAGTTTGGACAGTTCAACTTTTTGGCCTGTGCCAGACATTTTTAGAGAGAGTTAAAGTGATAGACAAAGAGAAAAAAGTTTTCAGAACTTTTTGGAAAGACAGAAAAAACTTTTTCAACTTTTAAGAACTTTTTGAAAGTTTAGAAGTACTTTTCAGCACTTAGAAAAGAGTGAAAAGAGGAAATGCAAAACTTTTTGGCTATGTGTATATACACTGACCTTGTTTTGTATATTTTTCTCTTATGAAAAGTACAATGACAAGAGTGGTAAGTAGTCTCAAGCACTTATCCCACCACTGCACAACCAATGTAGGAGGCTGGACTGGCTTGTAGTGAGTACCAAGGGGTACTTGCACCTTGCACCAGGCCCAGTTATCCCTTATTAGTGTATAGGGTGTCTAGCAGCTTAGGCTGATAGATAATGGTAGCTTAGCAAAGCAGCTCAGGCTGAACTAGGAGACGTGTGAAGCTACTACAGTACCACTTAGTGTCATATGCACAATATCATAAGAAAACACAATACACAGTTATACTAAAAATAAAGGTACTTTATTTTTATGACAATATGCCAAAGTATCTTAGAGTGTACCCTCAGTGAGAGGATAGGAAATATACACAAGATATATATACACAATAGCAAAAATATGCAGTATAGTCTTAGAAAACAGTGCAAACAATGTATAATTACAATAGGATGCAATGGGGAAACATAGGGATAGGGGCAACACAAACCATATACTCCAAAAGTGGAATGTGAACCACGAATGGACCCCAAACCTATGTGACCTTGTAGAGGGTCGCTGGGACTATTAGAAAATAGTGAGAGTTAGAAAAATAACCCTCCCCAAGACCCTGAAAAGTGAGTGCAAAGTGCACCAAAGTTCCCCTAAGGACAAAATAGTCGTGTTAGAGGGAGAATGCAAGGAAAACACAAATCAGCAATGCAACAACGATGGATTCCTGTCTGAAGGTACCTGTGGAACAAGGGGACCAAGTCCAAAAGTCACAAGCAGCTCGGAGATGGGCAGATGCCCAAGAAATGCCAGCGGTTGGTGCAAAGAAGCTCTTACTAGGCTGAAGAACTGTGAATACTGCAGGAACGACAAGGGCTAGAGACTTCCCCTTTGGAGGATGGATCCCCCACGCCTTGGAGAGTCGTGCAGAAGTGTTTTCCCGCCGGATGGACGCCAACAAGCCTTGCTACACGCAAATCGTGCGTTTGGCGTTTTTGGACGCTGCTGGGGCCCAGGAGGGACCAGGAGGTCGCAAATTGGACCTGCAGAGAGAGGGGACGTCGAGCAAGACAAGGAGCCCTCACTGAAGCAGGTAGCACCCGGAGAAGTGCCAGAAACAGGCACTACGAGGATGCGTGAAACGGTGCTCGCCGAAGTTGCACAAAGGAGTCCCACGTCGCCGGAGACCAACTTAGAAAGTCGTGCAATGCAGGTTAGAGTGCCGTGGACCCAGGCTTGGCTGTGCACGAAGGATTTCCGCCGGAAGTGCACAGGGGCCGGAGAAGCTTGCAAAGTCGCGGTTCCCAGCAATGCAGCCCAGCGAGGTGAGGCAAGGACTTACCTCCACCAAACTTGGGCTGAAGAGTCACTGGACTGTGGGGTCACTTGGACGGTGTCGCTGGATTCGAGGGACCTCGCTCGTCGTGCTGAGAGGAGACCCAAGGGACCGGAGATGCAGCTTTTTGGTGCCTGCGGTTGCAGGGGGAAGATTCCGTCGACCCACGGGAGATTTCTTCGGAGCTTCTGGTGCAGAGAGGAGGCAGACTACCCCCACAGCATGCACAAGCAGGAAAACAGTCGAGAAGGCGGCAGGATCAGCGTTACAGAGTTGCAGTAGTCGTCTTTGCTACTATGTTGCAGGTTTGCAGGCTTCCAGCGCGGTCAGCGGTCGATTCCTTATCAGAAGGTGAAGAGGGAGATGCAGAGGAACTCGGCTGAGCTCATGCATTCGTTATCTGAAGTTTCCCCAGAGACAGAGACCCTAAATAGCCAGAAAAGAGGGTTTGGCTACCTAGGAGAGAGGAAAGGCTACTAACACCTGAAGGAGCCTATCACAAGGAGTCTCTGACGTCACCTGGTGGCACTGGCCACTCAGAGCAGTCCAGTGTGCCAGCAGCACCTCTGTTTCCAAGATGGCAGAGGTCTGGAGCACACTGGAGGAGCTCTGGACACCTCCCAGGGGAGGTGCAGGTCAGGGGAGTGGTCACTCCCCTTTCCTTTGTCCAGTTTCGCGCCAGAGCAGGGGCTAAGGGGTCCCTGAACCGGTGTAGACTGGCTTATGCAGAATTGGGCACCTCTGTGCCCAACAAAGCATTTCCAGAGGCTGGGGGAGGCTACTCCTCCCCTGCCTTCACACCATTTTCCAAAGGGAGAGGGTGTCACACCCTCTCTCAGAGGAAGTTCTTTGTTCTGCCATCCTGGGCCAGGCCTGGCTGGACCCCAGGAGGGCAGATGCCTGTCTGAGGGGTTGGCAGCAGCAGCAGCTGCAGAGAAACCCCAGGAAGGGCAGTGTGGCAGTACCAGGGTCTGTGCTACAGACCACTGGGATTATGGAATTGTACCAACAATGCCAGGATGGCATAGAGGGGGCAATTCCATGATCATAGACATGTTACATGGCCATATTCGGAGTTACCATGGTGAAGCTACATATAGGTAGTGACCTATATGTAGTGCACGCGTGTAATGGTGTCCCCGCACTCACAAAGTTCAGTGTATTGGCTCTGAACAATGTGGGGGCACCTTGGCTAGTGCCAGGGTGCCCTCACACTAAGTAACTTTGCACCTAACCTTTACCAGGTAAAGGTTAGACATATAGGTGACTTATAAGTTACTTAAGTGCAGTGTAAAATGGCTGTGAAATAACGTGGACGTTATTTCACTCAGGCTGCAGTGGCAGGCCTGTGTAAGAATTGTCAGAGCTCCCTATGGGTGGCAAAAGAAATGCTGCAGCCCATAGGGATCTCCTGGAACCCCAATACCCTGGGTACCTCAGTACCATATACTAGGGGATTATAAGGGTGTTCCAGTAAGCCAATGTAAATTGGTAAAAATGGTCACTAGCCTGTCAGTGACAATTTGGAAAGAAATGAGAGAGCATAACCACTGAGGTTCTGATTAGCAGAGCCTCAGTGAGACAGTTAGTCACTACACAGGTAACACATACAGGCACACTTATGAGCACTGGGGCCCTGGGTTACCAGGGTCCCAGTGACACATACAACTAAAACAACATATATACAGTGAAAAATGGGGGTAACATGCCAGGCAAGATGGTACTTTCCTACACCTCACTTCAAAGAAAATGCCTAAAAAGGTATTGTGGACAGCTAGCTGTCAGAAAGCTTTTGAGGAGCTGAAACAGGCCATGTGCACTGCACCTCTCCTAAAAAGCCCATGTTACTCCAAGAAATTCATTGTTCAAACTGATGCATCTGAATTAGGGGTAGGGGCAGTCTTATCACAACTCAATTCTGAGGGCCAGGATCAACCTGTTGCTTTTATCAGCCCCTAGAGAAAAGCGTTGGTCTGCCATAGAGAGGGAGGCCTTTGCTGTGGTCTGGGCACTGAAGAAGTTGAGGCCATACCTGTTTGGCACTCACTTCATTGTTCAGACAGGCCACAAACCTCTACTTTGGTTAAAACAAATGAAAGGTGAAAACCTTAAATTGTTGAGGTGGTCCATATCTCTTCAGGGAATGGACTATACAGTGGAACATAGACCTGGGAGTACCCACTCCAATGCAGATGGACTCTCCAGATATTTCCACTTAGACAATGAAGACTCATCAGGTCATGGCTAGTCTTATTGTCCTTCGTTTGGGGGGGGGGTTGTGTAGGAAAGTACCATCGTGCCTGGCATGTTACCCCCATATTTCACTGTATATATGTTGTTTTAGTGTATGTGTCACTGGGACCCTGCCAGCCAGGGCCTCAGGGCTCATAAGTGTGCACTGTATGTGTTCCCTGTGTGATGACTAACTGTCTCACGGAGGCTCTGCTAACCAGAACCTCAGTGGTTATGCTCTCTATGCTTTCCAAATTGTCACTAACAGGCTA
Source organism: Pleurodeles waltl (assembly GCF_031143425.1). Lineage (NCBI taxonomy): Eukaryota > Metazoa > Chordata > Amphibia > Caudata > Salamandridae > Pleurodeles > Pleurodeles waltl. Next base: position 869,371,270 of record NC_090444.1, on the reverse strand, counting down.
GTGACCAATTTCACCAATTCACATTGGCATACTGGAACACCCTTATGCAGGCTAAAGCTTGTAGTGGGTACCAAGGGGTACTTACACTCTGTACCAGGCCCAGTTATCCCTTATTAGTGTAGAAGAGGTGTTTCTAGCAGCTTAGGCTGATAGAAGGTAGCTATAGCAGAGCAGCTTAGGCTGAACTAGGAGACATGCAAAGCTCCTACTATACCACTGGTGTCATATGCACATAATGGTAACTCCGAGCATGGCCATGTAACATGTCTAAGATCATGGAATTGTCAGATGTACCACGGCCTGCTGGATGTTGCAGAAGTGTTTCCATGCAGAAACCCCTCAAAAAAGCCTTGCTAGCTGCAAGGGTTGTGATAGAGTTTTTTTGGTGCTGCTGGGTACCAGGAAGGATCAGGATGTCGCCCCTTGGAGGAGGAGACAGAGGGGTCACTCAGAAACTCAGAGAGCCTCTGCAGAAGCAGGCAGCACCTGCAGAAGTACCAGAGCAGGCACTTAGAAGATTTCTGAACCGGAGTCACAAAAGGAGGGTCCCACAACGCCGGAGTCCAACTCAGAGGGTTGAGCACTGCAGGACGGAGTGCCGGTGACCCAGGCTAGGCTGTGTACAAAGGAATCCTTGGAGAAATGCACAGAAGCCGGAGCAGCTGCAAATCACACAGTACACAGGTTTGCTGTCTGGTGTGGGGAGGCAAGGACTTACCTCCACCAAACTTTGACTGAAGGATCACCGGACTGTGGGGGTCACTTGGATCTAGCTCCTGTGTTCCAGGGACCACGCTCGTCGGGATGAGAGGGGACCCAGAGGACCGGTGATGCAGTCTTTTGGTGCCTGCGTTAGCAGGGGGAAGATTCTGTCGACCCATGGGAGATTTCTTCTTGCCTTCCAGTGCAGAATGAAGGCAGACAGCCCTCAGAGCATGCACCACCAGGAAACAGTTGAGAAAGCTGGCAGGATGAGGCGCTACAATGTTGCTGGTAGTCGTCTTGCTACTATGTCGCAGTTTTGCAGGCGTCCTGGAGCAGTCAGCGGTCGATCCTTGGCAGAAGTCGAAGAGGGAAGTGCAGAGGGACTCTGGTGAGCTCTTGCATTCGTTATCTGAAGAATACCCCAGAGGAGAGACCCTAAATAGCCAGAAAAGTAGGTTTGGCTTCCAAGAAAGGAGGTTTGGCTACCAAGAGAGGTAAGAGCCTATCAGAGGGGGTCTCTGACATCACCTGCTGGCACTGGCCACTCAAAGCAGTCCAGTGTGCCCCCAACACCTCTGAATCCAAGATGGCAGAGGTCTGGGACACACTGGAAGAGCTCTGGGCACCTCCCCTGGGAGGTATTGTTCAGGGGAGTGGTCACTCCCCTTTCCTTTGTCCAGTATCACGCCAGAGCAGGGCTGGGGGAATCTCTGATCTGGTGTAGACTGGCTTATGCAGAGATGGGCATCATCTGTGCCCATCAAAGCATTTCCAGAGGCTGGGGGAGGCTACTCCTCCCCAGCCCTTCACACCTATTTCCAAAGGGAGAGCGTGTAACACCCTCTCTCAGAGGAAATCCTTTGTTCTGCCTTCCTGGGCCGGGGCTGCCCAGACCCCAGGAGGGCAGAATCCTGTCTGAGGGGTTGGCAGCAGCAGCAGTGGAAACCCCGGAAAGGCAGTTTGGAAGTACCCGGGTTCTGTGTTAGAGACCCGGGGGATCATGGAATTGTCACCCCAATACCAGAATGGTATTGGGGTGACAATTCCATGATCTTAGACATGTTACATGGCCATGTTCGGAGTTACCATTGTGACACCATACATAGGTAGTGATCTATGTATAGTGCACACGTGCAATGGTGTCTCCGCACTAACAAAGTTCGGGGAATTTGCCCTGAACAATGTGAGGGCACCTTGGCTACTGCCAGGGTGCCCACACACTAAGTAACTTGTCACCGAACCTTCACCAGGTGAGGGTTAGACATATAGTTGACTTATAAGTTACTTATGTTCAGTGAAAAATGGCTGTGAAATAACGTGGACGTTATTTCACTCAGGCTGCAGTGGCAGGCCTGTGTAAGAATTGCCTGAGCTCTCTATAGGTGGCAAAAGAAATGCTGCAGCCCATAGGGATTTCCTGGAACCCCAATACCCTGGGTAACTAAGTACCACATACAAGGGGATTATATGGGTGTACCAGTGTGCCAATGAGAATTGGTAAATTCAGTCACTAGCCTGCAGTGACACATTTAGAAAGCAGAGAGAGCATAAACACTGAGGTTCTGGTTAGCAGAGCCTCAGTGATACAGTTAGGCACCACACAGGGAACACATACAGGGCATACACTATGAGCACGGGGGTTCTGCCTAGCAGGATCCCAGTGACACAACGGCAAAAACAAACATACATACAGTGAAAATGGGGGTAATATTCCAGGCAAGATGGTACTTTCCTACAGGTACCAATGATGGGTCAAAATAAATTGTGCCAATGCAATTGCAAAAAACACAGATCCCATCCAGATTGCCAGCAATGTATATATGGTGAATGAACTAAAATGATTAGTTTAGGGTCCCAAACCTGATTGGTCTGACAGAACCAGCTAAGTCTCCCAAACATTGTTTCTTGCTAATGAGCGATAGCAGGACAGGTAACAAAGATGTGGACTTTATGTGCCAGATCTACCGAGCATTGAAAGAATTTAGCATCCTGCCTAAGATTCATGATATATGAATGGTGGTGGGGGGTGCTAAAAATCATTAATGAATTTGAACTGATGGGTCTTAACCCTCAATACATTTAAAACACTATGGTGGTCATTACAACCCTGGCGGTCGGTATTAAAGCGGCGGTAAAACCGCAAACAGGCTGGCGGAAAAAAATGGAATCATGACCGTGGCGGAAACCGCCAACAAAGACAGCCACTTTAACACTCCGACCGCCAGCGCGGTACAAACAAACAGCTTGGCGGTTACCATCAACAGACAGGCAGAGGACAATGTACCACCCACAGTATCACAACCTACCAATCCGCCACCTTTTCCGGGGCGGATTCACCGCAAACAAAAACACGGTGGAAACAGGACTTCGAAGGGAAAACGCTCACCTCTACACACCCCACGGGGAATCAGGACGCCATGGAACCAGAGCTCCAGATCCTGCCAGCCCTTATCTTATTGCTCCTCTACCAGGAGCACGAACGCCTTCGGCGAAGACCACGGTGAGTACTGCACCTACGACACAGGGGAGGGGGGAGGGAAAAAACAGGGACACACACATGCAATATACGCAGCACCCCCACCCTCACCCACGACAACACACACACTAATACAGCATGATACATTACAATTACACCCCGCAACCCCCCCGGAAGAATGCAAAGACCAAAGAAAATTAGTGTAACCATAGTAATATATTAAAATCCAGTACGCAAAAATACATATATACACTATAAACAAAATATACACCAAGAATAGTAGGCCAGGTAGTGCTCCATTGAAGTCCGTGGAACACTGGGCCCACACTGTATGGGCGAGGCCCATACTCAATCCCCGAACATGACGGAGAGAACACTGCAGGGGCATCAGATAGCAATAAAACAGACACCTCAGGGGGAAGGGAAAGGGGGGCACCTCAGCCGGTTGAGTGCACAACGCCAAATCCACGAGGGGGCAATATGCCCACTGTTCCATCCTGGGGAGTGCAAAGCCACAGTCTCTCAAGTCTCTACAGTGGGTGGTTTGCCCACTGTTCCATCCTGGGGAGTGCAAAGCCACAGTCTCTCAAGTCTCTACAATGGGTGGTTTGCCCACTGTTCCATCCTGGGGAGTGCAAAGCCACAGTCTCTCAAGTATCTACAATGGGTAGTTTGTCCACTGTTCCATCCTGGGGAGTGCAAAGCCACAGTCTCTCAAGTGGATGGCTTTCTCCACTGATTCTGGAGGGGGCTTTGTGCCCAGAGTGCTTCATCCTTTCAACTTGCCATGGACAGTGGTAGTGGATGTGATACTCCACTGGTTCTGGAGGGGGCTTTGTCCCCAGAGTGCTTCATCCTGCCAAGGACTGAGGTAGTGGATGTGATACCACTGGTTCTGGAGGGGGCTTTGTGCCCAGAGTGCTTCATCCTGCCAAGGACAGAGGTAGTGGATGCCTTTCTCCACTGGTTCTGGAGGGGGCTTTGTGGCCAGAGTGCTTAATCCTGCCAAGGACAGCGGTAGTGGATGTGATACTCCACTGGTTCTGGAGGGGGCTTTGTGCCCAGAGTGCTTCATCCTGCCAAGGACTGAGGTAGTGGATGTGATACTCCACTGGTTCTGAGGGGGCTTTGTGTCCAGAGTGCTTCATCCTGCCAAGGACAGAGGTAGTGGATGTGATACTCCACTGGTTCTGGAGGGGGCTATGTGCCCAGAGTCCTTCATCCTGCTCGTGACAGACTCAGTAGCGTCAGTGTTTTCACTAATGGGGTGAATTAATAAGGGAAGAAAAGGCGCTCTGGATATAAGTCAGCCAAAATTCAATAACCTATGAGGCGCCCTCACAAGGGAAAACACCCACCCCTTAAAGGTTTATACAAACAAACCCAACAAATTATAGGAAAAAATATGAGGCCCCCCACAATCTTACAATCAAGGTATATGTCAACACAATTGGGTAATGTTATAGAAGAACAATTCAGTCAAAATTTGACAAAGTTCTGTAATGTCTGGTCCAATCCAAATGATTTATTGAATCAAATCTTCCAATAACTAGACTCCCAACGTTTCAGCCATTGGAAATACATTTCAAGCCGATTTGTTGAATCTCAACATTTCATCCATTGGAAATACATTTTAAGCCAACACGTGTTTCGTCATGGGAGAATTTTTATCCCAAACGACTTCTTCAGGGCTTATTGTTAGCCGAAATCTAATGTAAACGGGTAATCCTGTCCGTCTACAACCGTTGTCAATATTATACAACATACAAATCAAAGTAGTCCAAATCTTAAATTCAAAGCCCGGTAATGGAAACAGGAAATGTATTTCCAATGGACAAAATGTTGAGATTAAACAAATCGGCTTTGGTGGCTGGAGTCCTCCCCCTCTCCCGCCGGGCACTGGCCAACTTTTGATGCTTGACAGGTGGGGGACTGTCCATGCTATGGCTCCGGGCCACACTGGCTGCCCTGGTGGCCGGTGCACTCCAGATTCCGGTTACTACAGGCACCACTTGTCCCAGAGATGTTGTGGCTGAGGTGCTAGGTTGGGCCCTTGAGAGTCGGGCCCTAGGAGACGGATGGGGTGGGGGAGGTGAGGGAAAGAGGTCAAGGTTGGCCAGGAAACGTTTTTTGGGAACACTGGGACGGGTAGCTGGAGGGGTTTGGGAGTGGAGGAAGAGGTTGTGGTTGTAGGAGGTGTTCATTTGGTGACTTTGGGTGAAGGTGCATGCGCTGGAAGCTGTCGTGAGGTGGATGGCTGTTGGGTGGGTGTGTGCCTGCGTTTGTGTGTCTTGAGAGGTGGCGTCACAGACACACTGGGAGAGGACACAGGGGATGTGTGAATGGCAGTGGGGGTGGTGACTGCACGTGAGGGGGTGTGGTGGTGGGTGTGCTGGTGATGGAAGTAGTGGCTGTAGATGTAGTGCATGCAGGTGTGAGTGTAGACGAGACTGGGAGGGAGGAGGGAGACGAGGAGGAGGGGGACACAGTGGAGGCAGTGGATGTTGGTGCGTCTGCATGTGTGTGATGCTTGCGTGAGTGCCTGTGGGATGTGTGGTGCTTATGTTTGCCAGAGCTTCCCTTGTGTGTTGACGTGTGTGCATGCTAGTCTGAAGGTGTGCTTGGGATAGGCTGAGGTACAGGGGATTGGGTCTGGGTAGAGGAAGTTGGAGGGGGGAGGCTAGAGACTGGGACAATGGCTGCCATCAGTGCTGAGGCCTGAGTCTGAAAAGCTTGCTGAAGGGCCGCCTGACCAGAATGAATGCCCTCCAGGAATGCATTTGTTTGTTGCAACTGCCTTTCTACACCCTGGATGGCATTCAAAATGGTAGACTGCCCAACAGTGAGGGACCTGAGGAGGTCAATGGCCTCCACACTGAGTGCAGCAGGGGTGACTGGGGCAGGGCCTGAGGTGCCTGGGGCGAAGGTGATGCCCACCCTCCTGGGTGAGCAGGCACGGGGCAAAGGCTGAGGGGCTGCTGGGATTGCGGTGCTGCCAGGGGAGGTGGCGGCTGTACCTGTAGATGCGGGGGGCACAGATATTGCCGCCACCACAAGGGAGCTCTCATCAGAGGACGAGTCTGTGTCACAGGTGTCAGCTCCTGTCCCCGCCGTGGAGCTCCCCTCACCCTCCATCCCACTGGTGAACTCCGAATCCATAGTGTCGCCCTCCAGGGCCATGTGGGATGCAGCTCCCTCCTGCTCCGGTGCCACTGCTCCTCCGCCTGATGATGCTAATGCACACAAGAACAGGGAGACCACAAAAAGGGGGGGGACGACAGAAGAAAGGCATGTTGAGTGCATGCATTACCTCTACCGTTCGCGGACACGACAGACACAGAAGCCACCTGCACTACGCCGTGCACTTGGGCTCCACTGTTCAATCCCTGGGACATGGCCTACAAAGCTATGGATGACATCTGCACACATGGATGACACAGGAGCCTGACTAGGTGTGGTGGGGTGCCACAGGGTCTGCCAGAACAAGGGGACCTAACTATCACACTCGCACTGGCCTAGGGAAACCCACAGCCCACCTCCCCCACCCAGATACCTCCACTGTGCGCAAAATCAGCAGAATGAGAGTGTACTCACCCCCTTGTGGCTGCTGTGATGCCCTCAAGCGCCCATCCAACTTCGGGTACGCCACCGCCAGGATCCTGAACATCAGGGGGGTCATGGTGCGATGGGCACCCCTCCCATGTTGGGAGGCCATCCCCAGCTGGGCCTCCGCCATCTTCTTGCTCCAGCGGCGAATATCCTCCCATCTCTTACGGCAGTGGGTGCTCCGCCTGTGGTAGATCCCCAGGGTCCGGATGTCCTTGGCGATGGCATGCCAAATATCTTTTTTCTGGTGGGCGCTGACCTACATGAATTGTACAGGGGGAAAAGAAAAGTTATTACCAAATGCACCGTCACAGTCATTGGCCCCCATCGCTACCCTGGCCATGATGCACATGCACTCACCGTCGTTTCATGCACGCCTCGATCTCACCCCCCATCTTTCATCCACCCCACTCCACACAGGCATAGCCCATACAGCATGCTCCCAGTGTATTTACCTGTTTGTCTGGAGGACCGTAGACTAGCGTGTAGTGGGGGAGGACCTCAAACATGAGTTTCTATAACTCCTCCGATGTGAAGGCAGGGGCCCTTTCCCCAGATGCTCGAGCCATTGTCTCTTCCAGACCGAGGTGACAGCAGCACTTGCAGTGTAGGTCCTCTCCAGTCGAAGATCAGGTATTGAGTGATTAAACACATAGAAAATGACGGTCACGTCCGCGGCGGTGCGTTCTGTCACCGCCGGCGTACATCGACATTGGCTCCTGGGACCCATAGGGTCCAATGTTAACCAATGCAGCATTGCGCCGTGGTCTTCAACCGCCTACTGCGACAGAGTACAACGCCAGCACAGTTACCTCACATCCCATTGTCCCACTTTACAGGTCAGGCAGCCACCATTTCAGGGGCCCACATGGCTTAATTTGTCACTGCGTCACACATACCTAGGCCTTGCCTCAACACTCATGCAGGCCAAATTTTGAATTATGATTCGTGTTCTGTGTAAGCTGTGGGCACGTACCTCTGAGTTGGTTGACTCTGTGCTCGCTGTTGTCCTTCATAGGCACCGTCTGCTGGAACATGTGGGGAGATGGCAGCATCCTCTGGTGTACAGACCGCTGGTGGACCTGTCGACAATGGAGGAAAGATGTGATCATCACCTACAGGCTTGATCGTGCCACAATCCTGGAACTGTGTGCCCAGCTGGAGCCAGACCTGATGTCAGCTATCCGCCATCCCGCAGGAATCCCCCCTCAAGTGCAGGTGCTGTCAGTACTCCATGTCCTTGCAAGTGGGTCATTTCAAACAACAGTGGCCATAGCATCAGGTATGTCCCAGCCTATGTTTTCCAACGTGTTGTCCAGAGTGTTGTCTGCCCTGCTGAAACACATGCGGAGCTACATCGTTTTCCCTCAGGTGGAGGAGTTGCCTACAGTGAAAGGAGACTTCTATGCCCTGGGACATATCCCCAACATCATAGGTGCCATTGATGGGACCCATGTGGCTTTGGTACCCCCCGCAGGAGTGAACAGGTGTACAGAAACCGGAAGAGTTATCATTCCATGAATGTGCAGATGGTGTGTTTGGCAGACCAGTACATCTCCCATGTTAATGTCAAGTTCCCTGGCTCAGTGCATGACGCATATATCCTGCGGAATAGCAGCATCCCTTATGTGATGGGTCAACTCCAGAGACACCGTGTGTGGCTATTAGGTGAGCACCTGGAAGCAAGTCAGTGGGAATGGTTGTCTGGGTCTGGGGATATTCCTACAGGTTAGTGTGTGTCTAACAGTTGTCCCTCGCCATTTTCAGGTGACTCTGGTTACTCCAACCTGTCATGGCTACTGACCCCAGTGAGGAATCCCAGAACAAGGGCAGAGGAACGCTACAAAGAGGCCCATGGGCAAACTCGGCGGATGATAGAGCGGACCTTCGGCCTTCTGAAGGACAGGTTCCGGTGCCTCCATATGACAGGTGGATCCCTATTCTACTCACCAAAAAAAAATGTGGGCCAGATCATCGTGGCCTGCTGTATGCTTCACAACTTAACTTTGCGATGACAGGTGCCTTTTCTGCAGGAGGATGGTCTAGATGGCGGTGTTGTTGCAGCTGTGGAGCCTGTGGACAGTCAAGACGAGGACGCAGAAGAAGAGGACATCGACAACAGGAACTCGGTGATCCTGCAATATTTCCAGTGAGACACAGGTAAGAATACAAACCTGCCTACTACATGTACTTTAACACTACTACCTCTCTACTGTCTGTTGTTTTCACCCAGGTTATGGTCACTGAGTTGTCACTTTCCCTTACGATGTCACAGATGTGTGTCCCACAGTGTGACATCTGCTTTGTTTCCTCATGGACTAGAGCTGTGTGACATAGGTATGTTGACATTACATTTGAGACAGCTTTTTGCCACTTTAATTGCTAATACACTATTTCGAAATCACAGACTGACTCCAGATTGTTTTGTGCTTCAAGGGTGTTTATTTAACTGCTCAATATTGGAGGGGGTTGTAAAATGGTGAGGGGTGATGGTTGAGGAATGTCCATGGCAGAGTCCAGTCTATTAGTCTCACAGGTGCATTGCCCAAATGGGCATAGGAAGTGGAGCTGGGGCAGTTTGAGGATGGACAGGGTGACAAAGTGACATTCAGGGTGGTCTCATTTCTTGGCGGGGGTCTTGGCACCGTTCTCTGTCTTTGTCCTGGATCTCAGGGACCGATTGCGGGGTGGTTCTCCCTCTCAGGGGGTGGGGTGCTGGTGTGGTGGTCCTGTGGCAGTGCCTCCTGTCCACTAGCGCCGGCGGAGGTGGTGGGCAGTTCATCGTCCAGGCTAGTTTCAGGGGCCCCTTGTTGTGCCACAGTGTCCCTCCTGGTGTTGAGTACTTCCTTCAGCACCCCTACGATGGTGCCCAGGGTGGAATTGATGGATCTGAGTTCCTCCCTGAAGCCCAAATACTGTTCTTCCTGCAGGCGCTGGGTCTCCTGAAACTTGGCCAGTACCGTTGCCAATGTCTCCTGGGAGTGGTGGTAGGCTCCCATGATGTTGGAGAGGGCCTCATGGAGAGTGGGTTCCCTTGGCCTGTCCTCCCCCTGTCGCACAGCAGCCATCCCAGTTCCCCTGTGTTCCTGGGCCTCCGTCCCCTGGACCGTGTGCCCACTACCACTGCCCCCAGGTCCCTGTTGTTGTTGGGGTGGTGGGTTAGCCTGGGTTCCCTGTAGTGGTGGACACACTGCTGATTGACGTGTCCTGGGGACAGAGGTATGGGCCCGCTGGGTGGGTACTGTGCTGGTGTTTCCAGAGGGCACAAGCTCTGTAGTGGCCTGTGACTGTGTGAGGGGAACCGACTGTCCTGAGGTCCCCGATGGGCTGGGCTGGTCATCTAGATCCAGTTGGACAGAGCTGCTGTCTTCACCGTGGGCCTCTTCTGTTGGTGGTGTGGACATGTGTGGACCCTCCTGTCCGGTGATGTTAGGTAGGGGTCCTGCAGGGGTATAAAAGGATGTTTATTACATCTGTGTGTGCCACAGTGTGCAATAGGAGGGTGACTGTGTTCCCCAGTGCTTGCATTCCTGTGTGGGACCTTGTGTGATGGTGGTTTAGGGGGGTGTATGGGTATGTGCAGTGGCCATGCTTTGGTGATGGGTGTCAATGCTTTGGTGTTACATGCGAGGATTGGTGTTAGGATGTGTGGTTTGTGATTTTGGGACATTTGTGAGGAGTTGGAGTGATGGGGGTGAGGGTGAGGGTGGGGGTATGTGATGGCATGCAGGTAGGGTGGGGGATGTAATAGTTAAGATTTGACTTACCAGAGTCCATTCCTCCATCTACTCCTGCGAGGTTCTCAGGATGCAGAATCGCCACAACCTGCTCCTCCCATGTTGTTAGTTGTGGGGGAGGAGGTGGGGGTCCTCCGCCAGTCCGCTGAACCACCAGGTGGTGTTTTGAGACCACGGAACGCACCTTCCCCCATAGGTCGTTCCACCTCTTCCTGATGTCATCCCGATTTCTTGGGTGCTGTCCCACTGCGTTAACCCTGTCCACTATTCTGCGCCATAGCTCCAACTTCCTAGCTATGGAGGTGTGCTGCACCTGTGATCTGAAAAGCTGTGGCTCTACCCGGACGATTTCCTCCACCATGACCCTGAGCTCCTCCTCAGAGAACCTGGGGTGTCTTTGCCGTGTCATGGGGTGGTGTGGGTGATGTGTGGGGTGGAGTGTGTAGTGATAAGTGGGGTGATATTTAGTGGTGTGTTGTGTGAGGTGCGTGGAAGTTATGTGGGTGATGGTATTGTGTGCCTGTGGATGCTTGGTAGTTGTTTGTGGTGTCTCTCTCTGGCCTTCTCTCGGTAATTGTGGTTGTAGGGGTTTGTGGGTGATGTGGGTGTGTGTTTTATATTGTAATGGGTGTGTGGGAGTGGTGTGTGTATGTGTATCAGGTGTGTGTATTTTGAATTGTCCAATGTGGCTGTGTTTTGTAAGTGTGTGTGTATTTTGAGCGCAGCGGTGTGTACCGCCAATGGAATACCGCGGTTGAAAGACCGCCACGTGGATTCATGTGTCGTGATAGTGTGGGCGTATTTCTGTTGGCTTGACGGTGGAGGTTTTGTTTTTGCCAGTTTATCACTGACCTTTGGTGTGGCGTACTTGTGTGGGTGTCTGAATTTTCGAGGATTCCGAGCTGTGGGTCATAATAGCTGTGGCGGATTTCCGCGGCCGTGGCGGTGTGTTGGCGGTCTTCTGCACAGCGGTAAGCGGCTTTTACCGCCAATATTGTAATGAGGGCCTATGTGTGAACACATTTGTGCGCCTTATGTTGTCAAGGATTACATCCATGCCATGGTGGTGGCTCCACTTATCTGCAGCCTATTGAAAAGTATCAGCCTGCCATCCAACCTCAGCTTTCAAGCTCCTGACAATGTGCTTGTGCTGAATATAATGGAAGCATCGAGAGAGGGGAAGAGAGCATCTTTGGCACAGGGTGAAAAGTGTATCACCCTCATAAAAGTAACCCCGCGTTAAAAGCCTAGAGTCCTCCCAGCAGTCCATGAAACTCTAATGAACTTGCAGAGGGAAATTAGGGTTATAGCCTAAATATGAATGTGTATTATAAGAGAGCACTGCCCTATATTCTCATGTTGAGATATGCCCATATGGAACGAAAGACCAACAAGGTCTTGAACTGAGACCATTTGAAATATACTGTATCAATAATACCACTGTGAGGAACAATATCCACCCCCCAGGGAAGATATTCTGGGAACATGCAACCTAACTCCTATTTTTCATTGCTCAGTACCTTGGCTAGACTTGCCATGAATGTGGCGAAATAGTAAATCTGTAGGTCTGGTAAAGAGAAACCCCCCTTCTCCCAAGGCATCTAAATAAGTTGTTTGCTATCTCTAGACCTTTTATACCTCCATAGAAATGTTTGCCACCAGGCTTCGATTTGACAGAGAAAGGCTTTAGGTAAGTAAAGAAGTATGCCTCGAAAAAGATATAGATACTGTGTCAATATGATCATTTTCATGAGATGGCATCTTCTCTTTAGAGATATTTGTACTCCTAATTATGTAGCCAAGATGACCCACTGCTGATCTTATCTCAGACGAGATGTGCTTGCCAGGAACTGTGTCTTATCAAGTGAATTATGGGCTATATCAGGGTGCAAACCCTGATATTGCCCCAAATTCACTTGCTATAGTTTCAATTGCTGATAAAGAGGGCACTAGAGCTGAGGTCAAAATAGCAAGATCATCTGCATACACTAGAACTTTGATTTGGTAGATTTGTAAGGAAGAATATCCTTAGATCACTTATGGGCTTGAATGTAGGACTCAATATAAAGTGTAAAAAGTTGGGGTGACTATGGGCGCCCAAGTCGGGCACCCTGTTTAATCAGAATAGAGTCCGAAGGACTACCCAAACACAGAAGTCTTGCTAAGCCCTGGAAATAAACCGCTGGCTGAATCTTGATGCCTTCATAGTTGCCCAAAACAATTGCCAGGAACCTCAGTCAAAAGCCTTTTCTGCATCAAGCATTATTATTCCGGCTAGGTTTCCATCAGCTGACCACACCTCAAGAGCCATAATTACTGCAGTGATGTGTGCACTAGTGTTATGCCCTGGAATAAATCAATGTTGTTTCTTATCTACCAAATTAGATATCCCTGCAGATAATCTGTTGGCCAGGACCCGAGCAGAAATCTTACAATCAGCATTAATCAGTGATATGGAACAGTATGACCCACACAACAAAGACTCTTTCCCTTTCTTGGGGGGCGATGACACTATTAGTATCTGTCTAGGACCCGGGAACGTGGCTGAGTGATTCAAAATAATTTAATATATCACATAGGGCAGGCACAAGTATATGTGAAAGCTGGTGTAGAGCTCAAGAGGAATTTGATTGGGGCCAGAGGCTTTCCCCCTTGATAACTGATCAGTCGTGGCCTCAACTTTGGGAGGGGAGATTGAACCATCTAAACTAGACCATTGCAAATCAGGCAGCGTCCAGTGATAATATGTGCAGATAAACTGATTGATAAGATCATTGGAGGTGACCCCCTCCTCACTATACAGCTTCTAAGAAAACCTACAGAACTCCTTGCGGATAGGTTTGTGATCAATCACTTGCTTCCCCTTATCATTCATAATTGTGTTGGTGATACAAGCATTAGCCCTTTCCCTGAACCTGAAAGAAAGAGTTTGGCCCATTTCTTCAATATTTTCAAAAGTAGTTCATTGCTTAGCCTGACCCCTTTTGATTGTGTTATTGAGTAATCATTCCCAAGGGGAAGCTTGAGTGATTGCAAATTGATTCAAGAGAAATGTAAATGTCTCCCTATCCTGAGAGATTACACTAAGTCACAGAAGGTGCTCTGTATAAGTAAGAAAAGACCATCTGCTCGCTTCAGCCTGACCCAGCTCTTTCCACTGGAATGAGGAGTACTATTTTATCTACAAGTGTTTCACTATTGAAATATTGAGGAAAATATAAAGTTTAAGAAAATATTAGTTATACACATTTACAGATAAATTAGCTTAAAATACTACAACACTTGAAAATCAGGGTTTATAAAACATGACTTTCAATCTCAATACGTTTTCTTCCTTATGCATGTATTCTCTCTCTATGTACTTATGTATCTATATATTTATTACGTTACTCCTACTGTTGAAGATAAGAAAAAAAGCTTTTGACTCTCTCCAATGCACTACTACTATGTCTCTCCCTATACCTCTCTCAATAAATCCTCTGCCTCCACTCACAGACTCATCCCAAACCTCATTCTACTACTATGATCTACAAATGAACCCTTTCTAGACTCTCCCCTCCTCTTTTCCTCCTTGGATCATACCAAACCTCATTTTACTACTATGATCTCCTAAACAACTCTTTCTAAATTATTCTCCTCTGACTCACACCAAACCTCATTTTAGTATGATCTCCTGAATCCATTTATAGAGAATCTTCCCTCCTCCATCTCTCCTTTTACTCTTCTATCCCTCCATTACCCTATTCAATTAAACTAACAGACACTGCTCACATTTAGTCATATTTCCTTATACTAATCCACCACTAATCCTTTTTGAGTTCCATAGTAGCGTGCTACTCGACAAAATGTTCTTTGATGGCTCATCAGTGGTAGCAAGCACTATATAAATACAATTACAACTAATGAATCTGTGTCTTTAGCTGTTTAAGATCACCAACGGTCCAGGAGCGGCTTGCGTGACTGGGGCTGGGCGGGACAGTGGGTGCGGGGGGGGACAGGGGTGGGGCACAGAGGATGCAGTAAAAAAAGAATATATATATTTTGGTGTTTTTTAAATGTACCTCCTTTGCTCCCATGCCACTCTCCTCTCCTGTCACTGCTGCAGGCACTGGCTCCCAGCCTACCCTTCGCCAATCCTGATGCTGCTCAGGGTTGCATCAGGATTGGCTGGGAGCACAGACTGAAAGCCTGTGCAGGGTCTCTCCAGCCCAACAACCGTGTTGCTGGGCTGGAGAAAGCCCTGGGTGCATGTGTGTTTGGCCGGCCAACACACATGTGCTCTGAGGGGAGTGCACAGTGCACTCCCCTCAGCTCATCACCCCCAATGCCCCATCCTTTTTACATGGAAAGGATGATAAACAAAGTTTATTATCCTTTCCATGTAAAAGGATTTGCAGCGGTTGCTGCTGGCAGGGGGGCGGCGCTCCTCCGCCCATATTGAGGAGCTGCGCCTGTAAGGGTTACACATTCCCCATGAAAATGGTCTCCTTTGTTCCCAGCCTCTACTCCACATGCAGCCAAGCTTTACGCCTTTACCTACTGAAAACTGTCCCTTTTGTGGCTAGATATACCATACCATACATACAACATTCCTTAAACCTCAACAACATTCCTTAAACATCATTAAAATGTCTCAGGGTTAATATTGTACCACACACATATGCAAAAAGAACTTCAATCCTATGGTTGTAAACCTTTTACCATTTTTTACATGTCTTTATTTACATTCCAAACAGACAAAATGCCCCCACATCTATTAAGAAGTGTCATCCCAGCCTCTCAATTGACAATAACATACTCCACTATCACATCCCCATTGGTTTTTTACAATTATACATTCAATATCTTTTCCCCATCATCACAAACATCCATCCACATACCTCACTTACCACTTACCAGTATTCTTTCAAGTGAGAGCCAAATTAACTTGCCCCCATGAGTAGGGCTGAGGCATAGCTGTTTTTGGATCAGTCTTGTCTGAATATTTTACGCTCAGACATAAAAATATTGTTAAAAGCAGTAAGATATGGTATCTTTTTCTTTCTGAAATATAAACTTCAAACAGGAAACAAATGAAATCGCTTTTCATTTCTGAGCTGTCTAAGTTATTTGTAAACATTTATTAGAGCATGTACAGGGATAATTTGAAAGTTAAAAACAATCCTATCAATTTGATACATTTTATTTTAGCCACGAGCACCTGTTCCTTCCACTGTATCAAACTGCAAATGAATGGTCGATATTTGTTTCTAAATTTCTTATTTGACATCAGCCTCAATAATGGGTCGCCTAAGTGCTTAATCTTTTACTTCTGTAAAACTGTGCTTCACAAAAAATACCTACAAGCTTGGGGAATATGTATTAATAATTCCCTGCACTCCCGTCACATATATGTAAGTAACAAGCATTGGCAAAGCCAATAAGTTTCGCCATTGTTTTTTCTTTTGCTTGTATCTTAGTAACTGGATTATAAATATTTTTTAAAAGGTTATAATGATGTTTGTTTTTTAGTTTGATTAACCGTTAATAGTTGTTTATGTTGTGATATATGTTGAATTAACATCCCAGGGTTCCAAACTCGTAAGTTGTACCTTATTTAATGTGGCATTATAATAGAGTATATTGATGTTTAATTAGAAAAGTGCCGCTGCACCATTGAAATCATGCCCCGTTTAACTGCAGGGTAGCCATAATTGTGACTATATAGTAGTAAAATGAAGCAATATTTGGTATTTAGAGGAGCTATGACAAATTTTGGCCCCGGTACCACTGCACCTGCTGCGCCATTCAAATCATGACCCTATTGCCTGCAAGGTAACTGAACTTCTGACTGCCTGTTTAATAGCAACATTTAGCAATAATCTGTTTAGTGAGGTTCTGTAGGAAGTTGGCTCTGTATGTACTATTTCAAACTAAGAAATAGCATGCACAGAGTCCAAGGGTTCCCCTTAGAGGTAAGATAGTGGCAAAAAGGGATAATTCTAATGCTCTATTTTGTGGTAGTGTGGTTGAGCAGTAGGCTTATCAGAGGGTAGTGTTAAGCATTTGTTGTACACACACAGGCATTAAATGAGGAACGCACACTAAAGGCAATTCCAGGCCAATAGGTTTTTATATAGAAAAATATATTTTCTTATTTTATTTTAAGAACCACAGGTTCAAGATTTACACACAATACTTTAAATGAAATGTATTTCACTCAGGTATCTTAGGAACTTTGAATCGACACAATATCATGTACAGTTTTAGCAAAAATGGCAATAAGCTATTTTAAAACTAGACAGTGCAATTTTCAACAGTTCCTGGGGGAGGTAATTTTGGTTAGTTTTGCAGGTAAGTAAAACACCTACAGGGTTCAATGTTGGGTCCAAGGTAGCCCACCGTTGGGGGCTCAGAGCAACCCCAAAGGTACCACACCAGCAGCTCAGGTCCGGTCAGGTGCAGAGGTCAAAGTGGTGCCCAAAACACATAGGCTTCAATGGAGAAGAGGGTGCCCCGGTTCTAGTCTGCCAGCAGGTAAGTACCCGCGACTTCGGAGGGTAGACCAGGGGGGTTTTGTAGGGCACCGGGGGGGACACAAGTCAGCACAAAAAGTACACCCTCAGCGGCACAGGGGCGGCTGGGTGCAGAGTGCAAACAGGCGTCGCGTTTGCAATTGGTTTCAGAGGGAGACCCAGGGGTCTCTTCAGCGAAGCAGGCAGGCAAGAGGGGGGGGGGCTCCTCGGGGTAGCCACCACCTGGGCAAGGGAGAGGGCCACCTGGGGGTCGCTCCTGCACTGGAGGTCGGATCCTTCAGGTCCTAGGGGCTGCGGGTGCAGTGTCTTTCCCAGGCGTCGGGTTCTTGGAAGCAGGCAGTAGCGGTCAGGGGGAGCCTCTGTATTTCCTCTGCAGGTGTCGCTGTGGGGGCTCAGGGGGGTCAACTCTGGCTACTCATGGGCTCGCAGTCGCCGGGGAGTCCTCCCTGTAGTTTTGTTTCTCCGCAGGTCGAGCCGGGGGTTTCGGGTGCAGAGTGGAAAGTCTCACGCTTCCGGGGGGAAACGTGGAGTCCTTTAAATGTTGTTTCTTTGTTGCAAGTTTTGGTTTCTTTGGAACAGGGCCGCTGTCCTCTGGAGTTTTTGGTCTTTTTAGATGCAGGGTAGTCCTCCGAGGCTTCAAAGGTCACTGGACCCTGGGGAACACACCGCTGTTGCAGTTTTTCTCGAAGTGGGGAGACAGACCGGTAGGGCTGGGGCCAAGCAGTTGGTGTCTCCGTCTTCTTTGTAGGGCTTCAGGTCAGCAGTCCTTCTTCGTCTTAGGTTGCAGGAATCTAGTTTCCTAGGTTCTGGGGAGCCCCTAAATACTGAATTTAGGGGTGTGTTTAGGTATGGCAGGGCAGTAGCCAATGGCTAATGTCTTTGAGGGTGGCTACACCCTCTTTGTGCTTCCTCCCTGAGGGCAGGGGGGCACATCCCAATTCCTATTGGGGGAATCCTCCAAAATCAAGATGGAGGATTTCTAAAGGCAGGGGTCACCTCAGCTCAGGACACCTTAGGGGCTGTCCAGACTGATGGGTGACTCCTCCTTGTTTTTCTCATTATCTCCCCTGGACTTGCCGTCAAGAGTGGGGGCTGTGTCCAGGGGGCGGGCATCTCCACTAGCTTGAGTGCCCTGGGGCATTGTAACACGAAGCTTGAGCCTTTGAGGCTCACTGCCTCTACCCAGAGCAGGCTTTTGTTTCTGTCCTCAGAGAGCACAAAGGCCCTCACCACATGGGGTCAGAAACTCGTCTCTCAGCAGCAGGCTGGAACAGACCAGTCAGTCCTGCGCTGAACAATTGGGTAAAATACAGGGGGCATCTCTAAGATGCCCTCTGTGTGCATTTTTTAATAAATCCAATACTGGCATCAGTGTGGGTTAATTATTCTGAGAAGTTTGATACCAAACTTCCCAGTATTTAGTGTAGCCATTATGGAGCTGTGGAGTTCGTTTTTGACAGACTCCCAGACCATATACTTAATATGGCCCCACTGTACTTACAATGTCTAAGAATAGACTTAGACACTGTAAGGGCATATTGCTCATGCAGCTATACCCTCACCTGTGGTATAGTGCACCCTACCTTAGGGCTGTAAGGCCTGCTAGATGGGTGACTTACCTATGCCACAGGCAGTATTTTGTGTGCATGGCACCCTGAGGGGGATGCCATGTCGACTTTGCCTTTTTCTCCCCACCAACACACACAATCTGCCATGGCAGTGTGCATGTGTTAGGTGAGGGGTCACTTAGGGTGGCACAACATATGCTGCAGCCCTTAGAGACCTTCCCTGGTCATAGGGCCCTTGCTACCACTGGTACCTTTTACATGGGACTTATCTGTGTGCCAGGGGTGTGCCAATTGTGGAAACAATGGTACATTTTAGGTGAAAGAACACTGGTGCTGGGGCCTGGTTAGCAGGGTCCCAGCACACTTGTCATTCAAGTCAGCATCAGTATCAGGCAAAAAAGTGGGGGGTAGCTGCAACAGGGAGCCATTTCCTTACAGGTTCTGACACATTGTGGCACTGATGCCATTGCATGCACCATTCAAATAATTTCCCTATTGCCTGCACGGTAACTGCACTTGTGACTGTCTGTTTGGAAATAAAATATAACATTATGTGGTGTTCAGGGAGGTTCCTAGAGCTTTTGTCACTGCACCTGCTGCACCACTAAAATCATGACCCTAGTGCCTGTAAGGTAACTGCACTTGTGACTGCCTGTTTAGTAGTAAAATGTAGCAATAATCTGTATTTAGAGGGGTTCTGTCACTTTGTTGCACCAGCACCACTGCCCCTGGAGCACCATTAAAGACATGACACTAGTGCTTGCAAGATAACCACACTTGTGCTTGCCTGTTTAGTAGTAAAATATAAGAATAGTTGGGCCCAGATTTATACTTTTTGCTTCAAATCCACGCAAATGCAGTTTTGCGGCAAAAAATATGGTGCTGGCTTGTGCCATTCCACAGTGCCAGCCGAGCGCCATATTAAAGGAATGGCACAATCAAGCACTAAACTTGGGCTAGCGTCTTAAAAAAAGACACTAGCCGGGTGGGGTGGCGGTAGGGAAGGAGGGGGTTGTGCGTCAAAAAATGATGTTAGCATGGTTAGAGGCAAAACAAACTGCCTCTCACCAGACTAGCATCATTTCCTGGCGCACAACCACCAAAAACATGACTCCTGTCTTAGGAAAGATAGGAGTCATGCTCACTACCCCAATGGCCAGCACAGTGGACAAGTGTCCCCTGGGCATGGCCATTGAACCCTGTGCCAAGCAGGGGGCCCTAAGATAGGGCCCCAGATGGCAACAAAAAAATAAATCTAAAAATATTTACCCAGACTTACCTGGGATGGGATCCCCCATCCTCTGGTGCCCCTCTGGTCAGGGTGTTTGTGGGGCTTGGGGAGGGCACCTGTGGACCCATTCCATGGTGTCTAACCATGGAAATGGTTCCACAGGTCCCCTAACACCTGGTCTAACCCAGGCATTAAATAATGGTGCAAAGTAAGCTTTGCACCATTATTTAGCCCCTCATCCCACCCTTGCGTCATTTAAGCACAGTGAAATAAATATGGGGCTATGGATATAGCACCATTTTTTAGATGGGAACGCCTACCTTGCATCTCATTGACGCAAGGTGGGTGCGCACATCTAAAAAACGGTGCAAACTCCTATATTTTGACGATAGATGTGTCTAATGTCAAAATATAAATATGAAGTTAGGTTTGCGTCAAATTTGCGTAGAAAAAATTACGCAAATTTGGTGCAACTGAAGTATAAATATGGGCCTTGGTGTTTAGATGAGTTTTGACAACTTTTGGGCTTGATGCCACTGCACCTGCTGCACCATTATAATCATGACCCTAGTGCCTGCAAGATAACTGCACTTGCAACTGCTTGTTTAGAAGTTTAATATAACAATATTTCGTGCTTAGAGGAGTTATGACAACTTTTGGCTCTGGTACCACTGCACCTGCTGCGCCATTCAAATCATGACCCTATTGCCTGCAAGGTAACTGAACTTCTGACTACCTGTTTAATAGTAAAATATAGCAATATTTGATGTTTAGAGGGGCTGGTAGAGCTTTTGGCCTTAGTGTCACTGCACCTGCTGCACCACTAAAATCATGACCCTTGTCCCTGCAAGTTAACTGCACTTGTGGCTGTCTGTTTAATAATAACATTTAGCAATAATCTGTATTTAGGGGGGTTCTGGCACCCTGTGGCCCCATGGTGCACCTGCTGCACCATTTAAACCATGACCCTAATGCCTGCAAGTTAACTGCACTTTTGACTGTCTGTTTAGTAGTAAAATATAGCAATATCTGGTATTTAGAGGAGTTCTAACAACTTTTGGCCCTGTAGCCTCTGCACCTGCTGCACCATTCAAATCATGATCCTAATGCCTGCTACATATCTGCACTTGTGACTGCTTGTTTGGCAGTAAAATAGTACAATCCTTGGTGCTTAGAGGAGTTATGACAACTTTTGGCTCCAGTGCCGCTGCCCCTGCTGCACCATTTAAATCATGATCCTATTGTCAGCAAGAAAACTGCACTGGTGACTGCCTGTGTAGTAGTAACATTTTGCAATAATTGGTGTTTAGAGGAGCACTGACAAGTTTTGGACCCGCCGCCCTTCACCTGTTGCGCCATTCAAATCATGACCCTAGTGCCTGCAAGATAACTACACACGTGACTGCCTTTTTACGAGTACATTTCAGCAATAACTTAGAGTGGTTCTGACACCCTGTGGCCTCGGTGCCACTGTATCTGCTTCTCCATTCAAACCATGACCCTAATGCCTGCAATGTAACTGCACTTGTGACTGCCTGTTTAGTAGTAAAATATAGCAAGATCTGGTGTTTAGAGAAGTTCTGACAACTTTTGGCCCAGGTGCCACTACACCTGCTGCACCATTCAAATCAAGGCCCTAGTGCCTGCAAGATAACTGCACTTGTGACTGCCTGTTAATAAGTCACTGAGAGAATAACAATTCAAAATAAAATGTCGCCCAATTATACAAACAACTTTTCTTAAAAAATTAGTAAGTTGTAATTTTAAGAAACAAACACTCAAACAGTTTTAATATTTACAACTGTTATTCTTCAGAAATGTAATTATTAAGTAATGAAAAACACAACATAATGAGCCCACTCGCTGTTTGCTTTCGATCGGCACTCGATCCTTCTTTGCAAGATGCCCGACATGTTTGCACACATTTCAACGATAATTGACTTGTGTTCAGTTCATCTTTTTGTGTACCAACACCAAGTAACCAATCACCAAAAACCAGAAAGTGTAGTTCAGACGATCTCCAGTGACAGCAAAAGCAGAATAGAAAGCAGAGCAGAAGAGCAGGAAGTGACCTGCTAACCAATAAAAAACAAGTAAATTCAAGCAATGTTGGAGCGATGTTTGAATGTACAAAGGGGAAGTTCAGGGAAGTAAGGGGCGAAATAGGAGCAGGTTTTAAGTCGCTTTAAATAAAAATTTTTAGTAAAATAAGACTTTGCAAGCAAAGCGCAAGCACTTTGCAGGAAAAATCTAAAAAGACGTTGTTGCTTTTCTAACTCGCCGTGGATAGCACTGGTAGAACTGTGCTAATCCTATACTTAGAAACTCTGCTAAAAACACAGACATTTTGGATTGACAGATTTAGGGTGTATTTGGTGTTCTACTTTCTAAACAGGAGTATCTCCCAAATTAAACTTGGGAACTACACCTAGAGTTCCTATCTTCGTTTTACAATGTATGTGGCACTATAAACTTGTGAGTATTTGATATATATACACACACACACACACACCCATGTGCACACAGACACTCTTCCCCTACCCAAACTTTTAATGCTACTCTACTGCAGGAAATGTACTTCATAACTTGGTACAGTTTTTTTTCTTTGGTACTATTTCTGCTGAAAGTGGAGTTCTGAGTTCTTGGACAATGATCTACGGGAATACGCCTACAGAATTCAGGTGACAAGTTCTCACATGTTCAGCTGACACGCTACCTAGGAAGACACTGTTACAGCAGCCAGAGGTGAATGTACATTACAAGTCAATAAATCCTCCATCGATGGACAGATAACCTCCAAATGTAAGGTGAACTCTGTGCCCCTTGGCCAACCTTGTTCAATGTACCAACACATAGCCATATTCACACCCTTCTCCCAGGATATATTTTGAGAAAATCTTGCCTGGTTCAATATTCCAGTGCTCCTGTCCCCATGCTCAGCACAGCCTTGCACAGCGTTTCATTTTTATTTGCAGGACTTGTGAAGTCCCCTGTAGAAAATGGACCACACTTTGCAACTTAAGCAGTTCCCTATACAGTGTTCTTGTCATTAAGGTGAGCAGTTCTCTGCACACAGTGTCACTATTGCTACACAGTGAGCAATCCTCCTCACACAGTGACACACTCTGCTAGTTAAGTAGCCCTTTAAACACACACCAGAGTATACCCTTTATATTGTCACCTGCCCCACACACTGTCAGGTCCCGGGGGAGGGGGGGCCTGAATAAATACCAGACATGATGTGGTTGATGTACGTGCGTCTTTATTCACTCTCACTTGCTAACTGCCCTCGCGCCCTTTCCGCTCCTCCCTTGTCACCTCCCCTTACTCCGTCACCGCCCAGTCCATCCTGCCCCGACCAGAGGGGTGAAAACCTCTCACCACTCTCGTGTTCCTTTGGTGGTGCGGTCCTGCGCTGGTGACGACACCACATCCCTCCCCAATGGGGAAGGGAATATATACCATGAACAATTAACTGAACTGGTAACATGTTTACTCTGCCAGTGTGGCTTTTCTGGTGGAACTGTTCTCGGCCCTCTGGGTGGGAGCCCTTGGGGTTGTTCAATCATCAGCATAGTTCTCGTATCGTCGGGATGGGCCTGGATTGTGCCTCAACATGTACCTCCCAGTCTTGGACCGGTCTGACGCCTGGTTCTCCTCTGCTCTCTCGTCGGATGCTACTCCTCCGGTGGGTTGTCTTTGCCTTTGCTCTGCCGTTGGGTAGGTTACACTGTGCTCCGGAGTACCTCCTGCTTCTCCGCTTGTGGACTCTGGCATGTCAGTGTCTGCGTTCAGGTCTGTCCATTCTTCGCCGCTATCTCTGTTTTTTTTCACCAGTTGTCGCTTGGGGTATGTGTTTGAACAGTGCTGTGTTGCGTGTTACTGTCTCCGGTCCTCGTCGGGCTGTTATCATGGTGCCTTTCCTCGCAGTCATTGTCCAGGGTTGTGCTTCGAACGGAAGGCGGAATTTCCCTCCTGGGTGGCGGTCTCTTACCAAAACGGTGTCCCCGATTTGTATCGTCATTTCGCGGGCTCTCCGTCTCTTGGATGCTTGCGCATTGGTGCTGGCTCTCCTCGCTTCTGACTTGTTTGGTGGTGGTAACCTCGCTGCCCATGATGGATGATGTGGGATGGCATCAGACACCGCTCTCCCAAAACAGAGCTGGCTGGGGGTGGCTCCTGTGGTGGCGTGTGGTGTGACTCTGTATTCCCTTAAGAAGGTATATATTGCTCTTTCCGGGTTTTCACCCTCTGCCACCGCTATGCGAATAACCTTGTTTAGTGTCTTTACAAATCTCTCCACCTCCCCATTTGCTTGTGGCCATCGCGGTGTGATTCACCGATGTCTAGTGTTTGTTGACGCTAAAAACTCTGACCATTCGTGGCCGTTAAAGGGGGGCCCGTTGTCAGTGCGCACTTCTCCGAAGAGTCCGTGGGTGGCCATCATTTTTTGAATTTAGGGATGACTGTGTGGGCGGGCGTGGAGTGTACGATTTCGACTTCCGGGTAGCGCGAGTAGTCGTCTATCACTATGACCATGTGTGAGCCATCAGGAAGGCTTCCGAAATCTGCACTGACTCGTTGCCACGGCGCTGTAGGCCCTCCTTCGGTGATAATCGGCGTTGGGGGGTCTGGGCCGCCGCTGGCCTGACATACTAGGCATTGTTTGACTGTATCTTCCACCAGCTTGTCCAGACCAGGGAACCATACTTTGTCTCTGAGGCAGGCTTTTGATTTCACAATGCCTTGGTGTGCCCCATGGGCTAGGGATACTGTTCTGGTTATCAGACTGGATGGGATGACTAAACGGAGGCCTCTCAAAAGACAGCCATCTTCACTCACGGAGAGTTCTTGCCGTATGTTGAACAGTGCATGCAGTCGGGCTTGAGCTTCCTGTGTTCTGAAGGTGTTGGGGCGTTGTAGGGCTCGCCAGTTTCCCGTTTTGGTAGCTGCTATGGCTAGCTGTAGGCATTCGTCTTGGGCAGTTGCTTCGACCACTTCGCTGAGTGGTATGGGTAGGGGCCTTGCGCGCTCCACTACCATCCTGACGAACTCCTCTGTTTCCTGTGCTTCTTCCACCTCTTGTGGTGTGGCTGTGCAGGCATGTCGGGAGAGGAAGTCTGCTGGATTTCTTGTGCCTGGTTGGTACTCCAGTGTGAAATCATATTCTTGGAGTTGCAGGATCCATTTTTCTATCCTCGGTGGTGGTTTTGAGGAGGAACCTTTGAACAGTGGTAGTAGGGGTTTGTGGTCTGTCAACACTGAGAATGGTTTCCCATACAGGTAGAGATGATAGTGACGGCATCCCCAGTGTATGGCGATGGCTTCCCATTCGATCTGCGAGTATCACTGTTCCGTTGGTGTAAGTGGGCGGCTGGCGAATGCGATGGGTGCCCACTCTCCACAATCCTGTTTCTGCGCCAACACTGCTCCTAGTCCTGTGGGGCTGGCATTGACAACTAGTTGTGACTGATGTTGCGGGTCGAAGAACGCCAGTGTGGTTTCTGCAGATAGCGCTCTCTTCGTGGCTTGGAATGCATTTTCTTGTTCCTCACCCCATTGCCATTGTCGGTTTGCTTGTGTGAACTGCCGCAGAGGTCCTGTGATGTCTGCCAGGTTTTGCATGAAGCGACTGCAGTACATGACCATGCCTAGGAAGCTCCTTACCTCTGAAACTGATGTGGGAGCCAGTGCCTCTTGGATGTCCTTGACTTTCAGGGGATCTGGTCTGACTCCGTTTTTAGAGAAGCGGTATCCAAAAAAACAGATTTCTTGTTTCAGGAATTTACACTTGTCCTTGTGTAGTGTTAGCCCTCTGCTTTGTAGTCTGGCAAACACTGCCCGCAACCTCTTCAGATGTACTTCAATGGTGGGTGCGTGGACTAAAATGTCCTCACTCACGTTGAGGACTCCCGGGAGTCCTTGCAGGACCTCTTTGATGACATGCTGGAACACTTCAGCTGCACTAGAGATGCCGAAGTTTAGTCTCTTGTATCTACAGAGCCCATTGTGGGTGGAGAAGGTGGTGATGGGTCGTGATTCATTTCCGTTTTGTCGTGGGTAATGTCGGTTGTGAAAACCCCTGCTATGTCCAGCGGTCAGCTGTTTCCAAATGCAAACACTTGTATGTTTGTGGGCCGGAGTGCTGGTCGTGGTTGTGACAGGTTGTTGTATACGTCCATGGCCATTAGGTTTATGGACGCGCCTGTGCCCACCAATGCCTGTGTTGGGGAGCCCTGGACTATGACGGTGCATGTGGGTAAACGTCAGCCTCTGACCGCGTGAATTACATGGATTGTGTACTGATCGTTGTCCATGTCGCTGTCTGACTCTTGGCCCAGTGGTGCTTCCACCATCTTGACGGTTTTCTTTGTGGGGTTGTTTGTTTGCTTCGGTGTTGATTTGCAGACTTTGGCAAAATGATTGAGCTTCCCTCATGCACTGCATATCTTTCCCCAGGCTGGGCAGGTGGTCAGGTGTGGTGCTGGGCCACCGCACCACTTGCATGGTTTGCCCACAGTCTCCCTTTATATGGTTCTCTTTTTAGCCGTGGTGTGTTTGCTTTTACTGCGTTGGCTGCCTCCCCTTTTATCTGGGTTGTAGGTGGTTGTTCCATGTGAGCTGCTCTAGCTCGCGCTAATTCTTGTGATCGGCCCAGTGTGAGGATGTCCTTCATTGGCATGTTGGGTTGCTGGAGAATGCGTTCTCTGAGTTTTGACGATGAGCACCCATGTATGAACTGTGCACGGATTTCATCCTCTTCATCGGGCAGAGTGCAGGTGCTGGCTAGTTCCTTCAACCTTGCGTAGAAAACATTGACGGACTCATCTGTGATTTGGCGTGCTTGCCGTAGTAGAAACCTCTCGTAGTCTGAATTGGCATACGGCTCAAAGTGTGCTGTGATTGCTCTTTTTAGTGTCTCATACGTGCATGGTTGTACTTCTGTGACCGATTTGAATATTTTGTGGATGTCCGCTCCGCCGATGTGGAGGAGGAGGGGTCTGCGCCGTTCTGCTTTGATGTCTAGGGCTTCAAAATACGTTTCCAGTCGTTCTACCCAGACTTTCCACCTTGCTGCTTGGGTGGGGGGCGCGCCTGTGATGGTGAAGGGTTCTAGCGGCGGTACGCCGGCCATCGTGGTTTGTGTTCACTTGGGTGGTGCAGCAAAGAGATGGAAATTCTTGCAGGGGCTGGGCTTGTTTGTGCGCCACCCTGTTGTGCCTGTTGTTGTGTACGCTCCTCACTTCTCTCACTTTTCTATGAGGGGTAGGTAAAATTTTGGCCGGTGTGGCCTCCTTCCCTTTTTTTGGTATTTTTTATTTATTTTTATTTTTGTTGTTAGTTGAGGCTGGGCCTTGCGTTTCCAGCCTCTATTCAGTTTCTTGCTGGGCAGAGCCTGGGGGCTTCGGCGTGTGTTTTTCTTTTTCTTGTAGCTCCGGGAGGGGCGGGGCACTTCTCCCTTTCGTAGGGTGCCCGCGCTTGAGTAGCGCGTGTTGGGGGCCTGGCTGCCTTCGCGATGATCCGCGCATCTCGCTGCTGGTGCGGTCCGGGGGCGGGTGCCTTTCCTGTGGCAGCGCCCCGGCTGTCCGTTATTTATTACAATTTTTTTTTTTTGTTCTTCCGGGAGCGCGTGGAGGCGCCTCCCGGCTCGGCTGCTGCCGCGCTCGGGCAGTACGTGGCGATGCGCACCGGCCGCACTCGCGCGGAGGAGCGTGCAATTCTTCAGGTTGGGAGGAGTGAGTAAACGGGCACCTGCTCGTGGCGGTGCACCAGCCGCTGCACGTGGCTAGTTGCAGGGGCAGTGGGTGCGCTCGCACCGAGGAGCGCGTGTTCCGCCGAGGGAAAAAAAAAAAACAGGTGAGTACCTGGTGGCGGCTGCTCACCGGCCACTTCGTGTCGAGTTGCTTGGGAGGCCGGGTCTCAGTTTTGGAGATGTGCAGCTCTCCTGTGTCGCTGGGGACTTCCCGAGTGGGGTAGGCGAAGGTCTTTGGGGCGTGCTGGTCTGCATACGCCTTCCTGCCCTGGGCTGATGCGTTCTGTCTGGTGTCTTCGTGGGTGGTGTCGCTACCATAGGTGGTAGGCCCACTCTTCGTCCCCAGTTGTCAGGTCACGGGGGGGGCCTGAATAAATACCAGACACGATGTGGTTGATGTACGTGCATCTTTATTCACTCTCACTTGCTAACTGCCCTTGCGCCCTTTCCGCTCCTCCCTTGTCACCTCCCCTTACTCCGTCACCGCCCAGTCCATCCTGCCCCGACCAGAGGGGTGATAACCTCTCACCACTCTCGTGTTCCTCTGGTGGTGCGGTCCTGCGCTGGTGACGACACCACACACACCAGCCCACCCTCTAACAGCACTACATTTACACCCACAGTACGCAGACACAAAGTTCTCTGGGACCACAATGATGCAAGCATAAAATACACTATCCGGGATGTCTTGTGTCCTCTTCAGAGGTGGAAATGTCATGCCGGGTTTGGTATCGAGGGCATCGCCAATGTACCGGGTCTTTTGAGAGCTGTTGTTGAGAACTCTGGTTGATAGAAAACACCAGTTTGACAGGTAGTGACTGGAGGGGAAGGGGCCGCACTAGAAATGGAAACACAGCTCCCTGCGAGGTGCCTTTCACGTCTTTCCTTGAAGAATGATAGAATGCAGCCCGGGAGCTGAGATGTCTGAGCTTTAACTCGTGCCTGCCCAGCATTCTCTGTATTGTCCCAGGGTGTGACAGCTGAGGGTGGCATAGTTTAATTAGGTCGAACTTTGACAAATGTCAGCAAAACGAGGCACTCTGATGGAGTGCTAGATTACAAACTAAAAACAAGTGAAAGGAGATGGGTACCCGAGTCGGTACTTGGGCCCGAGGCCAGTCTCCATGGCACAATGACTAAGGAGAGGCGAGGAGAAGTTGACCAGCAAAGAGCCCACATGGGAGAGCCTGCCAATGGTGAGTAGAGCAGTTGGAGACCATGTGGGAGCCAGCCACTGGTAAGTAATGTGGAGTAGAAGCCACGTGGGAAACAGCTAATGGTAAGTCAGGGTAAGTAATGGGTGGGCTCTAAGCCCCCTTTAAGATTTTTGTTTAAACACAAAAGACTTCACTAGCAGAGCACAAGTACTGTGCAGGCAAAACTAAAACTGCTCAAATCCAATTTTGAGTTTTTGAGTCAAAATGGAGGATTTCTGAAAACGTTAAATTCTTGGTCCCTTAAAGGTATTTTTTTAAATATGTTTTATATTTTGTATTTACCTTCCTTCTTTGATTGATTACACAGGAACAATGCCTCTCTTATTCACTAATGCATAATATTATAAGCAAAAAAGAAGACGAACAAAAAAGTCCCTCTAAACAGTAACTATGTTTGCTGCTTCAACATCATGCAGTATATACAAATGATGCTAATGTCAATGAAACTTGCCCCATATTTCAGCTACAACTTGTTTCCCTCTTTAATTGATACTGTGTGGACTCCACCTTGAAGAATGAGCACATCAGCGCCCACCAGCACGCTAAGCTGGGCAGATTCAGATCCTTCCACCGTTTAGCTATGACCAGGCGTGCCACGGAGACTGCCATTAAACTTAAACCAATACCCTCTGGGAGAAGATCGTTGTCCAAAAAAAAACCCAGAATAAACTTAAAACACAGCATTATTTCCGTGTTAAGGACATTAGATAATTTGCCCACAATAGCTTGACAGCACTGCCTCAAGTGGGTGCACATTACAAACATATGAATCTAACATTATTCAATAAGTGGTGAAGGTCAAATCTGAAGCTCCGTGATACACTGAAAGAAGGGAGAGGATGAATTGGTGGCAACTTTATCACGTGATAGAAACCACATGCATTACAAATGTGCTGTCTGAAAACATCAGTAGGGCTGTAGCCTCTCTCATGCCAACCTATACATTTCCGTTTTAGATAATACTACAGAAACATTGCATTTGTGACTCTTCAGTGTAAATTAATATGCAGAATTATTAACTGTGGAAATGTGCCTACAGTATAGTACTTTGATGTTGTTAAACAGCCAAAACAGTACTACAAATGACTCCCGCAATCAATGGTTGTTTTGTGTTATGTTCTAATAGATATTTTTAATTTTATTTTATGTTACTAATGTAAGCAATAAGGGAAAGGAAAGCATTTTGACATAAACAGTTTCTTCAGCTAAACCCCATTTACCAATATCCTTACAGCATTTGTCCACAACTGCCCTGTTTTATTGTTGCACATTTATTGCTATTTGCCTGTTAGCTAAGATTTGACATATTGGTAGAAGTATATATCATAATTTTGATTTCTTTGTTTTAGAGTTTAGCCCTGGTATACCCTGCTGTACTAAATTAGATTTCCAGTAATTAATCATATTCTATCTACAACAGCCTCCAAGAGCCAGGCTACACTAGGACAGTGCAATGTGCAACATGTCTGGAGTCCCTCTTCTACATCTAGGCCAAGTGTCCCCACACTGTGGGCAAATCATCTGTATTACAGCAAGAATATATTGGCCTAGATTTAAGAAAAGTGGCGCTTCATGTCATGAAGTGCCACTTTTATTGCGGCCCATTGCACCCCCCATAATGCCACCATGTGTGCACCATATTTAACAAATGGCGCACCAAGGCGCAGGTTAGGGACAATAACGTCATAATCTTTAATGTTATTGTTGTACTTTGCAGGATTAGCGACCAAAAATATTGGCACTAATCCTGCAAAGGACACAGAGGCTTATTATAAATAATGGTGTGCCTCCTTTAATCTCCTGTTCTGAGCAGGCTTAAAAATGCAGCTAAAATGATGCAGTGGAATCTCAGATTCCACTGAGCCATTTTTGCGGGCCCCTGACGGGAATGCCCATATTGCATACATTATACCTGGCATAGGCACAATGTGGCACAAGGGTTTACAAAGTGGCACAATGCATGCATTGCACCACTTTGTAAATATTGTGCAGCGTTTTTGCAACACTTGCGCTACATTAGTGTAAATAAATTACACTAATGTGACAATAGTTGGCGCTAGGCCCTTCCTAAATCTGGGCCTCAGTATATATTATGAAGATATTACTACTGTGTGAGTTTAAAATTGGTACACTGAGCAGTACATTCACATTTTCACTGCATGCTTGTTCCCACTCTGACTCAAGTAAGGGCTGAAGCACTTCATTATTCCACTTTTTACATATTCTAAGCTGGTTTCTTCATGTTTCTCAACACAGTGCTCCATTCAGTGACAGTACTGGCTGGCCCACCTACTGCAGATGTGGTAGTGCTGAAAACCTGAAAATAGCACAGTTTCTGGGGTCTGAGCATGAAAACAGTCCAGACAGCACTTAATGCCACAGGTATTGAGGGATAAAAGAAGAACTGACCTGCCAAGGATAACCTTCACTCTGGATTCCTCAAGTGTAGGGACGCAATCATCATGATGCATACCATCTACTAACAGGCAGCCACCTCTCATCCATCCCATTAACTCAGCCTCCCTCTGTCGAACAGCCACTTTTGGAAGCCCCCCATGCTGGAACATTAGCTAGAAAAGGAGCTGTCCCAGCACCATATCCATGGTACCATGCAAACATAATCTTTTATTCTGTGCACTTCGATGTTAATGATTTTTATGTCTCCATATCACTTTGTGAACCAATATATTTAATAATCAGGTACAAAAGTTATTTTTAATGCATCAGAGTTGTCTTTTAGTCCTGATTATGCTTGCTAAGTTTCAGGACTGTAGTAGCCCCAGAAGCTATTTCATTCAGAGTAGTATATGTGCACATTATTTGCATTGCTTACCCTTGTTTTCAGTATTTGGTAAATGGAAGTGGGATTTTAAGAGAATAATGAGCTGAGTGTTGTATTGGTAATTGATATCTACTCTTCAAGGAAGTCTTGCATTCCTTCAGGAGAATATCCTGCCACATGCTCGTATTGAAAGAAAACATATATATTAAGGTCCAGATTTATGTTAAAATGGTGCAGCATGGTGCTGCGCCAAAAATAGTAGCACTGTGCTGCGCCACTTTAGAAACGCAGAGGAGCGCCATATTTAGAGGAATACGGTGCACCCCTGCGTTTCCCCCTTCACTGGTGCTGAATTAAGCTGCCTAGCACCAATGTAGCCATCCTTGCACCATAGTGCAAGGGTGTCTGCAATGAGGGGATAGATGGTTTATGTGCAGGAAGGTATCCGTTCCTGCACATAAACAATCTGTAATGACGATTTGACACTTCTATGTGTGCTGCAAAATGCAGCACACATAGAAGTACCAAAGCGTCATTTTGAATGATTGTTTATGTGCAGGAAGTTGTCCCTTCCTGAACTTAAACATTCGTCCGCGGCATGTTGCTTTTTCTATGTGTGCTGCAGAATGCAGCACACATAGAAAGGCAAAAAACGAGGAGGAATAAAGGCATTCCTCCTTGTTTTGCCGTGCTAGGTCCACGCCTGGAGTGGCATTAGTTTTTGGTGCTGCCTCCGGTTTTCAACAACCCATAAATCTGAGGCAGCATCAAAAGCAATGGGTGTTGAGGTGAAACGCCCACTGCAACACCCATTGCATGCCCTTTTGATGCAGAAAAGTACATTGGATGGTCCCATATTTACAAGGAGGCATAACGCCACAAAAAAGTGACATTACACCTCCTTGTAAATATGGAGCAGTGTTTAGTGCCACCAGAGCGTCATGAAAATTGATGCTTTGGTGGCGTTAGGGGCTCTTAAAAAATCCCCTAAATGTTCTAAATTTCATATAATTTAGCATTAGGCTCCAAGTTACCCTTTTCTAGCATGAGCGCTAGTCATTTGAAATGACAATAGTTTTTTTATTATCTGTTGCATTGCTTGCTATTTTTCATTGAAATAAACAACTAGCTTAAACCATGAGATCCTGACTATAATTTTCTTTCTTGATTGTGGGCAGCATCAAGTGAAATGACCAGATGCTGTACGTGGGCAGCTAATGCTAGGTACTCTAGTTCTGGTAGACCAATCCATCCTTTTCATATGGTTGCTTTAGGACAGTTACTCGAATCTTTGACCATTTTCCTGCCCATATTAGTGAGGTCAACAAACTACCCCATTCCTTTAAAAAATGCCCTGATATTGGGCGAAGATTCAGTAAAAGACAAATAAGTATTGTGGCAAAACAGCATCTTTATGAGAACAGTCCTCTCCTGATTAACATTGGTAGAGATGTCCAAAACAGTGGCTTCCTTGTTCCCTTGAGTGCCCGTCACATACTAAATTTAAACAATCCCCCTCAGTGTCAGAAACCTTAATTACCCAAATATTTTAGTCAGTTTCACTAATTGTCAATCCCAGGTTCAAAGTGCCACCAGTACCCAATCCAACCAAGGGCCCACAGGTAGGTTTCCTGAGTTACCTGTGTTGACTCAAAGTCCAGACACCTCCTCAAATGTCCTCAACATATTCAACAAACAGGGCATTGACTATACTGGATATTTCAGAAAAACCTATGTGTCATCTGCATGAAGAGACACAAAATATGTCTTATCTCCTATCTGTATTTTCCTTTCAATCATGGCCCTATGTAAAATGTCCGAAAGCAGCTCAATAGCTCGTGAAATTACAAAGGGTGGCAGGCGCATCCTTCGGGATTAACTTGCCTGTTCTTACCCTTGCTATAGGTGATGTTGACAGTTGTTCAACACAATACAACTTCAAAAGCTGGACCAAAGTAGAATTCCTTACAAACCCCAAACAGATATAGCATTCAATAACATGAAATGCTTTTTTAATATCTAGAATTGTTACATAATACTCGTCTATGCTTCGTTTAAAAAATATTGAATTTGAGTCAATCTCCGTGAACTAATAGTTGTAATCCTTTAACATAAACCCAGATTGATTTGGCTGAATCAATTGAGCAGTCACTCCTAGGAGTCTGATCACCCTCTTCTACTCTAACCCTCTTTCTGATTGCCCCTGATGGGTAGGTGCTATTTCTTGCACCCATAACATCCAACTCCCTGGATTTTGGAATTTATTGTGTGCAATAAATTGCACCTATTCAAGTTTATGTGGAATAACATACACATTCTGGTGCTTACCACACCAAAATCTACATATCACTATGAATAATATACTGTTCTCCACTGTTAAATTCCAGTCGGTTTCACCCGTCAAAATTCAAGGAGTGGTGCAGTACACCACACAACCCAGAATACTGAACCCTGCTCAAAAATATTTAAGCAGGGGTTGGAAACTTCTACCGCACTTTTAAACAGGGGCTAAGTATTTTAACTTCTATGTTAAAGATAGGCAGCCGTTTTTCCATCTTTAGGGTGTTTTTCATGTTTCAGACCAAACGACCCCTTTTAGTACTTCTCCAATACATTCTGGCATGCATCCTTTGTCCAATTCCTCCCTAAACACATTGTATAATCTATCCAATAAAATATCTGAGGCGGCCTGGTACAGTTCCACACGCACACCTTCAGGTCTTGGTACTTTTCAATTGGTCAGGTCCTTCAGGGAGATATCCAGTTGCATAGTTGGTGAATCAAGAGCCCTTCACTGATTTTTTAATCTTTTTAATAAAGCTTTATTAAAAATATTTTATGCCAATCACTTTCCTTAAACATTCCAATAGGTGAATTTAAAATATATATATATTTCATTACAGTTATTGGGGACTGATAAAACTAGGTCTGCTTTATGTGTGTTGATGTGCAGCCAGTGTTCAGTTTCCCTAAATTTTTAGAGGAAAATTACATGGCATGGCTTTGCACATTCCTAGTATACATCTATATGCTGTACTATAACATGAGGATAACAAGGAGGCTCAACCATATACCAGGTGCACAACAAAGTTGCAAAAAACATGAAACACAATTTAACTGCAAAAAGAGAATCTCCAGGACACCGTTGACAATGTAGAAAATTAAGTGGTTCAGTGTCAGTCAACAAGATGTGCACTGAGGCTCATAAACACTCTGCTGGCAGATCGTATTCAGGGCTTGCAGCAACATGTTGGACCTTTCATCATTTCTAAGGTTTTATTTTCTCTCCATATATTGAGCTGACACTACTGATCAGTAATAGAATGGGCCACACTCATCTGCTTCTGTGAGTAATAATGTAGATCTTTACGAAAAATGTGATGCAGGTTATGTTCATTGCATGAACCAAATATTACTCCAACGACTTCACCTTTAACCTCAATGCATGGCTGAGGGATTCTGAGTTTGTTTTCATTTCTGTACAGTCTTCATTTTTTTGTTTTTTTTTGTTTCTATTACATGTATATAGAAATGCATACAGTGATCATGGAACATAATTAAAACATATATAGAACACATGCATGTAATATGCTCCAGCTTACATTTTCGAAAGGGCGGGAGGTGTAGGCAAATCAGATTGACGATATTACACAATAAATGCAGCTAGACAGTTGTTGGATTACTACAGTATATTTGCACATCAGGCATCTCCAATGCACAATTTCAGCACTGATTACCACTAGTGTGTTAGTATGTAGATGGGACTACTGACCGCTAAGTGTCTCTATTCAGACAGATTTGCAACCTTTTATGTGATGGACGTTGCATCACAGATAGCCACTACTTGCAGTGGGGCTTCTGGACTGTGCAGTGCTGTGGCAAGGGGGGTGCAGGGATATGTTAGGCGTAACTCCCATTGGGATGTGAGTGGGTATTTACGTATGCTTAGTGTGTCTTCATGACAAAGAGCTGTTCCCTCTGCTCTTGCCCAGACAGTTAGTGACTGCACCCATGCTTCATATGTCGTCAGGTCGGGTGATCGCCATCTACGAGTTATAAGGCATTTAGCAAGCAATAAGCCCAAGTCCAGGAAACAGGACGTAACTCTTAATTTTTTGCCTCTTGGAAACAACCCTAATATAGAGGCTTCCCATGTCTGCGGTTCAGGCCGGCCCACATAGTGGGTCAAGTAGTTCAGGATTGTGGTCCAATAGCGATGTAGGTTCGGACACGACCCCAAATTGTGTACTAAGGCTGCATGCAGCGTGGGCATGCAGTGTCAGTGCGGCTGTATTACCTGTTAATCTTATCACCTTGTGAGAAAGGCCCTTTGTGTAACATAGTCTTGTATTAGGTGAAATCTCATATTATGAGGAACATGCACAGGAACTTCTAATATAGCCACCCATTCCTTATAAGTGAAGGGCCCCTCTTTGTCTCCCTCTCATCACCCACGTAGAGCTGTAAGTGGACCCGAAATGAGGAGCTATAAAGATTCAGCTATTCGGTGCACCAAGTGCCTCCCCTCTCCAAATACGTGTAGGTATTGCAATGTAAGATGTATTTGGGGCTCCCTAGTCAGGTCACCCCATGCACGTTACAATGCACCCTTAAGGGAGTTATATAATAAGAAGGTTCCCAGAGGCAAATCAACGTTCTCCATCAGGGCGCCTTGAGTGCAGAGCACTCCATAAGTGTAAAGGTCCCACAGAGTGTGTATCCCCAGTTCGCGCCAGGGAGCAAGGTCGATGGCCGATGCAACACACGCCCAATGTGGCGTCACCAGTCGTGGAATAGCTGGTGCATAGGGGACAACATCCCTAGTGAGGTAACACTAGGTAACAGTATACAGGATATAGGATACAGTAACAACGGTATCCCAAGTTCAGCAATAAGGGCTCTGGTGCAGGAGACTTGGTACAAGGATGGAATAAATGTAGCAGTGTATGACATGGCCATATATGTAAATCAGTAGCGGTATCTGATAGGTATCGGGAGGGGAATCAACGATCCACCAATTGCAACTGCGCAGTAGGTAGTAGTGATCTAAATTCAGCAGTGGTAACCCACCTAGGTTCATTGGGTGATAGAGTTTAGTAAAGGCTACTCTGCAGTGGAAAGTATTCCAAATGAAGCTGTGTATATCCCGCTCCAAGAAGCAAAAAAATGGGTGGGATATATAATGGCAAATTCACAAAGTAATATAACAGACGAGGTAGAATTATCATTTTAACGAGGGCCACTCTGCCCATCACTGTCAACGGCTGAGTCTTCCTGAATGTCATCTGGTTTCGCAGAGCTGCTGGGGAGCGCTAGATTTCCATCAAATATCTATATATATATATACACCAATTCAGGAGCAATGGAGCCTGGGTCAGTCATAGTGGGTGATAGTGGGAATACACAGAACTTGACCCAATTGACACGCAGGCCCGAAACCTTTGCATACGTGTCAAAAAGGGATATTATATCCCTGGGGAAGTCAGCTAGGTCCTTGATGTATACCAGAAAGTCATCTGTATATAGGGATACAGCATGGATCCCACCACCCCGGGGTATACCCCAGGCATGACCTCCCTTCTGGAGTGCGAAGGCCAAAGGTTCCATCGCCAGGGCAAAGAGCAGGGGGATAGAGGGCATCCCTGCCTCGTACCTCTTTCAATCTGAATCGGTGATGATACATGTTGCCCAAGCTTGGTTCGGGCTGTTGGGAAGGTGTATAATTATCTTACCAGTTAGAGAAAGTGAGGGCCTAACCCATATGTTGGTAGGACTTTAAAAAGGAAGGGCCGTTCCAGCAAATCAAACACTTTCTCTAGGTCTATCACAAGCCCGCTCGTGGCCAGTGGTGAGGAGCATACCTCAGTATGTGGAAAAAATGGCATATGTTGAGATTTCATGCTACCAGACACAAAGCCATTTTGATCCTCAGGTACCAATGCAGATACTAGTGGGGTTAGCTGCGTGGGGCCGATTTTGGCCAATATCTTATAGTCCATGTTTAAGAGCGCTAATGGCCTTTAAGAGTGCAAATTAGATGGGTCCTTATGTGGCTTGAGCACAGAAACCAATGTGGCCTCTCGGATCGTAGTGAGTAGTCGTACTACGCTTAGGACCTCCTCATAGAGATTAAAAAGTTGAGGTGCAAGTTGGGTAGAGTACACTTTATAGAATTCTGCCGGCAACCCATCAGGGCCAGGAATTTTGCAATTAGCAAGTGAGCGGATGGCATCTTGTATGTCAGGAGCGTTATAGGGCCCTCATGTTCTGAATATTGTTTGGCTGATTCAGGAAAGGGATAGATCAGTGAGGAACAGATCAATATGACCTAATGCAAGGGTCGAGGCAGAGAAATATAATGACGCATAATGCGAGTGGAATGCCTTGTGAATTGCATCTTGTGCATATAGCAGATTGTCAGACTGTGAACAAATTGTCATAACTAGATTTGGTGGGTTGAGCTGGCATAACAGGCAAGGAGGGACCCAGCCCTATCTGCTTTTGCATGTGTGTTAGCTGAGTACCCAGCATAGTTTAAGCATCTCAATCTTTCAAGAAGTTCCGAATGGGCTTTACGCTTAGCATGTAACTGTGGCACAGTGTTAGAATTCAATGCTGCTTTTGACTTATAGTGCAATAGCTGTCGTTCAGCATCAGGTATCTCCCTATCCAACTGTTTGCGTATGCTCCAGCTGAGTCCCAGACAGTGACCACGCATCATAAATTTGAAGGCATTCCATTCCATCGGCCTGGCCTCGCCATCTTTTTCTAAGCGCGTCTGCCTCTGACACTGTCAGGAAGGACTCCTGAAGTAGGGCAATATGGGTATTTCTGCGCTTCAGGTAGGAGTATACGGCATATCTGGGTGCTGGGGTGTGCATGCCGTGGATATTCCATGTTAATACATTAGTGTGAGCCATAAGGAAAACATGTGCCTGCTTCTTAATGCTAACAATGTGCGCAGAGGAGCATGCCAGTGCGTGATATTTAATGTCATGGATTGCCTGGTGGGAATGGGTTATGCAAGAGGTGGCATTGAACAATATACTGTAACAACAACATAGCAAATACCAATGGAATAGCACACTAAAACACATGGCCACCCAAACCAGGTAGTACAAACAAAGACAGAGAGAAGTTTGGGTAGGCGGACACAGGTCAATGGTCATAAGAGAAAAGTACGAGGTACTGGTATTGGGGCCGTATATCACACCACCTTGCTGTAGTCATCACAGTCATGGACATTTGCACATTTCTGTACCTAAATATTGGCTGCAGCTGACAAATGACATTGTGTATTTAAAAAGGCAATCATATAATGCATTATGGACAGCATTAAGGACAGTGTGAAAGTAGACTACATCTGATGATGCTTTCCGCCGTCTGGTGGGATATGCTAACTCTGCATAGAGGGCCGTGTAGCTGTGGGGTTCTCCCCATCTGAGAAGGGAGAGTCCAGGACATCCGGACTGGAGCAGTGTCTAGGGTCCGAAAGCACAGCAGCCTGTTGTAAGGCTCCATGACGTTCCTGGATTCTCTGCTTCATGTCTGGAGCCACAGAGGGGCCCTTCCCCATCCAAGACTGTGGTACTCGGTACTCCCGTAGATGGCGCTTAGGTCTCCCATCTCCTGTCTTCGCCATCTGTGTGGGAGGGTTAGTGTGGCCATCGAGACTTCCTCAGGGGTGGTGAAGAAGTGTGTGGAGTTTTGAGGCATTACACAAAGTTTAGCTGGAAAGAGGAGAGAGTAGCGAAGACCCATCTCTCACAATTGCTGTTTCACAGCCAGATAGGTGTTGCGTTGTTTCTGTACAGCAATCATATAGTCTGAGAAAAACATAACTTTGGCATTGTCCACCTGTATGGTAACGAGTGGGCGCGTCTCCTTTAATACCACATCTCTGTCGTGATACTGGAGAAAGCGTATCACCATCGGGTGTAGGTTGGCACCTGGGGGGTGTCGTCTGGCGGGGACACAATGTGCCCGTTCAATGGAGTAGAACTGTGACAGTGCGTCTGGGGGAAGAAAGGTAAATATCCAGTCTTTGAGATACCCCACTGGGTCTTGACCTTCAGCACCTTCCAGCAGTCCAACCAGTCTGACATTGTTTCTGCAGGATCTGCCTTCTGCATCTTCTACTTGTTGTTCCAGTATATGCACTCTTTCTGTCAATTCTTGTAGAGAGGCCTCCAGGTTGGCTGTTCTAGGCGGTAGCCTTGCAATAGTTTGCTCCGTTAGTGTCACCCTGTCTGCTAGCTTCCTATGATCCGCATGGAGAAGGCTTAAATCAGAGACAACTATGGCCCTCATTCTGACCCTGGCGGTCTTTGACCGCCAGGGCGGAGGACCGCGGGAGCACCGCCAACAAGCCGGCGGTGCTTCAATGGGGATTCCGACCGCGGCGGTAAAGCCGCGGTCGGACCGGCACCACTGGCGGGGTCCCGCCAGTGTACCGCGGCCCCATTGAATCCTCCGCGGCGGCGCAGCTTGCTGCACCGCCGCGGGGATTCTGACCCCCCCTACCGCCATCCAGATCCCGGCGGTCGGACCGCCGAGATCCGGATGGCGGTAGGGGGGGTCGCGGGGCCCCTGGGGGCCCCTGCAGTGCCCATGCCACTGGCATGGGCATTGCAGGGGCCCCCGTAAGAGGGCCCCTACATGTATTTCACTGTCTGCTGCGCAGACAGTGAAATACGCGACGGGTGCAACTGCACCCGTCGCACAGCTTCCACTCCGCCGGCTCGATTCCGAGCCGGCTTCATCGTGGAGGCCTCTTTCCCGCTGGGCTGGCTGGCGGTCTGAACGAGACCGCCCGCCAGCCCAGCGGGAAAGTCAGAATTACCGCCGCGGTCTTTCGACCGCGGAACGGTAACCTGACGGCGGGACTTTGGCGGGCGGCCTCCGCCGCCCGCCAAGGTCAGAATGAGGGCCTATGTCTATTTTGGACTCCAGTGAAATCTGCATGCTGTCTATTGCTAATAAAATGGCATCATTGTGTCCTCTAGTGTATTTGGGTGCACTACATTAGTCATGACAGTTTGTGGTTGTGGCGTGGATGTCTGGGTTTGGGAGGTGACCCAGTGCCCTACAGTGCGTTGGCGGCCCATGTCAAGTTTTGTCCTGTTGCTTGGGGTTGTAGATCGATACAGAGCAGATAATAGCACAGCGCTCTCTGGGTGGATGTTTAGGTGGACATTTATACTCTTACATCACCAGTGCAGATGTCCCTTGCTTGACACTCCTAACAAGTATGTATTGGAGTGCACACGAGGACTTGCAGCGTGTAACAGGGTAATGGTTGTACCTAATGTGTCATGTTTAGTGTCAATGTGGAGGGATACGGTTTAGTACCCTCCTGTCCTCCTATTGTGTAAGCGCCTCTGCCCAGTGGGAAGTCAGCAGAGCATGTCATCGTTACTTACAGATAGCACAGACTGGGCACAGCTGTACATGACCCCGAACTGTGGGGCCCACACCTAATCATGGAAGTGCAGTCCTTAGTACCCACTCTGAATTCTTTAGCACAGTCCTATGCTACAGCTCCGCTCCTGGGTGATCACTGCATGTAGCGTCTCTGTGCTACCAGGATAGATGCACCCGTCTTGATAGCATTGGGCTAAGCCACACCACAAGGCAAGCAGCGTATATTAGACAAATGAACCTTGTGCGCCATGTCTAGTGCCAATGCAACAGGAGATAGTTCAACACCTTTCTGCTCACTTGTTGCGGAGTCGCCGCTGTCCACTAGTAAATCAGGGGATCACATCATTGTCCCTCCTGGACTTCACGGGTTGGGTGTAGAGGTGGGTAGATCCAATCTACAAGGCCCATGTCTTGTGGTGGCTATGTAGCCCCTGGGGTCCGTTGATATTTCGGTGATGCAATCCTCATGTAGTGCCTTATGTGAAGACAGTGATGGCAGTATGAGGGGTACCACACAAGGTGCCTAGAGGTGGGGAGAGTGTGGGCCCTAAGCCTGTAGTTGGTGTGAGAGTCTCTGTACGAAGCACGTGGGTGGCAAAATTCCCACCTAGGTCGCCACTCACAGAGAACTCTCCTCATCTCACCATCTGAGTAGGGGTCTCAGTCCAGGCGGCAGCTATTTTTCAAACTCCATGCGGCTTCACATCAGCTGCTATACAGGCCGTAAATTGTTCCAGTTGGGCCATGGCAGTAGCACCATAGGTATTGACATAGTCCTCTGCGAACAAGGTTGCCCCGCAGTCCCATAGGCAGCAGGTGCTTACTGTCTACCGATATGGGTGTTGGCCTTCCAGTTCCGTCCGGGCCACCCGACCGCGAGGCAAAGACTCACTCGTCACTAGCCAGGTTGCAGGCTAGCGCCAACTTGTGCCTCGGACTCCCAAGGCAGCTTACAACTTGTCAGATATCACTGGGCGTATTAAGAGCTCAGCATGTCAGCGCAGCCTGTCTGCTCTTCATGCACGCTGGCGGCAGCGCTGAATGACTTGTTAAGTAGTCGATTTAAACAGGATAACGCAGCGGTGTGACAGAGCTCCATTATTTCGCATCTGCAATGTTGGCTTCTCAAGCCACGCCCCCAAGGCTCCTTCACATATGCTTTGATAGACTATATAGTTCCACCTCATCACGGTAAGCATTAATTGCTTCCTTATTAAGAGAACATTTTGTGAATGTCACTTCTGAAAGTAATCCCCAAAGAGCCTATTGATAAACGTCTGAGAGCATTACAGCTGACCTTGATCATCCTTTATTTACAATGTAGTCTTACCGGCTTTAAAAACCAAGATAGCATTGACTTCCCTGAATGATCCAGAACTTACGACCCAAGTGTACTGAATCTCCACATAGATCGCTAAACTCCGTGCTAACGAAAACATAGTCAAGCCTATAATAAGAGTCATGAGGCTAGGAGTAAAAGTATCATGTAATCACATTCGTATGTTGCACTGACAGAGATCATTCATATTAAACTAGGAGCTCAGGTGCTTTAAATGCTTTTTTACCTATTTATTCATTTTGTACAGTTTCATATAGCCCAAACGTGACACAATGGGTGTCAGAGAGCTTTGCATGCGAATAGTTTCAACATGTATGGAAGGAGTTTACATCATGACAAATGTAACAGTTATACACAGTTTACATCAGAAAACTGACTTACATGTCACACATCAGCATATCAGTTACAAGGGATACAAAAATGAATTATACTGCTGCATGTTCATGGAAATGAGAACTAAATTGAAAAGTCCATGCAGGTTCCTTGAACACCACCTTGGCTCCCCAAGGAAAACGGGAAATGGCCCCATTCCCTATGCCACATCCCACGTTGATTCAGGTGAGATAAAAAGAAAGTACACAATTAGATCAGTCTAGGTGCTTGAATCTGCAGAGAGTGAAGGTGTTTGACTCCCACAGACTGCTGGTGGGTTGATTCACTACAAGGCTTTGTCCAGTCTTGCTCTTGTTAACTTCCTGGCTCCTGCTCATGGTACTGGACCTCCAGTCTGCCCTATGTGCTGGGCCCATCCTTTGGTGTCTGTTCTGGCCCACTCCAACTCACCCACCGGGCGTGATCCTGGGCATAAGTGAGGCAGGTAAACTTGTAACCCTATACTTGAAATGTCAGTGTTTCGATCAATGCTGGAAGCCTCAGCAAAGCTGAGGAAAAATCAGTGATCAAAGGCAGGGTACTCAGCTTTCTGCCATAATTCCACAGTGAACTGATGCCACTCTTACTCACTTTGACACCCAAAAATGCTAGTGGGTGCAGAACAGGTATACCCCCATCATCTACTGCATTTCATTACAAATGTATGCATTATAGGGTGACTCCTGGGAGACCATAGGGCCACAGGGGACCAGTAGAGCTCAGTGAATGTGGAGCTCCACAAAGGAGCTTCTATCCAGCCTATAATTTAAAGGTATTCAATGGTTTAGTATGAGGACCTTTCATCAGGGTGCTCTACTAGACATCATATAATTAAATTCTCTAGCAATATCATCAGTAAATCAGCACACAGCCTCAATAACTGTGTCAACTATGGAAAAATGATGGATCCTTTACAGTTGGAGAGTAGACTTTTAACAGACTGAACAATTGACAATTCATCATAAATTCTAATAGTGTTTAACTATTCTAAGGATCTAGGGCCAGATGTAGCAAAATTTTGCAAGTCGCAAATGGCCCAAATCGCAATTTGCAACCCCGCAAAATCGGAAATGGGATGCAAAAACCCCATTTCCGAATCGCAAATTGTGACGCGAGCCATTACCGACTCGCAAAATTTGCTACCCCATTGTGCGACCCGCAAATAGGAAGTCGCAATTTGCGAGTCGCAAACCATATGAAAAAGCCACTGGCAAATTCCGACTAGTCGCAAAAAGCCCATTTTGCACACCCAATTAACCACTAATTCAGAGCAGGTGGTAACCAGAACCAAAGTATAAAAGGAGACCCAGAAGGCATCTGGGTTACTCAAGATGGCGGAGATATATGTGATAGCAAGGGGGAGGAGAGTCCACGCCGCACAGCAGAGGAGGAGGAGGAGCCAGAGACAGGAGAGGATATACAGAACCAGGCAGACACTTTTCCAACAAACAGAGGAGGAGATATATGATAAATACAGACTCAGC
Source organism: Pleurodeles waltl (assembly GCF_031143425.1). Classification (NCBI taxonomy): domain Eukaryota; kingdom Metazoa; phylum Chordata; class Amphibia; order Caudata; family Salamandridae; genus Pleurodeles; species Pleurodeles waltl. The sequence goes on along the minus strand of NC_090444.1, from coordinate 869,327,062 downwards.
AGTGCAGCAATATTAGAATTAATAGATCTACTCAATCTGCAGCTGCAACGTCAGACTGTGTGCGGAAGCGCCATCCCCACACATGTGCAAGTGCTATGCTCATTGCACCTCTTGGCCTCGGGTAGCTATCAGGGGGTCATTGCTGTGGCAGGAGGGGTATCCCAAAGTGCACTCTCACGGTTCTTCCGATGTTTCTTAGATGCCATACTCACACACATGTCCAGATATATATAACTACCCAGGAATGAGGCAGAAATCAACAGCACCAAGTTGGAATTCTACAGGATTGCCAACTTCCCTCATGTAATAGGGTGTGTAGACGGGATACATATACAAATATGCCCTCCTGCAAATCTGGAATATCTGTTCCGCAACTGGAAGTGTACCCACTCACTGAACATCCAGGTTGTATGCGATGCCCATTATGTTATCACTGACATGGTAGCCAAATTGCCAGGGAGTACACATGACTCTTACATTTTCAGGCACAGTGGGATACACCGACGCCTAGAATGTGGGGAGTTTGGCGACAGACATCTCTTAGGTATTGCTGAATACACCCTGAAGCCATACACACAGGTCACTGTAGAAACCATCCATGCCGTGCTAACATTGTCCATTTATGCCATACAGGTGACAGTGCAAATGCGCTACGACCATGGATACTTACCCCGTACCTAACACCCAGCAATGAGAATGAGAGGCGATATAACAGTGCACACTGGAGGACCCAAAATGTCATAGAGAGGACCTTTGGACTGTTAAAGGCAAGATTCCGATGCCTCCACAGAAGTGCATTTGGCAGCACACATAGAAGTGCCAAATCACTATTATAGATTGTTTATGTGCCAGAAGGGACACCTACCTGCACAAAAACAATCTATCCCCTCAACGCAGACACCTTTGCACTATGGTGCAAGAACACCTGCATTGGTGCAGGCAGCTTAATTCCGTGCTGGCACAGGGGGAAACGCAGGGGTCAACTGTATTCCTGTAAATAAAGCTTATCCTCGCATTTCAAAAGTGGCGCAGCGCTGCTATTTTTGGTGCAGCACTGCACTGCACCACTTTTGAATAAATAAAGGCCTGTATTTCTTTGTATATTAAGAAATATGCTCTACAGCACCCACAGGTGCACTATGGTTCTTGTTAAGTAACAAACACTCTGTTCCTGTTTGCATCATGGTTCACCATGAATAGGTACACTGGGTGCAAACAGGGACTGTAAAACTTTTTACAATCAAAGTGCTTAATCAAAGGAGGGACAGAGATGTCCATGCAGTGAATGACTACTTCCGCCTGCAGGGTGATTTCTGGTGGGTCCAGGTGCACTCTTTCCTTCCTCCAGAGGGCAGCCCTGAGGGGGTGCTCCCTGATGTTTGCTAATCGTGTTCCTCATTTCAGCAGCGTTGGTCGTGTCAGCATCCCCTGCTTTATCTACCACTTTCATCCTCTCAGACACATGGCGATCGGTCCTGATTAGATTCATTTTAATGGATATTGAATCAGTATTATTATTCATGGCAGTGTGAGGGTCTCTGATTGCACTGATCAGATCCGAGGATGTTGGTTGAGCTATCTTCCACCGATGTCTTATTTGAAACATCATTTTCTCCACAGAATTGACTCACTTATTATCAGTGGTATGAACAATCTTATTGGACAGGATTAGCTTGTGTATCTTACCATTTACCATGTTGACTGTATAGTTTTGAAATGCTACAGGGTTCCTTATGGTTTTAGAGGACAATGTTAAGCATGACAGACTGCACCTCACTAATGGCCTGATTCACAAAGGTAAACTTACACCTTTATGTAAGTTCACAATTTTTTTGCTATTTACAAATTACAGTTGTAAATTTACTAGTAGTACCTTTACGTCTGTGGAGTCTCCTCATTTGGGACAGAGTCTCTGCATTCAGGACGGAGGCTCCGCACTCGGAGCAGAGAGTCTTCACTCAGGGTGGAACACTGTGTATAGCAAATGATAGAAAAGACAGAGGTCTGATTAGGTATCTGCATTTTGTAGTATATTTTTCAGTACTGCAAAAAGTAGTACACTATGCTAATCACAAAATATTTGCAGAGTTTTAAGCCTCCTCCTGTCCTGTATTTTCATGTGTGCAGTTGAGTTACGAAACTGCAAAGTAAGGTCACATATAAGTATACATTGGAGTATTCAATGAATGAAGGGCACATAGAACTCATATCAAAAAAGTCAAAGCATCAGTTTAAATGAGAGGGGTGCAAGGAGGTGTAAGAAGTTGTTTTGGGAGTGCCTTGGAGGTTTTTTTGAGACAGTACTCACCTACCCACAAAACAGAAACAGCATTATTATTTACAAACTCAATTTATATGGGTAGTACCAGGCAAAACCTGAAAATGTATGAAGTCAAGTCTGTCACACGATGGTTCATTGGTAATCCAAAACCCTTACATAAGGGATTTTAGTTTTTACCATCTTTACTTAAAATACAAATAAAAAAAATTAAAATTGTTTAATTTCATTTTTTTTAGTATTTTGTTTGTGTTAAGAAGTGTTGAAAGATATATAAAAATAGATTTCATGTTATATAATAATGGTGTTCTACATGTGCCAACAATATTATAATTTATTTTGTTGTAACTTCAATTTTCTGTTTAAAATTAATAATGGGTTAACTTTTCCTTCATTTTGTCTATCAGTTCAAATGATAATGTTAGTCATAAGTTAAAACCTCAATTCAAAACTCATATAGTTATCACAGTTTCAAACATTTCACACACACCTGGTAATTAAATGAGCTATTTTTCACAGTTCCCACACCCATCTCCACCAAAAGCTCGTAAGCCCAAAAGCCAACCACATCCAGGCTGAATACTTAAGAAAGGAGGAACACAAACACACTCTTTCAGGGCTTTTACTGTGCCACTGAATGTGTTTATAGGCTTGCTGCTTATTTTGGAAAGGAATGATCTGAGGAGGAGGAGGAGGAAGAGGAGGAGGAGAACAGAGAGGATTTTCAGTCAAAGGATTAACATCTTTGGGACGTGCTTTCCAGATTCCTCTTCCCACCTGATATCATCTTGGACATGGTTTCTGAGAGGGAGCAGAATCTTAATTTAGATACATGCTGCTCCCATGCTGTCCCAGCCTTTGTGAAGATATAAGCTGCTCTACATTTCCTTGCCTCTAGAACTTTCAGGGAGTGTCCCGTGACATTGTAGGCATCTCACAGCCAAGTCAGTCCGATGCTTGCATCACGCCCTTAGATGCATCAATAAAAGTGTCCCAATCTACATAGGCATGCCACATTCACTGGGAGAAATGCAAATGATTGCTAGAGAATTATATGTCATTTTTCACTTCCCATGTGCACTAGGTGCTATTGATTGCACCTATGTGGCATTTCAGACAACTCACAACACAGCACACCTTTCCACAACAGACATCACTGGTATTCAATCAATATGCAGGATGTCTGTGATGCCAGTGGCTGCTTCATTGATGTGTATGCTGTGTTTTCAGGCAGCACATACAATAGCTTCATTTTCCACGGATCACCTCTTGCACATCTCTTGGTTGCCAGAGAATTCAGGGATATGTGGCTTTGTGGTAAGTACTCACTTACCATACAGGCCTAATATCAATACTTGTTGGTGTCTTTTCCACAACCATAACATATGACTACTACTCAAGCAACATGCATGGCCCTAACAAACACTGCATGTAGCTTGCATACATAATGTACATTAAATATGACAGAAGGCCATTTACAATGTGTTATTATTCCCCCCTCAGGAATTGCTACTTATGCTCTCTTTCTCAATATGCTTGCACCTTAAAAGCATCTTACTGCTGTATCTCAGTGGAGGTACAATAGGGTACATTCGTGCATGAGCCATCATAGAGCACACTCATGATTGTACGGAGATGCTGGTGTACTCTCCTGAAGTTGTGCATAAGATAATAGCGATACAACAGGGCTTACACATAACTCTGAATCCTCACCAACATCCAAATCCAGGGAACCAGGGTGTTACACCAAACAGGAACCAGGGTATTCAGCTTCATAGCCAACTCGTTTTAATCTTTTGACTACTAATGGGTTACAGCTCTAATGTTGTTTGATAGTCTGTTGTCAATGATGACTGGTGAAAAGCTCTGTAAACCTTTCATAAGGTATGTAAAAAATGCTGCTTTCAAGAGTTAAAAGATAGCCCATGAGAACAACACTGTGGGAAATGCTTTAACTCCATCAGGGCTACGGAGTTAAGGACTCTATTGCTCTGAGGGTGTACCCATCCCTCTAGTACTGAAATGTCACCTAGGCCAGTAGACATTTCTAGCATTGTCAGCAACAGCCATAAAAATTGTTCATGTCTATGTACAGATATATTGTGGGATGGCTTCATGAACAGGATAAAGCCTTACAGGCTAATTTTGGATTCAGTCATTTACAAAAAAATCAAGCAATTATACACTCCCTATCAAAATTAGGTGAAATGCTATGTGGCTCATTTCCCTCTTTTCCCTGGCCCTGACCAGCAGCTTTTAGATAAGGGTGACAGCCAGTTAAAGCATTTTCTTTTTTGCAGTTTTATATAGCACAAACTCGACCCAAAGGTATTGGAGAGCTTTATGTGAGCACCGGTTAAGTTACACAAGGGCACTTTTTTTTTTTTGTTTAGGCACAGGGAGATTTAGAAATTCAGGCAAATTTCCACACTGTACTTCTGCAGATTAAGCCTGAGTTCTACTTAGTAGAATGTATTTGTTCAGTGTGGATTCCCATTTACATGTCTGTTGAAGAGAGTAGTCAGCATGTTCTTACCTTGATTGTGCCTTCAAAAGGAGGAGCAATGGCGATTGACAGGACTACTCCCTCTCTACTTACATCTGTGGTAAAAAAATCATAAAGGAAGTTTTTCAATACATTATCACATTAATTCGTTCTGGTGAAATCCTGCAGGAATTTGTGGCACAAATATGAGAGACATGGCAGTTATTTACACAGTACATAAGAAAGTAATAGTGATCAAGGTTCACCAATTTCTACATTGCACGTGTACATTTTAATTTCTTTTATGGATGATTTTTGCTCTGTATGTGTATTTGGTGATGTTTTTCTACAGTTTTCTTTTTTGCAATCTGGTGAGAAGACAAAAAATTTTAGTTGTGTTGGTTTGTTTTTTAATGTAAAATTCAGTAAGGGGTTTGCTTGCTTTATTTTATTTTTTAAATATGTTACAGTGTTATACTTAGTTTAATTTAAGTTTTTTTAATAAATCTTATTTCAGAGGTGATTCACACCACAATTCATTTTGTACAAACAGTACCAATTCCAAGTGAATATACAACATGAGGAATTAATCAAGGTGCAAAGTTGGATCCGTGCAAAAGTTTAAATCCATGCAACAACAGATGCTTCCTATGGTAAATAGAGGTGAAGGAAAGCGAAAAGAAAAAAAACCTTAGTAAAGTAAGTAGGAACTGTAGATTTGGGATTGCTGGTTGTGAAATTTGGAGCGCAATAGGATGAAGTAAAATAGTCCCACGCTGAAGGTTCTGGAGATGGGGGAATCAGTAAGACTTAAAGGAATGAGCAGTCCATGGGATGCTGGGAGCATCAAACATAGACTTCCCATGTAATCTTGCCATTTGGTTGCACTGGGAATTGTGGGGCCTGAAAAAAATTGAGAAGCTCCAGCATCTTGGGAGGAATGGGAGTCTGGAGGGTAGTTCAGGGGAAGATGAATCATTTGCTTTGGTTACAATATCTAATTGTGATGTTTTGTTGGACTCTGCAGGGTTGACCATATTTTATTTTGCTTTTAGCCTCCATTTTTTTCTGAATTTGTTTTTGGTTCCCCTTATGATTATATAAACTTTACCACTGCTAAGCAGTTCTAAAGTGCTTGTGCTCACTTCCTAAAACATGATAAAATTGTCTTTCACCTGTTTGGCATATTTAATTTACTTATACCTCCTTAGTCTAGTGGCATACCATATACACAGGGCTTGTAAATTAAATGCTACTAGTGTGCTTGCAGCACTGATTGTGCCACCCACTTAAGTAGCTCTTTAAAACATGTCACAGGTCTGTCAATAGACTCTGAATGCAGTTTTAAATTGTCAATTTGACTTCACTAAATAACCCCCTTGCCAAGCTTTCATCTATTATTTTATGATACGTATATTACCCCTAAGGTAGACCCTAGGCAGCCAATAAGGCTAGGTATATTGTAAATAAAAGGTTGGACATGTACTTTTGGAGCCAGGTCAAGGAGGCAGGAAATTACAAACACTTCAAATGAAAATCTCTAGAAACATCGCCTACTTCAAAGAAGGCATCAGGTATAAAAATAGGACCTACAGACCAACTCTTCAGTTCACTTTCAGGACCTGAGTAAGGACTCTCAGAAGACTACCCACTGCTGTGCCCTCCTGTGTACTTCAGAGGACTGCTTTGCTGCACCTGCAAGGACTTTTCTGTAGCCTGAATCTTTTCTTGAACCCTTGGTGGCCTGCCATGCTGTTTGAGCCCTGCACCACTGCTTGAACTCAGGACTACTAGAGTGACTCCAAGAGTTAGATGGCTGGCCTCCTGATCAGAGCCTCAGAGACATGAACGGCTCCAACCATCTTGAACCTGCCCCTGGACCCAGCTAGAGTGAGTCATGACCCTCCAAGTGGTGCCGCTTCAGTCCAGGACTCTTGAAACTGATGTAAATGATGCCTAGATAGCCAGAATCCAACACCTGGGACTTGGGACACCTTTGGCTAAAAAGTTCTCTGAGAAACAAGAGGAGATAGGGACCTACCTGCTTGTTGATCTGCCCAAGGTCTCCGCAGAAGAAAATCCTGGTCAGTGGTCCTTCGCAGAAAGGGGATTTGGCCTTCTGGAGCCATGGTTGTGTACTGTTTGCAGATTCATCCTGCAGGAGATATTTGACTTCCAAAAAAAGAGACTAAGGGCTGACTTACATCTTGGTGGGACTACCGCTATCCTGTTGCAGTGGCAGGCCCAGGTGCTCAAGCTGATGGAGTTCTGATTGCCGTATTTAGCTCCATGGCATTTTAAACTCCGTCCGCATTGACGGAGTGTACTCCATTGCACGAGCGGTGTCCCACGCCCGATGCAGTGGACTCCAACGCTGGCAAATAGCACTCCATCACCGTCGGGACGACAAGATTGCACCAACCATATTTAGGTAACACAGTTGTGATGGCGACGTACCATCGACGGTACGCTGACTGCAGGAGTTCGTTGCAGGACCCATTCAGCATTGTACTGTGGCTGTGAGTATTAGATGGATGCTAGCAGCACACACCTGATGTATAGTGGTCAATTGTGAACACTTGCAAACCACACTATAAAACACACTCCATTTCAGACCATGATCCTTTGCCATTCCAATGCATAACACCATTTCGCTGCTGAATTTGACACACAGAAGTCAGTTTTTTTCTCTGTTTTTTCTCCCTCTGTTTATTTTCCTTTCCTTTCACTTTTTTTGATTTTTCATCAGCTGTTGGGGCACTAGATAGTTTTTCTATTTACTTACCATGGCAGGAAAAGAGAATCCACATTTTACAGAGGGGGAGAATTGCCAGTAATGGTGGATGAAACTATTAGAGTAGAGCCACAATTATTTGAAGCCCTAGTACAAAATATAACCATATCTCAGAGAAGGCAAACGTGAACCAGAATAGTTGACAGAGTGATGTCTGTAGCAAACAATTTGCACACACAGGAGGAAATTAGGAAGAGGTGAAACGATCTGTGAGGGAGCGTGCGCTGACTGGCCTCCAAGCATAACCTGGAGACCCAGAAGACTGGTGGTGGTTCTCCCAGTCCCCCATTATAACTCTTGTATGGGTAGGAGAAGTTCTTGCAGATCCTACATCCTGAAGGCTTGACAGGAATCCCTGGTGGAGTGGAGACTGATAAGTTAAACTTAGCAATGTCTCATTAATCACAAATGTAGTTTTCCCTTAAGATAGCTGTTCAGAATCTTCCAGACTCTTGTCAAAACATATATATCTAAACTTGATTAAGCAAAACTGCTTGTTTTATTGAAATTACTAGCATCATGGCTGCATCTCTCTTTTTAACAATGCTCAATGTGTTTTGAAACAATGTTTTTTGTTTTCCATGGATCACCCCTTGCATTTGCCTAGTTCCTTGCTTTATTTCAATGTATTTTGTTGTACTTTAAAAAAAACAGGCGCAAATTCCACCTATTTCACAAGAAGGAATAGTGCCTGTAAGTGTTATATTCACCTATTTACATCATTCACATATATGTGTACATATCGTAAATGTGTCTTTATTTTTATTGTGGATATTTGAATAGGAATGCTAATCTCACATTTTAACAAGTGTTGGCAATGGTGTTTACAAAAGACTACAACTATCAATTTGCCCTGTTTTTGTCTCTGGAAAACAATTGTGCAATGTGTTGTTGCTCAGCCTCCCTTTTCATCCATATATGCACATTGGATAAAGTGTTATGCATTTGTTATTCACCATTCCAGGCTATGTATGAAAATGTAATTTGTTGTGTTGATGTAGTATGCTGTCACCTTTGTTTTGCTCCATTAAATTGACATAATTGCTTGCATAATTCATTGTCTGTTTAGTCAATGATTTTCAATCAAGTTCTGTGACATGCTGAATGTAAGGAGTATTGAGACACAATTTATTTGGCAGTATTGATATGATGATAAATGCTATTATTTGTAATATGTTGTTCTGTAGTATTTCTATTTTTAAGCCTGCTAGGCCTTGGAATAATTTAGTTCTCAATTCTCTTCTCTACGTTGTTGGGTTGAATGTCTGGTACATGTAATGTACACTTTCAAAATAACATTTTTCATCACAGGACATCTCTTCAAGATCTTTACTGAAGTTTGCATCTGTGTAAATTAACCTGCATGTGTAAATTAATTAGGTTGCTTTGTAGCTGAAGACACTTGAGGTACAATCGAGACATTTAATTTCATATTGTTTGCAATTCATTTTAGGTCCAACACCCAGGACCCCCGTCTGCAACTGAAGACAGCTCCACTCCAGACCAGGATCAAGCCTTCAGTGAGAACATCACTCCTGCAAGTCCAGATGATGCGGGGTTGCCTGGTATATCTGATTTATCTGGGAAGACTGCTCCAGTGAGTCTCACTCGACCCACACCTACACCTCCCACCCCAGCAGCAGCACCTCAGGCAAGGAATACCTCCACTTCCTATGTCCAAATGAAATAACCCCAATCTTGTGCCCCCATTCCTGGCTGCTCGTGTGCCAACACCACCACCACTACCTCCAGTTTCTGCCAGGAACAACTGGGATGGGGCACACTGCCTCAAGGGCACAGGGTAGTGGACTAGGGATCATGGGAAGGAATCAGTGAGCCAGCAAAGTGAGGCCACTGGGATAATTATCACCTAGACCACCATTGGTTGAGTTTTGGAAGCACTACATCCGTTCCAAGACATGATGACCCAGGTCCTTACAGAGCTATGGGACATGAAGCAGGTGCAGAAGGAGCACAATGTAGAGATGCAGAATCACAACTCTATTTTATGCTCCCTGACTGGGATGATGTTTGACATTCACCATCATGTGCAGGGCTTTTCCTGTACCACGTACCCCTGTCTGTGGTCCTTCAACATCAGGCCAAAATACACATGCCACAGACAGGGAAGCCCTGCCACAACAGTAACCTGCTCTACCCACCCCAGTGTCTGCAACTTTGGACGCCCCCGAGGAGACATTCATCTGGACCACCAGGAGAAGATGGCAAGACTTCCACCACCACCTCCAAGAGACACCAAACCTAATTTCCTCCAGTGTGTGTCTACCATTAACCCTGTGGACTATTTCATGGACACATTTACCTTTTTTGTGGACAGTTGTATTTTGTACATTGGACAATTTTAGCTCATCAAAAATAGTTTCATGCACCATGGTGGACTTTATTTCTTTTTTCTTTTTCCTTTGATTTTATGTTTTAAAGTATGTTTAGTTAATTTGTGTTCATAACATTAATTCACATATCACAAAGTCAAAGACTGGGGTTGTATTTCATGTGGTATTTCTTTTTTTTATATCTTTGTCCACCATCATTTTTATAAACTCTTAATCAGTAAGATTCAGACAAAAATAAGATATAACAATTAGGTTATGTGTTTCCCATTAAAAACAAGAAATCTCAATGTATTGGTGTCATACATTTGTAAGTAACAAAACGTTGTCAAAATTTCAGATCATTTTTAAAACACATGCATAACTCAAATAGTCTGTGCCATTTAGAATTTGACACTCCAAGACCTTGACACCTTGGAAGAAGGGGAAATAATCTAAATAAACATTTTAAATAGGCAAACTAATATTGATTCATGTCATCAGCTGGAGCCAGACATCCTGCCTCACTAACGGAATTCAACATGGATTACACCAATAGTCAAAATTCAGGCAATACTACATTTTGTGGCCACAAGATCAGTTTGATACATTGTGGTAGTATCTGGAGCGATGTCACATCCCACTTTCAATGGTGTGCTACAAAACGTTCTTTCTACAAATGATGAGATCATTCAACAGCTTCATACACAACACAAAATGAAGATTTAGCCAATGTGAAGGGTGATCAGTATGCTGTGGCTTGACAAAATACATCTGGGTAGAGCATGTTAAGCAGCACATATTGCCTTGGTGGCAAAATCCAAAAGAAAACAGGTCTAATACAATCTCAAGAACTTCCATTCAATCACTGTGCAAGTTGTCTCTGTACAAGATCCGTGCATCCAAAGTGTGTGTCTGTCCGAGGATCAATCCATGTTCCCTTTGTACTTCCCAGCAGAAACATATCATTACAAATGTCACAACTTTGAAATGTACAAATGACGATGCCATGGTGAAGGATCCTAAAATGGAGGAGACACTGGAAAATTTATAATTTCACATAAGAAAATTGACTCAACTTATAAATTATGAGGACTCATATACTTAGCAGAAGCAAAGATAATCAATGTCTATAAGCACAGTAATCAAAGTATGGAAACTGAGATCAGCAAACATCTTTTCCCTGGACTAACCTGAACAAACTATTACTACTAAATTGCCATCACCGACTGATATGTTCACTATGACAGTTGTTGTTCTGATATTTGATGTCACAATATGTAAAGGTAAACTTATACTCAGATGAAAAAGATGTCAATAGCATCTTGACGTATGTCAATTCTTTCCTCTTTACCACTGTCATCTTCATTTGCCATTTCAACATTCTCATCTGGTTGCTTTTCATGATCCCTATCCTCTGCGATGTTTGTGAAGTTCCGTCACAGGACTATGTTGTGCAACATGCAGCAGGCAACCGTCATTTGTCACACCTTACTGGGTGAGCAGAGGAGGACTCCACCGGTCTCGTCCAGACATTTAAATCTGGCCTTCAGGAGACCGAAAGCCTACTCCACTGGCCTCCATTTTCCTCCATGGGCCTTACTGAAGCAGACTAGCCCTGGCATTGTTGGATTCCTCAGCGGTGCTAACAACCATGGTTAATTAGGATAAGCTGAGTCTCCTATATGGAAGTAAAAATATATATTGAATAAAAATATGTCATTCCATTGTACATTCCTAAAGTACGAAAAATGCAAATGATTCTCATGTCATATTGCACTTTCCAAGAAGCCAGGACCTCTCAGGTTCAAGTTGTGACATTTGCAGTGGTATGATGCTGTTCTGTAGTATAAAGGACTCATGTGTTGACCCTGGGAAATGGGCATACACACTTGAGATGCACAAATCAGTTAAGCAGAGAAGTTGCACATTGACTGAATGGAAGTTCTTCCAATTGCGGTAGGACTGTTGCCTGGCGTGTGGTGGCACGAAGGCATGATGTGTACCATTAATTGCTCCAACCATATGTGTTATGCCACCCGAAGGATATGGCAAAATCCTGATGTTGTCTAAACTGGGTGAAGCAGCTAAAGTGCCTCATTATTGAAGAAAGAACATCTTGTGGTACACTACTGAAAGTTGGTTGTGACATGCCTCTATATACTGCCACAGTGTGTTAGAAAGACACTGTAGCCATAAAATAAAGTACTGCCATGATTTTCACCATTGGCGTTATTGCTGTTGTATTCCTATTGTGAGGCAGAAGATCCGGCTCCAGCTGGTTACATAAATCCATGATAGCTTGCCTATTCAATCTGTATTTTTTATGATGTCCCTTTTCTCTATGAGAGCAAACTCTGAAAAAAGTCTGAAGACATGAGGCTGTCTTCTACCCATCCCTGGGTTCATATGTCTGCATTTAAAAAATGCAAATTATCACTTAACCCCTTAGCTTCTGGGCCTTTTTTCCCCAGTGCTGAGCCCTTTTTTGGCTATTTGGTGTAGGTTGCGCTTAGGCGCCCCATAACCTTTTCTGCACATAAACTATCCAGGTCAAAATTGCAAACTTTTTTCCAACTTTCTGGGGATTGTAAAGGTACCCAGACTTTGTGGGTTCCCCTTGAGGAGACCAAGAAATTAGCCAAAATGCAGCTATAATTTGTTTTTTGGGGGGGGAAATGGGAAAAAAGTGCTGCGGAAGTAAGCATCTGTTTTTTTCCCTGCAAATGCCATCAACAAAGGGTTTGCAGTGCTAGAATCACCATCTTGCCAGCTTTCAGGAACAGGCAGACTTGAATCAGAAAACCAAATCTTTCAACACAATTTTGGCATTTTACTGGGACATACCCTGTTTTTACTATTTTTTTATGCTTTCAGCCTCATTCCAGTTAGAGACAGAAATGAGTGTGAAAGCAATAGTGGATCCCAGACAGCTAAACATTTCTGAAAAGTAGATTAAATTCTCAATTCAGCAAGGGGTCATTTGTGTAGACCGTTTAAGATTTTCCTACAGTAACAGTTGAAATAATAAAATATTGAAATTGAGTGGAAAAAAACCAGCCCTTTCTGACAATGCTTTCATCAGTAACTTTTTCCAGCAGGGATAGATTTTTGAAAGCAGCATACCGTTATGTTTGTTGAACCCTTCTGGTTGTGGGACTAAATCAAGGTCTTGTACATTCATCAAGAACCCAAGCTACACAGAGCCAATAAATGAGCTGCACCTTGCAAAGGGTTTTCAACGTATACAGGCTATACAGCAATTGATTTGGTAAAATATAAAGAGTGAAAAATAGGTATCAACGAAACCTATGTATTTCCGAAATGGACACAAGATAAGGAGTTTAGAAACAGTGATTATTTGCACATCTCTGAATCCAGGAGTCCCATTACTAGCATGTGAATTACAGGGCATTCCTCAAAATGACTTCTTTCTTATACACCTTCTTACACTTGGAAGGCAAAAATGTAGAGAAAGATAGTTGGCAATAGCACTTGTTCTTCTATTCTGTGTTCCCCCAGGTCTCCCGATACAAATGGTGCCTCACTTGTGTGGGTAGGCCTAATGCCTGCAACAGGAAATGCCCCAAAACACAATGTGGACACATCACAATTTTCCAATGAAAGCGGATGTGTTTTTTGCAAAGTACCTTATTTTGGCCTCTAGCTCAGCTGGTACCTAGGGAAACCTACCAAACCTGTGCATTTTTTAAAAATAGACACCTAGGGACATTCAGAATAGGGTGACTTGTGGGGCTCTCACTGGGTTCTGATACCTAGAATCCCTTGCAAACTTCAAAATGTGGCTAAAAAACACTTTTTCCTCACATTTCGATGCTGCAAAGTTCTGGAATCTGAAGGGAGCCACAAACTTCCTTCCACCTAGCATTCCCTCACGTCTCCTGATAAAAATTGTACCTTACTTGTGTGGGTAGGCCTAGTGCCTGTGACAGGAATGGATCACACAAGGGTCAATGGTAGTCCTTGCAGGAGAGCTACTGTTGACCATGGAGTGATCCATTCCTGATGCAGGCAGTAGGCACAGGCACACAAGTGGGATTGTGTTTTTATCAGGACAAGTGGGGAAACACTGGATGGTAGGAATTTGTAGATCCCTTCACATTCCTGTAGCTTACGTGACGAAAGGCAAGGAAAAATAGTGTTTTTAATCAACGTTTCTCCTTTGCAGGGTATTCTAAGTACGAAAACATTGTGGATTGCCCCAGGTGTCTAGTTTTCAGAAATGTCTGTATTTGGTCTGGGTTTGGTAGGTTTCCCTCTATGGTCGCCGAGCCCAGGACCAAATGCACAGGTGACTGTCTTACAAAACCAGACAGTTTGGTGGTAGGTAATTCTGATGTCTCCACAATCCGTTTTTGACACTTCCCTGTCGCGGTCACTTGCCCACTCACACAAGTGAGGCAATGTTCTTTCTCTGGAGACTTAGTGGAACACTTGGTGGTAAAAGAAATTGTGGATGCTTGCAGATTCAAGGACTTCCCCTCACTGAAATGCAAGACAAAAGTGTTTTTTATGCAACAATTATTATTTCAAGGGAATTCTGGGCAAAGGAAAACTGGTGAGAGCCATTCAAGTCTTGCACCCTTGGATTCCCCTGGTGCTAGTATGTTAAAGTTAATCTACCACTCTAACTGGTTGGCTTTAGCAACGCCAGATACTATGATTTCAAAGCATAAATACTTATCAAAGTATCTGAATATTGAAATCAAGCCTTTTGAATGTAAGCTATAAAGCCACTTCAAGACACCAACAGCTTTATGGTCCATTCACACGCCATTCTCACACAACAAACATCACTTTCATACCGCCAGCCATGGCCCAATCCAACCCATCACAGTGCTCACATCAAATTCCTGCTGCCAGACAAGGGCCCTTCACATTCATACACCACAGGACAGAATAAGTTTGAACACATTTTACCACCTGTCAAGTCACCACCTCCTTCTTCCTGAACATTACAAAGGGCATGCGTAAGGAACCTTTACTAATGACTCCCGTGACAGCCCCCTGAGGCTCAGGAAGGCATGTTTTTCATGCGCCTTTAGTGCACTCACTGTGCTAAATCCAACTCCTTCCAGTTTGTGGATGCAAGTTGGGTGTGTCTGAGAATGCCTTGGGAGGCCAGTTCCTCAAACTACACAAGCATAACTAACTTTGAAACTAAGGCAGACGTGCTGGGGAATTTATTTTATGGTCCCTAAAGAGAAGGTCATAGACTATGAAAAATGGTAGTGTTTGACACACACGGTAGTCCCTGAGAATGTGGCATATATCCCAGCCAACATTATGTGTAGTGCTGTGACTGTAATGCACTTATCATTCAGCAAATTGAACATCTACTAAGTTCTGATGGGGGATGAACATGGCAAGCATGTCAAACACTGACCCATATGTGTCATTGTCCTTCAGTACTGGGGTGGCACCAATGGGTTTGAAACCATAAGTGGAGATGATGTGCATCTGTACTACCTTTACTATCTGCCTTCTACCTGTGCAATATCCCTGTGAAAGTACACCTACCATAAGTATTCCTTACTCATTCATGTCTCTGTCCTCATCAGAGTCCTGACTAATCCGGTATAATTGCCAGCCAAGTGAACCTACACTAATGCCTTCCGCCATTAGCTACTTGAATCTCAAGAAAACATTTCTTTCATGCGCCATCAGCGCACTTACTCTGCTAAATCCAAGTCCTTCCAGTTTGTGGATGCAAGTTGGGGATATCAGAGTATGCCTTGGGAGGACTGTTCCTCGAACTGAGCTAGCATATCTACCATTAAAACTAAGGCAGACATGCTGGTGAATACATCCTAAAGTCTCTAAAGTAAAAAGTCAAACAAATATTCTGTGAGATTCATTCACCAACACTTCTACTTTTGCTTTGAAAATGAAGCCGCAAATTGAGTTTGTACACTTTCAAACAAGTAGAAATTTTAGTGAATGTGTCCGATAGGACAGTTGTTTGCCTTAGTACATTTACTCTGGTTCTCGTTGGCAATCATTGTGGTCATTGTGTAGCATAAGTTCCCTAACAAGGATTTCAAAATTCAGTCATGCCTTTAACATTTCACCACACAGGGTCCTCCGTGACAATGTGACATATGTTCTGTCCACTAGCATGTGCAGTGTGGGGACTATAATGCACGTTAATCGAACAGAACACTTACCATGTTCTGACGGTGGATATAGGTGGCAAGCAGGCCATAAGGAAGTCCATGATTTCCTGAAAGAGATGAAGTACAATTCTGTGGCTTCTTGCCTAATGAACAGGGGTCCATGGGTGATCGGTATCCATGCATAGCCACTGAAAGGTTTACCCAGCAGTAGCTCCACCTCACTCGATTTCCCAGAACTTTGCTTTAGTGGGATAGGTAAAGGAAGTAGGGGCAAAGAGGCCTGGCTGAGATGTGGACTGGGACAGTAATACAGATTCTCCTGCCACTTTCCATGCATCGAGCACACTTTACAGCGATGATATGGATGATCCTTTTTGGGTACTTTAGGAATGCAATCAGCAAAGTGTTGCTCCTGCAGCCTTGCCACATTCTCCAGAACATATGAGGTGGAGGCTGCTGTTTCTGTAATAGCAGTGAGGCTTTCAATTTCAGACCACTGGAAGTCAAGGAAAGTCATGAGTCTTCCTGTGGGTGTCTGACAATAAACAACATATACATTGTGTGTTGCCATCTGGATCAGTTTTTTGTACCAAGTGCAACTTTTACGACATGAATTGTATGGTTGAAGAACCTGGTTGTTCTTGCCCATTCTGCCCATGTACTTATTGTAATCAAGTGTTCAGGAGACTTGTGTACTTCAGCCATCTGACCCCAAACCGTGATGGGGGAAGGGCTCTCATCATTAGTTCTAGTGAGCATGTATACATCACGTCTCACTGAAAACCTGACTGCAAGCAGTTTGTTGGAATGGATTTCTTGAGCATCTTTCAAACAAGCTCCTGCTGGAATACTTTGTGGTTACAACAAACTGTACCATAAGCTACAGTGCCAGCTTTCTAGAGCTCATTAAACAGCTCTACCTCTGTATAGAAACCGTCCACATAAAGGTTATAACCTTTGTGAAGGACTGGCTGGACAAGATCCCATACAGTCATCAACTGCTATATTCTTTCCAGTAGTATAGATCTCTGGAAACCTGGCAGACAAATGTTCCACGACAAGCCACATTTTGGACAACTTGTCATGGTCTGGGCAATGCAGCAGAATTCTCAATGAAATGCAGCATGTGCTGCAATAGCAAAAGATGATCTCTGCTCATGTATTGTGCAAAGATGGGGGTTATCCAAACCGTGTGAGTCGTCCAGTAGGAATGCAAAATGGATTTCTGCACTAACCCCATTTTGAGCATTTTTAGGCCCAAAAATATCTTCAACTCCGCTAGTGAGGTGGGAGTCCACTGGCATGCCCTAGAATGGGGCCCTAGAGTGCCTCCATGCTCCCTCAGAAATTGGTCTGCATGCAAATTTGTTTGCTGCACAATTTGCTGAAGGAAGGCAACATCCAAAAGTAGATGGATGGAGTCTACTTGAAGAAAATTGGCCATATCGACTTTACATACAGCGCCATGGGTAAAAGTTGGAATTTGGGGCTGAACTAAATCGGGGAGCTGCCAGGAGAGCACTCTCTCTGTGCTTGCCGTCGCACACACCTGCTCTCTGGTTTTGACTAACCTGCTGTTGTCCCGCAGCACGACTGTCCTCATCCTCTCCCTCAGAATCACTGGAAGAGGTGTTGTCGGTTGGGACTCCGCCAACTGAAAAATCACTCCCAGATTCTGACCCATTGTCCTCTCCCTCAGGTGCTGTCTCAGTATCTGCTGTCTCAGTCTCTGATCCTACCTCAGAGCTGTCCGCCATGACCCAAGTTACGACTTCAGCAGCAGTCATTCAACAATACTCCATCTCTGCTGCTGGCTTTAGGAGGCTGGCCTTGTGTGTAGTGGGTACCTATGGTACTTACACCTTATGCCAGGTCCAGTTATCCCTTACTAGTGTAGTGTAGGCAGTGTCTAGAAGCCAGGCTCTCTAGAGGTAACTGTGGATGAGCAGCCAAGGCTTATCTAGGAGACATGCAAAGCTCATGCAATACCACTGTAGTCACACAGTACTCACACATATGAAAGAAAATACTCAGTGTTACAAAAAGTAAGGTACTTTATTTTGGTGACACAAATACCAAAAATACCATAGAGGCTATACTCCCTCTGGAGGTAAGTATTACACAAATTATATACACTAGTATGCAGAAATAGTCATAAAAACAGTTAGAAAATAGTACATTTAGTAAAAATCACAATACTTAGAAATGAGCCTAGGAGGAGCACAATATATATACTAAGAAAGTGGAATGTAAACTTTGGTCTCCCACCTAGGCAAGTCTAGTGTGTAGAGGAGAGATGGGAGTACTTAGAATGCCCAAATGTAGGTACCAGAATTCACCCCAGTGACCAGGAAAACAGGAGTAAAACACAGTAAGTTTCCTAGAACACACACAGAAACGAGAAGAAGAATAATGCAAAACCCAGAAGAGACTGCACAACAATAACAGTGGATTCCTGGACAAGAAGACCTGTGGACGAAGAAGACCAAGTCCAAGAACCACAGAAGAGTCCAGGAAGAGAAGGAGTCCTTGCTAACCTGGATGAAGGTACAATAGAAGAACCACCGGTGAAGAAGAAATGCCAGCACTGCACCCAAGAAGATGAAGTCGGGTTCCTGGAGGGTGCAAGTGATGTCCCACACCAGAGGGAGGATTGCAGTCAGGTTTGCATCATCAGAGTCTGCCAACAAGCCTTGGCACACACAAAGCTCGCGGTTAGTGGAAACTGGCCCTGCCCGGGACCAGGAGGGAGAGTCAGACGGGGCCCTCAGCAACTCAGATTGCCCACAGAGGACCAGGCAGCGCACACAGGAGTCCCACAGCACGGGGACAAGAAAGTTGCAAAAGAGGCCCATGCAGGCCTATGACAAAGGCTCCCACACCACTGGAGAACCACTCAGGAAGCTGTGCGTCACAGGATAGAGTGCTGGGGCCTGGAGCTACAAAATGCATGAAGGACTTGGAGGAAGGATGACAACAAGCCTTGGCAGCTGCAAAAGACGTAGTGAACGGGGTACTGTCTTGCGTGGAGAGGCAGGGTCCTACCTCCACCAAAGTGGGACAGCTAGAAGAGAGGACTGTTGGGACCACTTCAATCCACCACCTGTGATGCAGGATCCACGCATCTCTGCAGGAGAGGGGACCAACACAGCCGGTTGTCGTCGCAGTTGGTGCCTGCTGAAGCAGGGGAGTGACTCCTTCACCCCAAGGGAGATTCCTTTGCTCTTCTGATGCAGGCTAAAGACGGGCTGTCCTCAGTGGATGCACGACCGGGAAACTGTTGCAGTTGGAGGCACGAGATGGAGATGCAATGTTGCAGAAGGCGTCTTGCATCTTTGTTGCAGCTTGCAGAGTTCCTGGAAGGTCCCGATGCAGTTTCTTCAGTGAGAAGTTGAAGTGGAGGATGCAGAGGATTCCTGCTGGAGTCTTGCAATCCGAATCCGAGGAATCACCCAATGGAGAGACCCTAAATAGCCCTGAAAGGGGGATTGGTCACCTAACCAGGTAAGCACCTATCAGGGGAGGGCTCTGACATCACCTGCTGGCACTAGCCACTCAGATGCTCCCAGAGTTCCCTGCCAACCTTGAATCCAAGATGGTAAAACCCAGGGACCCTCGGTAGGAGCTCTGAGCACCACCCCTGGCATGGTGATGGACAGGGGAGTGGTCATTCCCCTTTCCTTTGTCCAATTTTGCACCAGAGCAGGGACTGGGGGTCCTTGCACCAGTGTGGACTGGTTTATGCAAGGAGGGCACCAAATGTGCCCTTCAAAGCATTTCCAGTGGCTTGGGGAGGCTACCTCTCCCAAGTCTATAACACCTATTTCCAAAGGGGAGAGGGTGTAACACCCCTCTCCCAAAGGAAATCCTTTGTTCTGCCTTCCTGGGCTTGAGCTTTTCAAGCAACACGATGGCAGAAATCTGTCTGTGAAGTGGCAGCAGCTTGTGCTGCCTGGAAAACCTCAGAAGGCTGAAATGGCAATGCTGGGAGTCCTCTAAGGAGCCCCCAGAGTACATGGAATCATACAGCCAATGCTTGCAAAAGCCTTGATGTATGATTCCAACATGTTTAATACCAAACATGCCTATGTTCGGAGTTACCCTTATGTAGCTGGACATAGGTAGTGACCTATGTCCAGTACACGCATAAAATGGCATCCCCGCACTCACGAAGTATGGGAATAGTGTCCTGGAGTTTGTGAGGGCACCTCTGCTATTGCAGGGGTGCCCTCGCACACAGGTACTGTGCACCCTGCCCTCAGGGCTGGAGGGCCTGCTAAAGGGGTGACTTATATGTGACCTGGTGCAGTGAAAATGGCAGTGAAAGGGTGCGAGCACCTTTTCACGCAGGCTGCAATGGCAGTCCTGCAGAAACCTTTGCATGGTCTCCCTATGGGTGGCAAAATATATGTGTAGCCCAAAGGGATCCCCTGGAACCACAATGCCCTGGGTACCTAGGTACCATATACCAGGGACTTATAAGAGGAGGAACCAGTATGCCAATTGTGGGTGAAATACAGACTTTTGGGAGAGAGAGCATAATCACTTGGGTTCTGGTTAGCAGGAGCCCAGTGAACACAGTCAAACACACTGACATCATTCAGAAAATGGGGGTAACCATGCAAAGAAAGAGGGTACTTTCCTACATTGGCTAAAATGGCTAAACTGTCCCTCTAAAGCACTAGCCTACGTAAAGGCAGATAGGGTCAGAAAATTGCTTGCTAGTGTGATGTGTGCAACAGTAAATGTCAAGTCTCTGAATCAGCAGATTCTCTGAAGACACTGAAAAAAAAAAACATGACACACTATTACTTCACCTTACCACATACCCACCATCACCACCTTTACTGCTGGTGGCACCCAGTGCCACAGTCATTTTAAGTGTTCCCCCTCCAATGACCTCTTCCTCTAATTTCCCCACTACCACCCAACAAAAGTGCCCCTCATCTCTCCATAGCCCCCTTGCATATACATTTCATTTGTTTTAAAGCGCAGGTAACGCTTGGCTTTGCTAATCCGCTCAGCTAAATACATATCCATCCTTTACAGCAGGCATATACACCATCTGCTCTACCTTATGGCATCAAAACCACCACTAGACAAAAGACAGATCTATTTCTATATACAGAGAATCTATCTCTAGAAAATAATATATTTATATATAGAATAATAATGAGTGGTTCATCTGCCTCTTTCTCAACACTCACAGTATCACAGTTTAAAAAAAAAATCTAAAGGTAAATATACAACTCTTCCTTTAAGTCATCATCGTCATATAAGCTTTATTTGGTCAATAAACCATCAAAGCAACAAAACAAGAAGCACCACATAATTACAATAATAAATACAGTAAACAAAAACCAATAGAAAACACGAGCAAGGGAAGTTTAAGTCCTTTCTGTAGCTTTGTTGCTGGTAGTTTCCCTGTCTTCAGTTCCATTGAAATTATTGCTTGAAATGAATGGACATTTTGTATTAGAATTGAGTCTCACATTTAATTGTTCAAGTTCTTGTGGGATTGGTACCAATTCTAATCTACTATGAATTGCTCTAGCTGGTATTTTATTATCTTCGAATTTATCATAGCAATACTTACATATTGTTTGCTTTGCTGATAAATCAAAGTGTTCTTCTACAAATAGATATAAACCAAATCCCTGCCACTCATCTCTGTTATATTGCTCAGTTTTATAAAAAAAATAACTACACTATGAGTTTGTTTTTTGTAGTGAGTCCAGCAACAACAAATACAAATATAAAATTCAAAATACAAAATACAAATACAAGCATACTCACTTTTATATATGTGTGGTTTCCCTGGGGGGGCAATTGTGGCTCCTGGAAAACAACACATGTAATAAAGTGATATATATAGTAAGTAAGCACAAGGTTTATTCGGTCAACATAACCATCAAAGCAGCCATAAAAAACACAATTTAAAAAGCATAAATAGTTAAGAACATAGGGGAAGTTTAAAAGTCATCCAACAATTGCAATAAAAATATACTCACTCCCACTTCATATACACAGCATACTTGTTTACAAAGATTTAAAATTCTTAAGAAAGCGTATACGTATATACCAAGCAGCCGCAAGGAACTTGCTAACTGCAGAAATTAAAATAGTTGAAGTGTCACTTTTCAAATCCTTACAACAGTATGACATTGTCTTATACCCATTGTGCAAATCCACTTACGCTGAGGAATGGAGCATGCCGGGCAAAAGAACATAATATGTTCAACAGATTCAGTACAATTACGACAGGCAGGACATAGGTCAGATGTTAAAGACGGTCCCCATCTGCCTGTTAGGGACAACAGCGGTAGACATCCAAAACGAAAAGGAGCATACAGACTCTTCCCCAGTATATCAGGTAGAAGATCTACATATGGTTCGAATTGGGGGTACCACTTAAAAACAAGAAATTGATCAGTCAGCCGACCATGTGATGTAAAAGAGAGAAGATTGTTTTTTACATAAGACCAATAAGCAGCTTTCAGAATAGATTTATGATTTCTCCCTAGATTCTGTGGATTTTCCCAATAGCTGTCAAGCCCCAGAATACGGAACCATTTTGACACATGCCTGAACCATGGAATGGATACTACCTTCGGTCTTCTTAAAAGGTCAAGAAGGGAGTCCCTATATACAATGAGCTCAGAGGTGGTCCAAATCCTTACCCAAAAAAGTAGGGGTCTCGGGGCTATCAGATCAGCAATGTGATTAAACCCGAGATCCAAATAAACCGGGATCAAAGGTGTGCTACGAGGGCACGCAAGTAAAGCCCTAGCAAAATTATTTTCGCCCACAGACAATCTATTGTTGTTGTAAAACCCCCACACCTCTGCACCATAGGCGGCCGCACCCTGTGCCTTGGCCAAATAAATCTTGATGGCCGGAGATACTTCTTTTGTTACAGAGCTTTTACAGAAAAGCAGAATAGCACCCGCCCTATGCTGAAGAAGTGCCACACTTTTACTAGTCTGGTCCTCCCATTGTAGATTATTTGAAATCCTCACTCCCAGGTAGTCTATTGGACTGACCTGACTTAAGGGGGTCCCGTCTAGAATGATACTGCATTTCCTAATTGGTCCTGGGCTAAACACCATTTGTTTAGTTTTACTAACATTGAATTCCAGGCCAAACTCTGCACAATATGATTTAAACCTATCAACAAGAGTTTGAAGACCCAAAGGGGTCTTAGAGATAAGTAAAGGATCATCTGCAAACAGTAAAATAGGAATTTTCTGCACGTTTAGGGAGGGGGCATCGTTCTGACAAGTAGACAATACTTGTACCACCTCATTTATAAACAAGGTAAATAGGGTTGGGGCGAACCCCCCTCTGGATCGGGATAGGTTCTGTTAATTCTCCCTAGTTGGCCCATCTCACCTGAGCATATGTATTCTCATGTAACTGTTGTAATAAATGAATTATACTATTAGGAGTACCCATTCTATGTAACACTTCTCATAGTTTTTCTCTAGGGACCATGTTAAAAGTGGATCGAAGGGCCACAAAAACATCATATAAATTTTGCTTTGCAAGAACTATATATTTCCAATATAGAAGATAAGCCTGAAAACATGGTCTACCGTACTAGTTTTTGAGTGAAAACCCACCTGTAGTGGGGCTAGGACCTGATGATCTTGAACCCAACTTAATACCCTTCCCAAAAGCTGTTTAGCAAAAAGAATTTGGAGACTGTCAATAAGGCTGATAGGTCTGTAATTTGCTGGGGAGCACACAATGCCCTTTTTATGGATCGGAATTATTTCAGCCTCTTTCCACGTACTCGGAATTGGGCCCCCTGCTGCGATTTTGTTCGAAATCAAGTTTATGTACCAGGACCATACTATTGGTTCAGATTTATATAAATCCCCTGGAATCTTATCAGGCCCTGGCACTTTGGCAGATTTTACGGAGTTGATTGCTGCTATAGTTTCCTCCATGGTGAATATAATTGAAACTTCATAAGTAAAGCATTCTACTCCTGGTTTGTCCAGAGGATAACTCATTCTAGCCAACAGTGGGGAAGAGGGTTCGTAAGTTGGAAAATGACAAGGTAGGGCATAAAGTTTAGAAAAGTGACTCACCCAGCTCTCAGGTTGAATATAGTTACTCGTGGTGCTCTTACCCCTTCTTTGCCTATTGGACAGTATCTTCCAGAATTTCACTTTGTCATTAATTTTAATTCCATTAAGCAGGTTTTGCCAGACTGAATCTTCCCAACTTTGCTTGTATTACGGTCTTGTTATAGGCAAGTCTAGCTGATTGTCTTGCCCCCTGGGAACGTGTCGCAATAACTGTTTTTAATGCTAATTTTGCCTCCGAGCAATCCTTATTAAACCACACATTGGTTTTAGAATTACAGTCAGGATACTTGGTGCTGGTCTTTTTATAAAAAAAAAAGTCTGGTGTTTGTTCAATAAATCTTCATGAATGCTAAGAATAGGAATATCATTAATTTCATACTTCTCATATACAGCCATTACATCAGCAAACAACAAACAACTGATAAATCTCTTTTATCAAAAAGGGATTAGACAGCACTTTTGGCCAGCAGACCCAAAAAGAACTATTATCCAGCAGTGGTGCTGGAACCACAGTGCGTTGGTCATTCTGTGATCTCCTGAATACATCACTATGCATAGTGAGAAGCAAAGGATTATGATCACTCTCATAATGTGGGTCCACCTTCATATCTTTTAGGAAGGGCCATAACCTAACATCCACTAAGATATAATCAATTACACTGGTGGACATGCCACACTTAAAGGTTGGCGCAATGCCCAAATCAGAGGGGGTTCAGCCATTGCAAGCCCTAAGACCATGTTTGAGACATAAGGATATCAACTGGGAAGCAGCACAGGAAAGAATACATAGTTGTTTATTCATTAATTGTGGAATACCCCAAAGTTCATCTTCTTCATCCATTAAATCACTATGTAAACAGGAAGGTTCAAAGGTACAATTCATATCTCCAGCAATCACTAAATTCGTCAGAGGGTGTAAAGTATCAAAAAATTCAGACAACTGCGCCAAGATCTAAGACTCTAATCCCCGTGGCCCAGAACGAGCATAGACATTAATTAGAGTAATCTTGAAATCTTGATCAAAAGTAAGTTGTACTCCCAATAAATCAGGTGAATCAATTTTTAACACAGAATGAACACACTGTAGTCTCTTGTTTAACAATACCAGTAGGCCCCCTTTAGCACAACCTAAGCCCCTCTCTGCTGGTTGAGCCTCAAAGCAATATGATAAAAACCTGTCTATATAAACTTGATCCTCGGCCCAAGTCTCCTGAAAAAGACAGATATCCTGATTATTAATATAATTGACCCATTCAGGGTCAACCAACTTCCTGCCAAGCCCCGCTAAATTCCAGGACATAATAGGTAATTCCAAACTAATGACCTAATCTCTGGACCTAGGACACCGAGACTCCCAATGATGTATATCCTTATCAAATACTCCTGGTTTGACCCCCGGGGATGCTGTTAAATGTGGGTCAGTATGTAGTTAATCAGTTGCTAATGGTATATGGAAGGATTTTGCTACCGGAGCTATAACACACTTTTGAGTAGAAACTAGGCCATCTAGGGATAAAGATTAACCGGCGGCTGGTGAGTGCGGTACATGTCTAATGCCAACCCCTCTCAAATCCTTAAGATAGCTAGTATGTGATTCAAAATCCATAAGTTTATCCGCCAGGAGCCTGTCTGCAAAACAAATAGAAATAAAGTCAAAGTTTGAGCCACGTTGACTATGTCTGCCCACCTTGAGGATGTCAGCATGGATGACTGAGAGACAATTACACTGAGCATGTAGCAGGTAAATTACCTTATTTATCAAGGAATCATGGGTTTTCAATGAGTCAGAGGGTAGTTTAGGCACCTCAGCCATGTAAATGGTGCCACCTTTGCTCTGCAGTCCATGGCCCCGTTCCACATGAGCTGGCCGTTTAGTGCTATCTTGAACTACCACATCAGTGGGGAACCTAGGGGCCCTAGTAAAGTATGTAAAGGAGCTTGCAACTTCAACAGGAACCTGATTGCCATCATCCCCAGAGGGCCCTTAACAAGATCAGTCAACTGAGCTTTAACAGGCCTTTGGGACCCCAAAGGGTTCCTATTTCTCTGAGTTATACTGTGCTTCTGCCTTACAATTGCAGGCGCAAGCTGAGGTCCCTCTACGTAAGAAATAGACAAGTTGTTTTGAGTAAGGGTGGTAATGGAGCCCAAAGAAGGGGTAACTACTGTCAACCTTGGGTCAGACAGGGTAGTACTCTCACCACCATTTCCCCCCCATCTGGCCTCTGGCACTTACACTCAGGCTTCTGTGCCTGTCCCCCCTATATGGTGTCCATCAGTAAAAGCAGCAGACCCTTAACTTTATCCACCCTTCGAAGAATCGTGACCAAATCAATTCCCTCATGGGATGGTGGCAATCTGTCAATGTCAATGTCATTGGGAAAATTAGTTAAAGCTTTATCATCGACACAGGTTCCGACAGAAGCACAAGCAGAAGGTCCTTCTTCCTCCGCCAAAGGTCCAGACCAATATGTACTCAAAATATCAGGAGTCGCCACAATTACTGCACTTAGCGGGCGGAGAGCCTCATTCCCCATAGGAGAGACACTGCTCGCACAAAGAACAGTACCCAAGGCACTACAGGATGTTAGAGTCATCAGGGGAGAATAATTGGTCCTAGGAACTTGAGGTACCTGTTTTGAAACAGTCTCAACTCAGGATTTAGATGATTGCGACTTCTTTTTAAATATGTCCGGAACTTTTTTCTCGGATGTGTTGAGCGGTGGGTTAGAATTACTTTTCAAAATAGCCTCCACCTCTTCAATCATAATGTCAATGTCATCTAAGGAATTATTCCTTTTATATATTGAAGAGCTCACTTGGTTACTTGGCCGTTTTAAAAAAAAAATTATGCCATTCGATGGAGCAGGGATGTCCACAGCTTTGCGTTTCCCCATCATAAAATAAAGTAGTAGATAAGATAACAGTATAACCTAAAAAGGTCCCTCAATAAACTTACTTCTAAAAATGGGGTGCCCAGCCCGGCCTCTTTGGACGATGATGGGCGAAGACGGGCCCGCCTTGGCCCAGTCTTTGCCCAGGCACAAGCCCGGGCTTGTCCCGCGCCATGGGATTAACAAGCACTTTAAGTAGCGCATGAGTCAGGGAAGCCTGGGGGATGAAGTCCCAACCCAGGCGGCAGAATCGGCAGAGTCGGCAAAGTCAGCAGAGTCGGTTCCAATGTGTCACGCGCCGCGGGATTAGCAAGCGCTTTAAGTAGCACGAGAGTCAGGGAAACCTGGGGGATGGAGTCCCACCTCAGGTGACAGAGTTGGCAGAGTCGGTTCCAATGTGTCCCGCGCTGTGGGATTAACAAGCACTTTAAGTAGCGCGAGAGTCAGGGAAGCCTGGGGGATGGAGTCCCATCCCAGGCGGCAGAGTCGGTTCCAATGTGTCCATTGTGTGTATATATATATATATATATATATATATATATATATATATATATATATATATATATATATATATATATATATATATATCTATATAAATATCTATAGAGATTTCTCTGTCTCTCTCTCTCTCTCTCTCTCTCTCTCTCTCTCTCTCGAGAGAGAGAGAGAGAGAGAGAGAGAGAAAGAGAGAGTCTCTTTCTACATCACTTTTTTTATACATGTATGCTTTCCCTGGATTTGAAATGTATTATTTACATATTCAGCTTTTTAAAATTTGTCAACTATTGACGTTAAACACAGTAACGGTTTACATTTTAATACAAAACATGCCTATGTTCAGAGTTAGAATTAATTAGTTGGAAATAGGTAGTGACCTATGTCCAGTGCACGTGTAAAATGGCATCCCCGCACTCACGAAGTCCAGGAAAATGGTCCTAGAGGTTGAAGGGCACCTCTGCTTGTGCAGGGATGCCCTCACACAGGTATTTTGGACCCTGCCCTCAGGGTTGGAGGGCCAGCTATAGGGGTGACTTATAAGTGGCCTTGAGCAGTGTAAAT
Source organism: Pleurodeles waltl (assembly GCF_031143425.1). NCBI lineage: Eukaryota > Metazoa > Chordata > Amphibia > Caudata > Salamandridae > Pleurodeles > Pleurodeles waltl. The sequence goes on along the minus strand of NC_090444.1, from coordinate 869,298,989 downwards.
GTCAGCAAAAGGGTGCATGCACCCTTTCACGCAGGCTGTATGGCAGTCCTGCAGAAGCCTTTCCATAGGCTCCCTATGGGTGGCAAAATATATGCTGCAACCCATATGGATCCCCTGGGTACCTAGGTACCATATACTAGGGACTTACAAGGGGGCACCAGTATGCCAATTGTGGCTGAAATACTGTGTTACCAGTCTGCAACAACCAAATTTAGAGGAGAGAGAGCATAATCACTCGGTTCCAGGTTAGCAGGATCCCAGTGAATACAGTCAAGCACACTGACATCAGGCAGAAAATGGAGATACCCATGGCAAAATGATGGCACTTTCCTAAAAGTAGTAGAAGTAAAAATACAGACAAATGTTACAATGAGAGAAATGTTAAGTGCAAGAAGAAGCGTTCAAGTTAAGGAGTTGTCAAATAATTTTTTGTTCCAATTTAAACTACATTCCATTTTCTGAAAGATGAGTGTCTGCATGTTTTAGCCATGTAATTGTGCAACATATGGGGAAAGGTATATCCGGTGTGCAAGTATAAATGACACAGGCTCTCAATCACCCATACAAGTATGTCCCAATACTACACACACTTGTTCATACATCACCACAAACCATACTTTCACTGCCTCACACCGTAGCCCTTCCATCCTTCCCTTGGTCATTGTATGTGTTTGAAACCATAGCATCTGTCTCTAAAAAAATTGGCACTAAGCCAATGTAGCTGTGTGCATGGGGGTGTATGCTAATATTGTACAAGTTGTTTAGCCTTCTGCAGCTCACAGTGATTTGTACTGCTTAGAAGTGGCTCTTGCTACAGGAAATGTTTCAGACCCCTGGGATAGAAGATGCTTGTGGGCTGGATTAGTAACACGAGGACATCGAAAATGTTGAGGGTATTCAACAGGTCACTACACATTAGTATTCCCTAGGAAAAACAAAATGTTGGTAAATAATCTGTACTCGCCTCTATGTTACAAAATTGAGTAACAGCAATACAGATAAGCAAAACATCACAAAACATTGTTTCTTTCTTTTTGCTTATCCATACAGGTCAATGCCCATCAGAAGTAGGCAATATGGAAGGGCATCACCAAGAAGGTGTGGACCCTGGGGGTCTATCAGCGACACAGCGTCCGTTGCTGTAAGGGGTGGGAGGACCTACAACACTGGATCAGAAAGTCAGCTAAGACCAGCTTGGACAGTCCCCTCAATGTGGGAAGCTTGTGCGCTGCACCCTGACCTCCCTCATTGCCCGCATAATTGCAGTGGCCTATCCGGACCTTGATGGGAAGTTGAGAGCCCAACAGCAGCATCAAGGGGTAAGTTCTAGTCTGAGTTCAACATGTTAAATAACAAATTTTTGTTACAGCAACTAATTTTGCCATCAACATTAGGGTTGACATATGTCCAATGCATGAGAAGAGTTATTGAAGGTGTACATTTTCCCCAAGGTGTATGATGATGTGTTTTGAAGATTGGGAAAAGATACCACCTGATTTGAGTTCACTACCAAAGGAATGGCCCGCCTAAACAACAAATATATATCAGGTAGTTTGATGTAATAATGGACAGTACTACCAAAAAGGTCACTGGTCTTTATCGTGTCAAGTATGATGCGCCTTCACTATTGTGAAAGATGTTATGTTAGCTTTATTACAGGTGACATACCATAAAATGCTATTGTGACACAGTGAATGTTACAAACACCACATTGGAAAGTTGGTTTTATATAAAAACAAGAGTGAGCATGTGAGCCAAAATGACCAGTAACATGAGGTTAAATGGTTACATTTTTTATTCAAAACATATCCCTGATGTGATTTAAAACAAAAATACTATTTCTTTTGTGTTAAAAGTGACAGATTTGCATGATGTCTTACTCCTTCACAAATGTGCATATAAGCCAGTATGTTTTGTGAAAAATAATTGTGATAGGCATACAACTTTCAGTACAACATAGACAGAAATATGTGCACACTGGCAGAGTGCCACATATCGTAAACCATTTTACAATGTCCTTTGGTATTTCCAAACGATAAACCAATGATGGAGAAAAATGGGATACTTAAAGGAACTTGTGTAGATGGAAGGTTCAATCACATATATGTTGGAGTATCCCATCAGGAAAACTCAATATCAGGTCCAAATGATGACTAATTTTTTAGGTGTAATCAAGGTGTAATCTGTACAATAATGTGAATTGCATGTAAATCGTTGATGGAAATATAATATATGAATCCATTTTTGTATTATTTATTGTGATGTTTTACCAATTGTTGCCTAAAGTGAAAAGCCAGCATATTATGTGAAACAATTAAACAATAGTAAAACAGACTTCAGATAACTAGAGCTACTTAGGAGTCAAATGTTTTAGCTCTGCACTGAAGTGGATTAGAAATGTATCAAGGCCTATGTATTTACTTTAGCTGCATGAGTTTATAGGAAAGTACCGCCTTTCTGGGCATGGTTACCCCCATTTTCTGCCTGTTGTCAGGGTGTTTGACTGTGTTCACTGGGATCCTGCTAGCTATGACCCCAGTGACTATGCTCTCTCCCTTCTAACTTGGTAACTTTGTTACTTACACCCCACATTTGGCATACTGGTGCCCCCAAGTGAGCCCCTAGTATATGGTGCCCAGGTACCCAAGGCATTGGGGTATCAGGGGATCCCCATGAGTTGCAGCATGTATTATGCTACTTATGGGAAGCTTATGCAAAGTGTTTTGCAGGCCTGTCATTGCAGCCTGTGTGAAAGAGTGCATGCACCCATTTTCACTACAGGTCACTGCAAGTCACCCCTATGGCAGGCCCTCCTAGCCCATGGGGCAGGGTGCAAGTATCTGTGTGTGAGGGCACCCCTGCACTAGCAGAGGTATCCCCACAAACACCAGTCCCATTTTCCTGGACTTTGTGAGTGCGGGGATGCCATTTTATGCTTGTACTGGACATAGGTCACTACCTATGTCCAGCTACATATTGGTAACTCCGAACCTAGGCATGTCTGGTATCAAGCATGTCGGAATCATGCCGTAATACTGCTGCCAATATTGGAAATAGGATTCCATGCACTCTGGGGGCTCCATAGATGACCCCCATCATTGCTCCTAACAGCCTTCTCGGGTTTTCTGGGCAGCCCAAGTTGCTGCCACCCCACAGATGGGTTTCTCCCCTCCTGCTGCTTAAATAGCTCAAGCCCAGGAAGGCAGAACAAAGGATTTCCTTTGGGAGGGGGTAACACTCCTTCCTTTGGAAATAGGTGTTACACGGCTTGGGAGGGGTAGCATCCCTAAGCCACTGGTATGCTTTGAAGGGCATATAAAATCCACACAAAAGTCCAGAAGCGAGCACCAGTTTAGGGTCTTCAGAACACCCAAGAACCACCTCCCAGAGTGGCCTTGCTGACCTGCAATCTACCCTCCAAAAGACCTACTCCTGGCTCCAAGGACTCCCTAACGCATGACTCCTGGCTGACCTATCTGCACTGCACCCGCCTCCCTGGTCCCTGCTTCATCAACCTAGCTGTGTTCTAGGAGTCTCTAACCCCTTTCAACCACTACCCTCACAGGGGACCTACCCGGCATAACTTTGAGTCCTCCTGCATAGTATGTTTCCAAGTGCTCCTCTTCTTCATTGTACATCAGCTCCAAAACTTTCAGCCACTGCTCCAGCTTGAACCGGGAACCGCCAGAACTTTCTCCAGCTGGCCCACAGGACATCTCGATTACCCAACCTAAAAATAAAAGGTGTTTCTTGGGAAAGCATTACCGGTTTTTATAGGCATTTATAAAGCTTTTCCCATTCATTACTGAGGTGCATAATTATGCACAAAAAGCATTTATTTTCTAAACTTTAAAAAAATCATAACAAAAGAAATACTTACTGTATATTGATGATCATGGTCTTAACATGTTATGAAAAAAGTATTTTTGTAAATTGGTCTCAAGTGATTCTTCTGAGTGTGTGCCCACATGTATTGATACTGAGAGTACAACAAATGCTTAGCACATCTCCAAGATAAGCCTAACTGCTTGCCCACACTACCACAAACACAGAGCATTAGGTGGTCTGCTTTTTACCTCTGGATACCAAAGTGGGACTGCTTGGACTATATGCACACTGCTTGTCATTTTTGTACACTATATAGAGAGCCAGCCTCCTACAGAAACAGTATCTGTATATACATCAATTTCAGATCCTGAAAAATGCAGCACGTAATGCAACAGGCATAGGAACTTCCCCCACAGCTGAAATTCACACATACGTCGTCCCCTATGCCTTGGTTACCTGGCCATCTGCCCACTTATGGCAATGATTATGGTAAAAGGGGCTTAGCAGGCATGGGACCTCTATTGATATTTACTTCCCATCCTTCACGCCATTGATGAGTGCCCCCAACTGTTGTGCTCCTTAGATGAGGGAGTGAACACACCCACACCTCTCATGTCAGTGGGGAAATCCATCCTAATCTATCCACATGGAAAAAACAAAAAGGCCGCTGGGGCCGCTGCAGGCTCAATACTCTGGCATCATCGCAGGGAGACCTCTCCTCATAGCGGCTGGCTACCTGAGGCTCCTCCTGGCCTGGGGTGTGACATGATTCCCAGCAGCAGGCTCACACAGGGGTGAGGAGATCTCTCCGGGACCCCCCACATAGGGAAACCACAAGACAGCCACCTACATCTGCAAGGTGCGCTGCCTAACGTGGGACTCTTCACCAGAGCCTCATGATACCTGCAGAGAGATTTGTCTCTCTCTCTCCCAGTTGATGCCAGGCTCTCCCTCCTTCTTCTGAGGCTGGACCGGTGTGGCACATCCCTTCCAAAGCAGGCCATGTGTCCTCTCTACTCCTAGGCTCCGCTCTGAATATCCACTGAGCAAGGACAAGACACAGCCGAACAAAGCTCTGACTTCAGCAGTGAGTGCCCGATTGCCCCCGGAGGGGGGCACCAGGGAGAGCGCACTTCATCCGCATAGGTCCGGTATGATAGACAGTCATCACAGCACTTATTCTTCTTCCTCTGGCCCCTCCACAAATGGGGGGACCAATCCTCAAGCCCCTGGAGATCACTGATGAAACACCACGGGAAAATTAAAGTGAACAGTAGCCCAACACATAAGGCAGCAGAGCAGGGAGGCAAATCCTTCAGCAGCCCAGTAGATATCAGACAGCAGATCAGTGTCACAAGGCCAGCAGCTCAGATGACGGTTCCTTCACGTCAAGCCAGCAGCATCTGGCTTCAAATCCCATGCAGTGTCTCTAAAAATACTCAGTTTGTCTTTGATCTAAGGGGGCACTTCAAAGAACCTTTAGAAATGCACAACACACCCTTTCAACCTCATCCCTGGCTCCAGACATCAGTAGGGGGTAAATGAGCCCTTTGTGTGTGGACACAACACAGCCTATACAGCCTATACAGATATAAGTGTACCCCACATCCCTCTCTCTCAGCCCAGGAAGAACATTCAGTATGCAGCTGCAATCCTATTAAATCTCCCCCTGCCTGTGTAATGGCTTTCTGGAGAATAAGCACAAAGCCGAGCTGTCACTCTATCTCAGACATGGACTGGAGCCGGGCTGCAAAGCACAAGAGTCATAAGCAGAGTGAAATGCCCACTTTCTAAAAGTGGCATTTCCACAATGGTAATAAAAATCTACCTACACCAATAAACAGGATTTCTCACTACCATTCCAAACATACCAAACATGCCCATGCTACTCCTCATAGATCAGAAATTACCTCTAAGACATAGATCAAGGAATCCCAATGTAAATCTATGGGAGAGGAGGCGCTCACAGCAGTAAGAAAACAAAAAGACAATTTTTTACTACCAGGAATGCCACAGAGTGAAGGCACACGTCCTTCCTCTTACCTACACTGCGCCCTGCCAATAGAGTGAGCTAGGGTCTACCTTAGGGGTGACCTATATGTAGAAAAAGGGCAGTTCCAGGCCTGGCATGTAATTCTAGATGGCAAGCCAATGTGGCAGTAAGCTCTGCATGGAGGCCCTGCAGTGGCAGGCCTGAGATAGGTTTGACAGGCTACCTCTGTTGGTGGCGCAAGCGACACTGCAGACCCACTAGTAGCATTCAATTTGCAGGCCCTGGGTATAAGGAGTACCACGGTACAATGGACTTACAGGTAAATTAAATGTGCCAATCAGGTGTAAGCCAATCATACCAAGTTTAGAGGGGGGGGCACAAACAATGAGGGTCTGTAGAACAGGAGGAGGAAGGTAAAAAGTTTGGAAATAACATAAAGGACCACGTCCAACATTGTGTGAGTAAAGGTACAGGTGAGAGAGTGGGTGTAACAGTGAGTGTATATGTGAATTAGGGGCTGTCTGAAGGGCTGTATCAGTGACTGAGAGAGTGTGTAAGTGGATTATGAGTGAGTGAATGGGTGTGTCAATGGCTCTTTCAGTGAATGAGTGAGGGTGTAAACTACTGTATGAGTGAAAGAGTAGGGCTGTGAGTGGCTCTATCACTTATTGACTCTTTCCCTGAGAAGCTACATGGATAAGTGATTGGTTGTATGAGTATCTTTGTAAACAAGTGCTTGAATGATTGAGTAAATTGTTGTGTGACTACCTGAAAATCAGTTATATTGCACAGAAAGTGTAAGTAGGAAACAGGCAGAAGAAACTAAAGGAAAGGTATGGCAAGAGCAGTTTATGTTTAGAAACACTCTCCATAGATATCTCTAAGCAATATGTCTGAGGTTCAAGAAGTGTTTAAGACATGTAACGTCAGTCAACTGCAACCCCTATTGAAAAAGAAAAAGAAGATAAAGATTTGTTAGCGTTTCATCTTCAAAGTTATACAAACATAAGAATAGTCATTGCTGATACTGTAAGACTGTACTAAAATGTAGTAAAAATATCATTTTCACTTTTTTACTGCTCTCAGCTTTTATATCTCTTCACCTTAAACGATGGTGTGAATGAAACAACATCCAGAAGCAGTGGGGAAAAACAATCAATGGATTGTAAAAAGAAAAAAAATACAAAGCTGCATGGTAGATCATTATAAGTAAGTGATAGTGTGCATTGCACTCAATACAATTCATTAATTAGTAGCTTTTTCTAGAGTTACTATAGTAATCTAAACACGCATATTTAAAAAAAAATCTTATATGGGTACATCTGGTACAATATTGGAAATAAATGTAAAGTAATCTTACATTTTATAGGTCCTTTAAAAAACATCATCCCCGGTAGGCCAAATGTTGTCTAAACTGCTGATGATCTGTGTATACAAAATCCCACACAGTAGTTTTTTTTTAACTCAATCAGGATGTAGAAGTTTGGTAGGAGAAACAAAAGAAGATGATTTTGTAGTTTTGAAGGCATTTTTTTGTTTTAACTTAAGGCTGTTTTAATTGGAGTGTGTCCATCCAGTTTCAGACTTTAATTAGAGTGCATTGTTTTGAGTTGTTATATTAACTCCTTTCTGGAACATTAAAAAGAGTCTTGATTTTTGATGCTCTTTTTTAAACACATTACCCTTAATAGGCCGAATAATGTTAAAAAAAGAGATTAACCACATAGAGGAAACACTGTACGTCACTTTTTTTTTACCAGAATTCTTCCTTAGAACTCTGGTTGAAGAAAGAAAATATATGAGTCTGGTAGTTTGAACGGAAGTTTTGGTTTGTGTTTTAGGTTGATGTCATTGCATTCTGTCCATCCAGTTCCACTCCTTAAAAAGACAGTGCGGTATCTAGAGGTTGTATTAACTCCTTCATGAAAGATGATAGCCAAAATAGTAAAAGTTCTTCCCGAAAGTTATGTTTGTCCAGCTTTGAAGTTTGTAATATGAGTTTTCAATTTGGTAGCATCCGCTTTGCGTCGTTGTAGTATTACTATAAGGTATTCTCCCGTTCTTTTTAGAAACAATGTAAACATAACATCTGATCTGCAGTTTGGGCTGGTCATATTTTGGTTAGCATTTCTGTAAAGTTTGTCAAAAGGCAAAGTTTAGAATCCGGTAATGTTAAGTAGAGGAATAGTTCCGAATTTATTACATTGCTAGATGCTAAAGAGTAATCTTCGCAGTCATGGTCCCATTTGTAACTGATTCCAAATAAATCATCAATATTTACTTTTTCTTGTTCTGAGGCTCCAAGGACGACCATAATAAATTCTTGTGCATCTTGCTGAGTTGAGAGTAAACGTTATTAATCTGCAACATATAACTAAAAGATGTTGGATCCCTGAAGGAGAATGTATTACACTTCTGTCAGTCATTGAATGTTTCTGCAAATTATATAGTGCAGAAGACTTTCTCTTATCTAATTTTTGTTAAATTTTTATTGCTACATGGGGTAAATGAAACAGTACATTGAGAACAACATTTGCTTAGCAGTTGACACCTGAACTGTTTTTTGTCTAGTAAACTACAATTTCTCAGGCATTTTCTAGTTTTCTCTTCTTAGCACCATCTGTGTTGTCCTTCTGGATTTTCTTTTCTTCAGGATCTGTAGTCTGTTTTGTATTCTTCCGCTTCGGATAGATTATGTGTTTTTCATAAACAGGGTACTAGCCTAAATGAGAAGCATGTAGATTTCTTAACTAATTCTACTCTCTTTCATAGTTTGCATCAGCACTAACTTTCTTATAATCAAAGTCAGTCAAAAACAAGCTGCACAATGTTCTAAATCGTGACAATGCTACATATGAAAAACCTTCTTTGAATACAGGACTTACAACATTAACAAAAGCTGTATCTACACTTAAACCATGGGATTTATGGAGGGTTATAGCATGTGCTAGAGAGAGTGGTAACTGTTACCATCGGATATATGTTTTTTTATAAGCAAAAAAACATTCAGCACATTGGCCAATCTTCTTCATATCATCAATCTTATCAAATTTTATAGCCAAATATGCTACCTCACCGCTAGTTGGAAAATTAATTAAATTAATACCTTTACCCATTTCACCATTTACTAACCCATCCACAACATTTAAATTACGTCACAAAATAACTCGACAGTTTTTGCAGACACGTAAATGCGTTTCTAATCCTGTTGTCTTGGATACAAATTTCTCCAAATAATCCAATTTTGCTTGCAGTTTATCTGTCAGTAGTATTGTGACTCCCTGAGGTTCCATTTTATCAATAGCTGCAATTTCCAAAATATCTTCTTTCTTCAGTTGTAGCAATTTTTCAATAAAGTTAGAATACTCTCGTAGTGTTGGCACTAAACAAGCTATGGATTTCTCTTCTTTAATGAAATTGAATATTAGTACTGCTTCTGTAATATTAGATGGGAATAGACTTTTGATAAGGTGACTTTTCAAAGCATGTTTCCCCTATTTTATCATCACTCCCACACTTTTGTCTTTGAGTATATCTCCATGTTCCATATCAGATGCTTGGTGCATATTTTTTATTAATTCCTGGTATTCAAAGTATCAAATATTCGTGTAGAGAATCTCTTGTTTCGTTGTGCAAAAGTGTTTTGAAAACATGTTGTCCTTTTACAGGGGGAAGTAGAAGTAGGTCACCAAGCACAATTAAATGCTTTCCCCCATAGAGCACTGTTGGAAATGGGGTCTCTGGTTGGCAGTCAGTGTGCACTCTGTCCAAGCAGGGACCCTCACTCTAGTCAGGGTAAGGGAGGTACACACTGGGATCACCCCTACTTACCCCCTTGGTAGCTTGGCACAACTGTCAGGCTTATCTCAAAGGCAATGTGTAAAGTATTTGTAACAACACACACAGTCACACAGTGAAAAAACCACAAAAGTACTCAACACCAGTATAGGAAAATGGCCCATATCTATCTGTGTAAAACAAGACCAAAACAACAAAAACCCAACATACACAAGCAAAGTTATGAATTTTCAAAGATTAGACTTGAATATAGCATTTAGAAACACAAATGCTTAAATTTGGTGTTATCACTGTGTCGTGACTGAGTCATTCCCAACAATCCAACACCAATGGCGCTGGTCATGGAGTAGCAGGGACCCCTACGGACAGTACATTTTGAAAGTGAGGAACAAGCAGGTGCTTTGAGTTGGGGAAGCGAGGCATCGCTGGATACTGTGTGGCATTGTTTCCGGTGCTGCGGAGCAGTTGAGCAGAGGCATTGGTGCGAAGCGTCGGGTCCCTGCTGCGGAGCAGGGGAGTTACAGTGGCGTCAGTGCTTAGTGTTGTGTCCTTATACTCTGGCAGGGTCAATGTCCGGCGGGTCAAGACGCAGTGGGGTGACCTCACAGGGTCACGCCACGGGGCTACAGGCTCTGCGGCAGAGTCGAGTGTCATGGACGTCAGTGACACGATCTTGGGAATCACAAAGTCACAGCATGTCAACAGGGCTGCGTCGGCGTCAGGCCTGCAGTGTCAGTCGGGGTCATCGCATTCCAGCAGAGACCACAGCTTTGGTTTCAGGCGGCGTCATGGGCTCAGGCAGCAGCTTCAGTCCGGGCATTGTCTGGTGTCGGTGCACTTGTTTTTTCTTGGTTTTCAACCAGCTTTCATTCCAAAGGGTCACGAAACTGGAATAGGCACCACCTGGTCAGTTACGGTCCACAGAAAGAGAACCCAGAGGCTGGCAAGTGAAGTTTTTGCAATCTCCAATTGGTGCTTCCTGATTTCCCTCCTGTCCTCTAGTTCCTTCTGGGTCAGGCCTTTGGATGAAACACTGCTGCCTCCCCAGGAGGCCCTCCCTCCAGGCAGGTCAGGGTTGTTCATCGCAACATCATATAAGCTCTGCACCTCTTCATCCACAACAACATCCTCCTCTGCTGTGTGCTCCTCAGCCTCTTTTGCTGCCAAACAGGCCGTCAGTGCCTTTTGCACCTCCTCCTTTCTAGCAGAGCTTTTGATTGGACATCTTAATTTCCTACAAACATGCTTGAGCTGAGCCATTGTGAACGCCTCCAGTTTCTCCAACTCAAACACCACATTTGTAGCAGCTTCTGATGGCTCCCCTGAAGGAGACATGTTTGTGGGTAAGGTTCAACAAAGGTGCAAAGATTCAGAAGACAAGGAAAATTCAAGAAAAGGGAAAAAACTAAATTCCAAGAAAATAAAACAGTATGGGCTTGCAAAATGTTCTATAATAAAACAGCGTACACCAATCACTGTATGTCAAGTACAAATACAAGTTCTATGCTCACTAATGTTGGAAATGGCAGTCAGTGTTCACTCTGTCCAAGCAGGGACCCTCACTCTATTCAGGGTAAGGGAGGTGCAAACCTACTATAACCCCTGCTCACCACATTGGTAGCTTGACACAGTCAGTCAGGCTTATCTCAAAGGTAATGTGTCAAATATTTGTACCAACACTCACAGTAACACAGTGAAAATATCACAAAAGCATTCAACACCAGTTTAGAAATAAAGCCAATATATATCTGAGTAAAACAAGACCAAAACAACAAAAATATAACAGAGGCAAGCAAAGCTAAAAAAAATCAAAAAATAAAATGAAAATTGCTTTGAAATACAAATGCTTCATTTTGGTTTTATCACGGCATCGTGACGGAGTAGTCTCCAATAACCTGAGGCCAATAGCGCCAGTCATGGAGTATCACAGACCCCCAGGTACAGTACCTTTTGAAACTGAGTAACAAGCCGGTGCACGGAGTCTAGAAGCAAGGCGTCGCTGGATCCGGTGCGGCTTCAGTTCTGGTGCTGTGAAGCAGAGGGGCAGAGGCATCGGTGCAAAGCCCTGGGTCCTTGCTGCGGAGCAGGGGAGATGAGGCGGCATTGGTGCGAAGCGTCGGGTCCTTATACTCTGACAGGATTGATGTCCGGCTGGTTAAGATGTGGTGGGGCGGCGTCATGGTGTCACAGTCACACCACAGGGCTGTAGGTGCCTCAGCGTAGTAAAGTGTCATGGACGTAGGTGACATGCCACTCAGGACTCACGAAGTCACAGGATGTTCGCAGGGATGCTTATGACGAGTGAAATGCGTTATGGATACGACAGGAGAAAGATGTGAACAGTTATAAGGTAATAAGGACTATTCGAGGAATTATATGGGAGATGTACCCTGGGTAATTGCTTTACAACAAGTGAGAAGATTGATTTTGGATTTGCAGACTTAGGGCCTGATTCCGACCCTGGCGGTCAAGGACCGCCAGGGCCGGGGTCGGAGGATGCACCGCCAACAGGTTGGCGGGGCATCCATGGGCATTCTGACCGCGGCGGTACAGCCGCGGTCAGAAACGGAAAACCAGCGGTGTGCCGCCGGTTTCCCGCTGCCCTGGGGAATCCTCCATGGCGGCGCTGCAGGCAGCGCCGCCATGGGGATTCCGACCCCCTTACCGCCAGCCTGGTTCTGGCGGTTTTGACCGCCAGAACCTGGCTGGCGGTAACTGGTGTTGTGGGGCCCCTGGGGGCCCCTGCAGTGCCCATGCCAATGGCATGGGCACTGCAGGGGCCCCCTAATAGGGCCCCACTAAGATTTTCAGTGTCTGCATAGCAGACACTGAAAATCGCGACGGGTGCAACTGCACCCATCGCACCCTTCCCACTCCACCGGCTCCATTCGGAGCCGGCATCCTCGTGGGAAGGGGTTTCCCGCTGGGCGGGCGGCCTTCTGGCGGTTGCCCGCCCGCCCAGCGGGAAACTCAGAATAACCGCGGCGGTCTTTTGACCGCACAGCGGTATTCTGGCGGTTCCCGCTTGGCGGGCGGCAAGCTCAGAATCACCCCCTTAGTCTGGAGAAAAATAGGAGGATACAGATTTATATATACCAAGTGGGGTCCCTACCAGTTTGTCCTGAAGAAGACGCGTGGAGGAGCCTTTGAGTTTGGCCCAAGAACATAGAGGGGGTCGAAACGTCGATGATGATGCTCCACCCTGTTTTAGTTTATTATGATGATGGAGGACTAGATTGGCAATTGATGGCCTTGTAGAACTAAGGATTGGTTAAATATAGTAAAAGATCAACCAACAGGCTCTATATAGGTTTTTAGTATTATATTAGATGGTGATGAGATTTATTCTATTCGCTTTTTCTTTTCTTAACACGAGCACTTGATCTCTGCACATTTTCTGTCCTTCTATATTTTTGTGTTGTGAGTTGGGGACTCCTTTTGATTTGTATGGAAGTGATTTTATTCGGTATATATACTAATAAAATAAGTTTTTCTATTAATTATACCCATTCTGTTCTTATTGTAAGATAACCCTGTGTTAATAATGTGATCTCCTATGGGGACATTGTAGTTTATATAATGTTAGCAGGGATGCGGCAGCGTCAGGCCTGCCATGTCAGTCGGGGTTGTAGTATTCTAGCTGAGACCACGGCTTCAGTTACAGGCAGCATCGCGGGGTCAGTCATTGGCATCAGTCCAGGCATCTTCCGGTATCGGTTCACTTTGTTTTTCCTGTTTTTTAACTAGCTTTCACTCCCAAGGGCCCAGAAACTGGAATAGGCACCACCTGGCGATTTAGGGTCCACAGCAAGTGAACCCAGAGGCTGGTAGGTGAAGTCTTTGCTGTCCCTGAGACTTTGTAACAGAAGGCAAGCTCAGTCCAAGCCCTTGGAGAAAATTCACAAGCCGGATACGCAGCAAAGTCCAGTCTTTGCCCTCGCTAAGGCAGGAGCAGCGACTGCAGGCCAACCCAGCAAAGCATACATAACAAAGGGGCAGTACTGCCCCTCCAGCTCTCCTCCTTGACAGAGGTACCTCTTGATCCACAAGTGTTCTAAAAGTCTGGGGTTTTTGGTCCACTACTTTTACCCATTACTGTCTTTGAAATAGGCAAACTTAAAAGAAAAGTCTCTGTTGTTGGCAAGATCCTGCCTTGCCCAGGCATGGCCCCAGACACACACCAGGGGATCAGAGACTGGATTGCATGAGGACAGGCATAGCCCTTTCAGGTGCAGGTGTTAGTTCCTCCCTACATGTAGGAGGCTGGCCTGGTTTGTAGTGGGTACCAAGGGGTACTTACACTCTGCACCTGGTCCAGGTATCCCTTATTAGTGTAGAAGAGGTGTCTAGCAGCTTAGGCTAATAGAAAAGGTAGCTTAGCAGAGCAGCTTAGGCTGAACTAGGAGACATGCAAAGCTCCCACTATACCAATGGTGTCATATGCACAATATCATAAGAAAACACAATACACAGATATACTAAAAATAAAGGTACTTTATTTTTATGACAATATGCCAAAAGTATCTCAGTGAGTACCCTCAGTATGAGGATACCAAATATACACAAGATATATGTACACAATACCAAAAATATGCAGTAATAGCAATAGAAGGCAATGCAAGCAATGTACAGTCACAATAGATTGCAATGAGAGCACATAGGTATGGGGCAACACAAACCATATACTCCAAAAGTGGAATGCGAACCACGAATGGACCCCAAACCTATGTGAGCTTGTAGAGGGTCGCTGGGACTGTAAGAAAACAGTGAGGGTTAGAAAAATAGCCCACCCCAAGACCCTGAAAAGTAGGTGTAAAGTGCACCTAAGTTCCCCAGACAGCACAGAAGTCGTGATAGGGGAATTCTGCAAGGAAGACCAACACCAGCAATGCAACAAAGGTGGATTTTTGGACGAGAGTACCTGTGGAACAAGGGGACCAAGTCCAAGTGTCGTGACAAAGTCGAGATTGGGCAGATGCCCAGGAAATGCCAGCTGAGGATGCAAAGAAGCTGCCACTGGATGGTAGAAGCTGTGGATTCTGCAAAAACGAAGAGGACTAGGAACTTCCCCTTTGGAGGATGGATGTCCCACGTCGTGAAGAAGCTTGCAGAGGTGTTCCCACGCAGAAAGACCGCAAACAAGCCTTGCTAGCTGCAAGGGTTGGGGTTAGGATTTTTGGATGCTGCTTTGTCCCAGGAGGGACCAGGGTGTCGCCAATTGCGTGAGGAGACAGAGGGGGCGCCCAGCAGGACAAGGAGCCCTCTCAGAAGCAGGCAGCACCCACAGAAGTGCCGGAACAGGCACTACGAAGAAGAGTGAACCGGAGCTCACAAAAGAAGATCCCACAACGCCGGAGGACAACTCAGGAGGTTGTGCACTGCAGGTTAGAGTGTCGGGGACCCAGGCTTGGCTGTGCACAAAGGAAATCCTGGAAGAGTGCACAGGAGCCGGAGCAGCTGCAAATCACGCAGTACCCAGCAATGCAGTCTATGGTGGGGAGGCAAGGACTTACCTTCACCAAACTTGGACTGAAGAGTCACTGGACTGTGGGAGTCACTTGGACAGAGTTGCTGAGTTCTCGGGACCACGCTCGTCATGCTGAGAGGGGACCCAGAGGACCGGTGATGCAGTCTTTTGGTGCCTGCGGTTGCAGGGGGAAGATTCCATCGACCCACAGGAGATTTCTTTGGAGCTTCTAGTGCAGAGAGGAGGCAGACTACCCCCACAGCATGCACCACCAGGAAAACAGTCGAGAAGGCGGCCGGATAAGCGATACAAGGTTGCAGTAGTCGTCTTTGCTACTTTGTTGCGGTTTTGCAGGCGTCCAGAGCAGTCAGCGGTCGATTCCTCGGCAGAAGGTGAAGAGAGAGATGCAGAGGAACTCTGATGAGCTCTTGCATTCGTTATCTAAAGAATTCCCCAAAGCAGAGACCCTAAATAGCCAGAAAAGGAGGTTTGGCTACTTAGGAAGGAGGATAGGCTAGCAACACAGGTAATAGTCTATCAGAAGGAGTCTCTGACTTCACCTGCTGGCACTGGCCACTCAGAGCAGTCCAGTGTGCCAGCAGCACCTCTGTTTCCAAGATGGCAGAGGTCTGGAGCACACTGGAGGAGCTCTGGGCACCTCCCAGGGGAGGTGCACGTCAGGGGAGTGGTCACTCCCCTTTCCTTTGTCCAGTTTCGCGTCAGAGCAGGGCTGGGGGATCCCTTAACCGGTGTAGACTGGCTTATGCAGAAATGGGCACCATCTGTGCCCATCAAAGCATTTCCAGAGGCTGGGGGAGGCTACTCCTCCCCAGCCCTGACACCTTTTTCCAAAGGGAGAGGGTGTAACACCCTCTCTCTGAGGAAGTCCTTTGTTCTGCCTTCCTGGACCAAGCCTGGCTGGACCCCAGGAGGGCAGAAACCTGTCTGAGGGGTTGGCAGCAGCTGCAGTGAAACCCCGGGAAAGGTAGTTTGGCAGTACCGGGGTCTGCGCTAGAGACTCGGGGGATCATGGAATTGTCTCCCCAATGCCAGAATGGCATTGGGGTGACAATTCCATGATCTTAGACATGTTACATGGCCATGTTCGGAGTTACCATTGTGACGCTGTACATAGGTAGGGACCTATGTACAGTGCACGCGTGTAATGGTGTCCCCACACTCACAAAGTCATGGGAATTCGCCCTGAACGATGTGGGGGCACCTTGGCTAGTGCCAGGGTGCCCACACACTAAGTAACTTAGCACCCAACCTTTACCAGGTTAGACATATAGGTGACTTATAAGTTACTTAAGTGCAGTGGTAAATGGCTGTGAAATAACGTGGACGTTATTTCACTCAGGCTGCAGTGGCAGGCCTGTGTAAGAATTGTCAGAGCTCCCTATGGGTGGCAAAAGAAATGCTGCAGCCCATAGGGATCTCCTGGAACCCCAATACCCTGGGCACCTCAGTACCATATACTAGGGAATTATAAGGGTGTTCCAGTATGCCAATGTGAATTGGTGAAATTGGTCACTAGCCTGTTAGTGACAATTTGGAAAGCAAAGAGAAAGCATAACCACTCAGGTTCTGGTTAGCAGAGCCTCAGTGAGACAGTTAGTCATCACACAGGGAACACATACAGGGCACACTTATGAGCACTGGGGTCCTGGCTGGCAGGGTCCCAGTGACACATACAACTAAAACATCATATATACAGTGAAATACGGGGGTAACATGCCAGGCAAGATGGTACTTTCCTACACAACCCCCACCCCCCTAAACGAAGGACAATAAGACTAGCCATGACCTGATGAGTCTTCATTGTCTAAGTGGAAATATCTGGAGAGTCCATCTGCATTGGAGTGGGTACTCCCAGGTCTATGTTCCACTGTATAGTCCATTCCCTGTAGAGATATGGACCACCTCAACAATTTAGGGTTTTCACCTTTCATTTGTTTTAGCCAAAGTAGAGGTTTGTGGTCTGTCTGAACAGTGAAGTGAGTGCCAAACAGGTATGGCCTCAACTTCTTCAGTGCCCAGACCACAGCAAAGACCTCCCTCTCTGTGGCAGACCAACGCTTTTCTCTAGGGGTCAACCTCCTGCTGATAAAAGCAACAGGTTGATCCTGGCCCTCAGAATTGAGTTGTGATAAGACAGCCCCTACCCCTAATTCAGATGCATCAGTTTGAACAATGAATTTCTTGGAGTAACATTGGCTTTTTAGGACAGGTGCAGAGCACATGGCCTGTTTCAGCTCCTCAAAAGCTTTCTGGCAGCTAGCTGTCCATAATACCTTTTTAGGCATTTTCTTTGAATTGAGGTCATTAAGAGGGGCTGCTATGGAGCCATAGTTCTTTATGAACCTCCTGTAGTACCCAGTGAGGCCTAAGAAGGCTCTCACCTGGGTCTGAGTTGTAGGGGGAATCTAATCTATAATAGTTTGGGTTTTCCCCTGAAGTGGTGCAATCTGTTCTCCACCTACAAGGTGTCCCAGATAAACCAATTTCCCCTGCCCTATATGGCACTTTGAAGCCTTGATAGTGAGGCCTGCCTTCTGCAGGGCCTCCAAAACTTTCCATAGGTGGACCAGGTGATCATCCCAGGTGGAGCTAAAGACAGCTATATCATCTAGATATGCTGCACTAAAAGCCTCCAACCCTTGCAGGACTGTATTCACCAACCTCTGAAAAGTGGCAGGTGCATTTTTCAAACCAAAGGGCATTACTGTGAATTGGTAGTGCCCTCCAATAGTCGAAAATGCAGTTTTTGCTTTAGCATCCTCTGATAACTTGATCTGCCTATACCCTGCAGTCAAATCAAAGGTGCTTAGATACTTGGCAGATGCTAGTGTATCTATTAGCTCATCTGCCCTGGGTATAGGGTGAGCATCAGTTTTAGTTACCTGGTTGAGACCTCTCTAATCAACACAAAATCTCATTTCCTTTTTCCCATCTTTGGAATGAGGTTTTGGTACAAGTACCACAGGAGAGGCCCATGGACTTTCAGAGTGCTCAACCACTTCCAGTTCAAGCATTTTCTGAACCTCTTGTTTTATGCAGTCCCTGACATGGTCAGGCTGCCTATAGATCTTACTTTTGACAGGCAAGCTGTCTCCAGTATCTATAGTGTGCTCACACTAAGAAGTGGTGCCTGGCACAGTAGAAAAGAGTTCAGAAAACTGACCCAGGAGATTTATGCAGTGGTCTTTCTGCTCAGCAGTAAGACAATCTGCCAAAACTACACCTTCCACTAGAGCATCTTGTTCTGTGGAAGAGAAGAGATCAGGGAGAGGGTCACTATCTTCTTCCTGTCCTTCATCTGTTGCCATGAGCAGGGTGAGATCAGCCCTGTCATAGTAGGGTTTTAGGCGATTGACATGGAGCACCCTAAGGGGACTCCTGGCAGTGCCTAAGTCAACCAAGTAGGTGACTTCTCCCTTTTTTTCAACAATAATGTGGGACCACTCCATTTGTCTTGGACCACAGGCTCCAAGACCCACACCTTCTGTCCTGGTTGGTACTGAATCAGAACAGCCTTCTGGTCATGCCATTGCTTTTGGAGCTCTTGGCTGGCCTGAAGGTTTTTGCTGCCCTTTTTCATATACTCAGCCATTCTAGATCTTAGGCCAAGTACATAGTCCACTATGTCTTGCTTAGGAGCTTTTAAAGGTTGTTCCCAACCCTCCTTTACAAGTGTTAGAGGACCTCTTACAGGGTGCCCAAATAGGAGTTCAAAGGGGCTGAAGCCCACTCCTTTTTGGGATACCTCCCTGTAAGCAAAAAGGAGGCAAGGTAACAGGACATTCCATCTCCTCCTGAGTTTTTCAGGGAGTCCCATTATCATTCCTTTGAGAGTTTTGTTAAACCTCTCAACCAGTCCATTTGTTTGTGGATGATAAGGTGTGGTGAATTTGTATGTTACACCACATTCCTTCCACATGGCCTTCAAGTATGCAGACATAAAGTTGCTACCCCTGTCTGATACCACCTCTTTTTTGGAAACCCACCCTGGAAAAGATTCCCAGGAGGGCCTTTGCCACTGCAGGAGCTGTAGTGGTCCTTAGAGGAATTGCTTCAGGATATCTTGTGGCATGGTCTACTAAAACCAAGATAAACCTGCCTGAAGCAGTAGGAGGGTCAAGGGGGCCAACTATGTCAACCCCTACCCTTTCAAAGGGAACCCCAACCACAGGCAGTGGAATAAGGGGAGCCTTTGGGGTGCCACCTGTTTTGCCACTGGCTTGACAGGTGACACAGGACTTACAAAAATCTTTTGTGTCCTCTGCCATTCTAGGCCAATGAAACGGGGGGACAAGCCTATCCCATGTTTTCACCTGCCCCAAATGTCCAGCCAAGGGAATGTCATGGGCTAGAGTTAGGAGGAACTCTCTGTATTGCGGGGGAATAACCAATCTCCTGGCAGCTCCAGGTTTTGGGTCCCTTGCCTCTGTATACAAGAGGTTGTCCTCCCAGTAAACTCTGTGAGAGTCACTGACATCCCCATTTTGCTGTTTGACAGCTTGCTGTCTTAGACCCTCTAGTATGGGACAGGTCTGCTGTGCCACACTCAGCTCCTCCCTGGCAGGCCCCGCTCCACCCAAAAGCTCAGCAGTGTCTGCTTCCAGCTCCTCTGGTGAAGGTTCTGCACAGGGGGGAAATTCTTTGTCCTCAGAAGTTGAATCTACTGTAGAGGGAGGGATAGTAGGTAGTGATTTACCTTTACTAACCCTAGCTTTAGGGAGCACTTGGTCCATTGTTCCAGGATCCAAGTCACCCTGTCCTTTTTGCTTTTTGGCCTGAGCCCTGGTCAAAGCAAAAATATGCCCAGGAATGCCCAGCATTGCTGCATGAGCCTCCAACTCCACTTCTGCCCAAGCTGATGTCTCTAAATCGTTCCCTAATAGACAGTCTACAGGTAAATCTGAGGCAACCACAACTTTCTTTCGACCAGTAACCCCCCCCCCCAGTTGAGATTCACAACAGCCATGGGGTGGCTAAGAGTGTTGTTATGAGCATCAGTCACTTGGTACTGGTGACCAAGTAGGTGTTGTTCAGGGTGGACCAGTTTCTCTATTACCATGGTAACACTGGCACCTGTGTCCCTGTAGGCCTGAACCTCAACACCATTTATTAGGGGAAGTTGCTTGTACTTATCCATATTAAGGGGACAAGCAACCAAGGTGGCCAAATCAATGGCACCTTCAGAGACTAACACAGCCTCTGTGGTCTCCCTAACAAGACCAACCCCAACTAAATTACCAAAAGTGAGCCCAGCTACTCCCTTGGATTGGCTATTAGTAGGTTTGCTCCCACCACCACTGCTATTACTAGGGGCACTAGGTGTAGCAGTAGGGGTTGTGGTAGTGGGAGGCTTGGTGCTTTTCTTTGGACAACTGGCATCAGTTGTCCAATGGCCTTTTACTTTACATAAATAGCACCATGGTTTCTTTACTTGATTAGAAGAGGATTTGGACCCACCACCCCCACCAGAGTGTTTTTGTGGGCCTGATGAAGACTCATTT
This sequence comes from Pleurodeles waltl, assembly GCF_031143425.1. Classification (NCBI taxonomy): domain Eukaryota; kingdom Metazoa; phylum Chordata; class Amphibia; order Caudata; family Salamandridae; genus Pleurodeles; species Pleurodeles waltl. The sequence continues at coordinate 869,278,381 of NC_090444.1, read as the reverse complement.
TTAGATTTGTCCCAACCTTGTCTGAAGACTTACTATCCTTCCTCCTGCCATCCTTGTCACCCCCTGTATGAACTTTTCTGTTCACTCTTGTTCTGACCCATTTGTCTGCCTTCTTTCCCAATTCTTGGGGAGAGGTCAGATCTGAGTCCACTAGATATTGGTGTAACAAATCAGACACACAGTTATTAAGAATATGCTCTCTCAGGATCAAGTTATACAGGCTTTCATTGTCAGAAACTTTACTGCCATGTAACCACCCCTCCAAGGCCTTCACTGAATGGTCAACAAAGTCTACCCAGTCTTGTGAAGACTCCTTTTTGGTTTCTCTGAACTTAATCCTGTATGGTTCAGTGGTTAAGCCATACCCATCCAGGAGTGCATTCTTTAAAACTGTAAAATTATTGGCATCACTTTCCTTCACAGTAAGGAGCCTATCCCTACCCTTTCCACTGAAAGATAGCCATAGGATAGCAGCCCACTGCCTTTGAGGGACCCCCTGTACAACACAGGCCCTCTCAAGTGCAGCAAACTACTTTTTAATGTCATCCCCCTCCTTGTAAGGGGGAACTATCTTGTGCAGATTCCTAGAATCATGCTCTTTCACAGGATTACTATCTGTAATACTGCTGCTGCCACCATGGGGTCCTAACCCCAACCCCTGCCTTTCTTTTTCTAAGTCTAATGTTTCCCTGTCTAGAGCCAGCTGTTGCTGTTTAAGCTTCAGTCTGGACTCTTCCACTCTCAATCTATTGAGTTCCCTTTCTAACATTCTGTCATCAGGGTGGGTGGGTTGGGCATGCTTTGACACAGTAGAATCGTGTGAATGGACAGAGGGAGACCTGTCCCTAACAGTTGGCACTCTAACAACCTGGCCTAAAGGAATGACATCCCTACTGTGATGAGAGCTCACATTAGTACCAGTCATGCTAGGTGGCCTGCTAAGGGGCAGGTTGGAAAGAATACTATCTAACATTCTTGCTGGGGCTGCCCCAGAGTCAGAATGTGAATCATCTGCTAACTTCTCACCAGATGTGCCAGCTAAGGCCTTATCATTTTCAATGAGCATGTTAACTAACAATTCTCTGGAGGGATTCTTTCCTACCCCTAAACCTCTATCAATGCAGAGACTCCTTACACCTTTCCAGTTAAGGTTGTCATAAGCTGTGCTGGCCAGATCAAGAGTAAGACCTGTACCAGACATGATAGAAAAGAGTTTAAGGGATAGAAAAAGAAAGAAAAAGTTTCAGAACTTTTTAAGGAAACAGAAAAAAACGTTTTCAACTTTTTAAGAAACTTTTTGAAAGTTTAGAGGTACTTTTCAGCACTTAGCAATAGAGTAAGAGAAGAAAAGCAAAACTTTTTAGTTAGGTGTACATACACTGAACTTGTTTTGTATATTTTTCTCTTATGAAAAGTACAAAATGACAAAGTGGTAAGTAGTTGCAAGTACTTATCCCACCGCTGCACGACCAATGTAGGAGGCTGGCCTGGTTTGTAGTAGGTACCAAGGGGTACTTGCACTCTGCACCAGGTCCAGGTATCCCTTATTAGTGTAGAAGAGGTGTCTAGCAGCTTAGGCTGATAGAAAAGGTAGCTTAGCAGAGCAGCTTAGGCTGAACTAGGAGACATGCAAAGCTCCCACTATACCACTGGTGTCATATGCACAATATCATAAGAAAACACAATACACAGATATACTAAAAATAAAGGTACTTTATTTTTATGACAAAGGTGGTCATTCCGACCCTGGCGGTTTCAAACCGCCAGGGCCGGGGACCACGGAAGCACCGCCAACAGGCTGGCGGTGCTTCCAGGGCTATTCTGACCGCGGCAGTAAAGCCGCGGTCAGAAAAGGGGAACCAGCGGTTTCCCGCCAGTTTTCCCCTGGCCCAGGGAATCCTCCATGGCGGCGCTGCTTGCAGCGCCGCCATGGGGATTCCGACCCCCTTCCCGCCACCCTGTTTCTGGCGGTTTTCACCGCCAGAACCAGGATGGCGGGAACGGGTGTCGTGGGGCCCCTGGGGGCCCCTGCACTGCCCATGCCACTGGCATGGGCAGTGCAGGGGCCCCCTAACAGGGCCCCACAAAGATTTTCACTGTCTGCTTAGCAGACAGTGAAAATCGCGATGGGTGCCACTGCACCCGTCACGCCCCTGCAACTCCGCCGGCTCCATTCGGAACCGGCTTCATTGTTGCAGGGGCTTTCCCGCTGGGCCGGCGGGCGCTCTTTTGGAGGGCGCCCGCCGGCCCAGCGGGAAAGTTGGAATGGCCGCCGCGGTCTTATGACCGCGGTGCGGTTATTCGGCGGTGAACGCATGGCGGGCGGCGACCGCCGCCCGCCGCGGTCAGAATGACCGCCAAAATGCCAAAAGTATCCCAGTGAGTACCCTCAGTATGAGGATAGCAAATATACACAAGATATATGTACACAATACTAAAAATATGCAGTAATAGCAATAGAAGGCAATGCAAGCAATGTACAGTCACAATAGATTGCAATGAGAGCACATAGGTATAGGGGCAACACAAACCATATACTCCAAAAGTGGAATGCGAACCACAAATGGACCCCAAACCTATGTGAGCTTGTAGAGGGTCGCTGGGACTGTAAAAAAACAGTGAGGGTTAGAAAAATAGCCCACCCCAAGACCCTGAAAAGTAGGTGTAAAATGCACCTAAGTTCCCCAGAGAGCACAGAAGTCGTGATAGGGGAATTCTGCAAGGAAGACCAACACCAGCAATGCAACAAAGGTGGATTTCCAGACGAGAGTACCTGTGGAACAAGGGGACCAAGTCCAAGTGTCGCGACAACGTCAAGATTGGGCAGATGCCCAGGAAATGCCAGCTGAGGATGCAAAGAAGCTGCCACTGGATGGTAGAAGCTGTGGATTCTGCAAGAACGAAGAGGACTAGGAACTTCCCCTTTCTAGGATGGATGTCCCACGTCGTGAAGAAGCTTGCAGAGGTGTTCCCACGCATAAAGACTGCAAACACGCCTTGCTAGCTGCAAGGGTCGCGGTTAGGGTTTTTGGATGCTGCTGTGGCCCAGTAGGGACCAGGGTGTCGCCAATTGCGTGAGGAGACAGAGGGGGCGCCCAGGAGGACAAGGAGCCCTCTCAGAAGCAGGCAGCACCCACAGAAGTGCCGGAACAGGCACTACGAAGAAGAGTGAACCAGAGCTTACCTGAAGTCACAAAAGAAGATCCCACGACGCCGGAGGACAACTCAGGAGGTTGTGCACTGCAGGTTAGAGTGTCGGGGACCCAGGCTTGGCTGTGCACAAAGGAAATCCTGGAAGAGTGCACAGGAGCTGGAGCAGCTGCAAATCATGCGGTACCCAGCAATGCAGTCTAGCGTGGGGAGGCAAGGACTTACCTCCACCAAACTTGGACTGAAGAGTCACTGGACTGTGGGAGTCACTTGGACAGAGTTGCTGAGTTCCAGGGACCACGCTCGTCGTGCTGAGAGGGGACCCAGAGGACCGGTGATGCAGTCTTTTGGTGCCTGCAGTTGCAGGGGGAAGATTCCATCGACCCACAGGAGATTTCTTTGGAGCTTCTAGTGCAGAGAGGAGGCAGACTACCCCCACAGCATGCACCACCAGGAAAACAGTCGAGAAGGCGGCCGGATCAGCGATACAAGGTTGCAGTAGTCGTCTTTGCTACTTTGTTGCGGTTTTGCAGGCGTCCAGAGCAGTCAGCGGTCGATTCCTTGGCAGAAGGTGAAAAGGGAGATGCAGAGGAGCTCTTGCATTCGTTATCTAAAGAATTCCCCAAAGCAGAGACCCTAAATAGCCAGAAAAGGAGGTTTTGCTACTTAGGAAGGAGGATAGGCTAGCAACACAGGTAAGAGCCTATCAGAAGGAGTCTCTGACGTCACCTGCTGGCACTGGCCACTCAGAGCAGTCCAGTGTGCCAGCAGCACCTCTGTTTCCAAGATGGCAGAGGTCTGGAGCACACTGGAGGAGCTCCGGGCACCTCCCAGGGGAGGTGCAGGTCACCTTTCCTTTGTCCAGTTTCGCGCCAGAGCAGGGCTGGGGGATCCCTGAACCGGTGTAGACTGGCTTATGCAGAGATAGGCACCATCTGTGCCAATAAAAGCATTTCTAGAGGCTGTGGGAGGCTACTCCTCCCCAGCCCTGACACCTTTTTCCAAAGGGAGAGGGTGTAACACCCTCTCTCTGAGGAGGTCCTTTGTTCTGCCTTCCTGGGCCAAGCCTGGCTGGACCCCAGGAGGGCAGAAACCTGTCTGAGGGGTAGGCAGCAGCAGCAGCTGCATTGAAACCCCGGGAAAGGTAGTTTGGCAGTACCCGGGTCTGTGCTAGAGACTCGGGGGATCATAGAATTGTCTCCCAAATGGCAGAATGGCTTTGGGGTGACAATTCCATGATCTTAGACATGTTACATGGCCATGTTCGGAGTTACCATTGTGACGCTGTACATAGGTAGTGAACTATGTACAGTGCACACGTGTAATGAGTGACCTATGTACAGTGCACATGTGTAATGGTGTCCCCGCACTCACAAAGTCCGAGGAATTTGCCCTGAACGATGTGGGGGCACCTTGGCTAGTGCCAGGGTGCCCACACACTAAGTAACTTAAAAGGTGCCCACACACTAAGTAACTTAGCACCCAACCTTTACCAGGTAAAGGTTAGACATATAGGTGACTTATAAGTTACTTAAGTGCAGTGGTAAATGGCTGTGAAATAATGTGGACGTTATTTCACTCAAGCTGCAGTGGCAGGCCTGTGTAAGAATTGTCAGAGCTCCCTATGGGTGGCAAAAGAAATGCTGCAGCCCATAGGGATCTCCTGGAACCCCAATACCCTGGGTACCTGTAGGAGGCTGGACTGGCTTGTAGTGAGTACCAAGGGGTACTTGCACCTTGCACCAGGCCCAGTTATCCCTTATTAGTGTATAGGGTGTCTAGCAGCTTAGGCTGATAGATAATGGTAGCTTAGCAGAGCAGCTTAGGCTGAACTAGGAGACGTGTGAAGCTACTACAGTACCACTTAGTGTCATATGCACAATATCATAAGAAAACACAATACACAGTTATACTAAAAATAAAGGTACTTTATTTTTATGACAATATGCCAAAGTATCTTAGAGTGTACCCTCAGTGAGAGGATAGGAAATATACACAAGATATATATACACAATAGCAAAAATATGCAGTATAGTCTTAGAAAACAGTGCAAACAATGTATAGTTACAATAGGATGCAATGGGGAAACATAGGGATAGGGGCAACACAAACCATATACTCCAAAAGTGGAATGCGAACCACGAATGGACCCCAAACCTATGTGACCTTGTAGAGGGTCGCTGGGACTATTAGATAATAGTGAGAGTTAGAAAGATAACCCTCCCCAAGACCCTGAAAAGTGAGTGCAAAGTGCACTAAAGTTCCCCTAAGGACAAAATAGTCGTGTTAGAGGGAAAATGCAAGGAAAACACAAATCAGCAATGCAACAACGATGGATTCCTGACTGAGGGTACCTGTGGAACAAGGGGACCAAGTCCAAAAGTCACAAGCAACTCGGAGATGGGCAGATGCCCAAGAAATGCCAGCGGTTGGTGCAAAGAAGCTCTTACTAGGCTGAAGAACTGTGAATACTGCAGGAACGACAAGGGCTAGAGACTTCCCCTTTGGAGGATGGATCCCCCACGCCTTGGAGAGTCGTGCAGAAGTGTTTTCCCACCGGATGGACGCCAACAAGCCTTGCTACACGCAAATCGTGCGTTTGGCGTTTTTGGACGCTGCTGGGGCCCAGGAGGGACCAGGAGGTCGCAAATTGGACCTGCAGAGAGAGGGGACGTCGAGCAAGACAAAGAGCCCTCACTGAAGCAGGTAGCACCCGGAGAAGTGCCAGAAACAGGCACTACGAGGATGCGTGAAACGGTGCTCGCCGAAGTTGCACAAAGGAGTCCCACGTCGCCGGAGACCAACTTAGAAAGTCGTGCAATGCAGGTTAGAGTGCCGTGGACCCAGGCTTGGCTGTGCACGAAGGATTTCCGCCGGAAGTGCACAGGGGCCGGAGTAGCTTGCAAAGTCGCGGTTCCCAGCAATGCAGCCCAGCGAGGTGAGGCAAGGACTTACCTCCACCAAACTTGGGCTGAAGAGTCACTGGACTGTGGGGGTCACTTGGACGGTGTCGCTGGATTCGAGGGACCTCGCTCGTCGTGCTGAGAGGAGACCCAAGGGACCAGTAATGCAGCTTTTTGGTGCCTGCGGTTGCAGGGGGAAGATTCCGTCGACCCACGGGAGATTTCTTCGGAGCTTCTGGTGCAGAGAGGAGGCAGACTACCCCCACAGCATGCACAAGCAGGAAAACAGTCGAGAAGGCGGCAGGATCAGCGTTACAGAGTTGCAGTAGTCGTCTTTGCTACTATGGTGCAGGTTTGCAGGCTTCCAGCGCGGTCAGCGGTCGATTCCTTATCAGAAGGTGAAGAGGGAGATGCAGAGGAACTCGGCTGAGCTCATGCATTCGTTATCTACCGTTTCCCCAGAGACAGAGACCCTAAATAGCCAGAAAAGAGGGTTTGGCTACCTAGGAGAGAGGAAAGGCTACTAACACCTGAAGGAGCCTATCAGCAGGAGTCTCTGACGTCATCTGGTGGCACTGGCCACTCAGAGCAGTCCAGTGTGCCAGCAGCACCTCTGTTTCCAAGATGGCAGAGGTCTGGAGCACACTGGAGGAGCTCTGGACACCTCCCAGGGGAGGTGCAGGTCAGGGGAGTGGTCACTCCCCTTTCCTTTGTCCAGTTTCGCGCCAGAGCAGGGGCTAAGGGGTCCCTGAACCGGTGTAGACTGGCTTATGCAGAATTGGGCACATCTGTGCCCAACAAAGCATTTCCAGAGGCTGGGGGAGGCTACTCCTCCCCTGCCTTCACACCATTTTCCAAAGGGAGAGGGTGTCACACCCTCTCTCAGAGGAAGTTCTTTGTTCTGCCATCCTGGGCCAGGCCTGGCTGGACCCCAGGAGGGCAGCTGCCTGTCTGAGGGGTTGGCAGCAGCAGCAGCTGCAGTGAAACCCCAGGAAGGGCAGTTTGGCAGTACCAGGGTCTGTGCAACAGACCACTGGGATCATGGAATTGTACCAACAATGCCAGGATGGCATAGAGGGGGCAATTCCATGATCATAGACATGTTACATGGCCATATTCGGAGTTACCATGGTGAAGCTACATATAGGTAGTGACCTATATGTAGTGCACGCGTGTAATGGTGTCCCCGCACTCACAAAGTTCAGTGAATTGGCTCTGAACAATGTGGGGGCACCTTGGCTAGTGCCAGGGTGCCCACACACTAAGTAACTTTGCACCTAACCTTTACCAGGTAAAGGTTAGACATATAGGTGACTTATAAGTTACTTAAGTGCAGTGTAAAATGGCTGTGAAATAACGTGGACGTTATTTCACTCAGGCTGCAGTGGCAGGCCTGTGTAAGAATTGTCAGAGCTCCCTATGGGTGGCAAAAGAAATGCTGCAGCCCATAGGGATCTCCTGGAACCCCAATACCCTGGGTACCTCAGTACCATATACTAGGGAATTATAAGGGTGTTCCAGTAAGCCAATGTAAATTGGTAAAATTGGTCACTAGCCTGTTAGTGACAATTTAAAAGTAATGAGAGAGCATAACCACTGAGGTTCTGGTTAGCAGAGCCTCAGTGAGACAGTTAGGCACCACACAGGGAACATATACATGCACACCTATGAGCACTGGGGCCCTGTGTGACAGGGTCCCAGTGACACATACATATAGGCCACAAACCTATGAGCACTGGGGTCCTGACCAGCAGGATCCCAGTGACACATAACAACCATACTGAAAACATGGTGTTTTCACTATGAGCACTGAGGCCTGGCTATCAGGATCCCAGTGAGACAGTGAAAACAGTGACAAAACACCCTGACATACACTCACAAACAGGCCAAAAGTGGGGGTAACAAGGCTAGAAAGAGGCTACCTTCTCACAGTACCTCAGTACTATATACTAGGGAATTATAAGGGTGTTCCAGTATGCCAATATGAATTGGTGAAATTGGTCACTAGCCTGTTAGTGACAATTTGGAAAGCAAAGAGAGAGCATAACTACTGATGTTCTGGTTAGCAGAGCCTCAGTGAGACAGTTAGTCATCACACAGGGAACACATACAGGGCACACTTATGAGCACTGGGGCCCTGGCTGGCAGGGTTCCAGTGACACATACAACTAAAACAACATATATACAGTGACATATGGGGGTAACATGCCAGGCAAGATGGTACTTTCCTACACTCCACACTCTAGCCCAGGAGACTCACCAGATATTCACGACACTCTCCAGTTTTCTTTGTGTCACTGTCTAGAGGGAATTGACAAAAAGCCCAACTGTCAGTCTGACCCAGACACAGATACCACAAGCAGGCAGAGGCACAGAATGGTTAAGCAAGAAAATGCCCACTTTCTAAAAGTGAATGAACATCTTAGGGGCAACCCTGTATTCCCCTAGGAACTGGGTACAGACAATGTCTCACTAAAAAATGCTCCTAGAGGAATTATTTAGATATAGTATGCATACATATTATCCAGTCTTCAAATAATGAATAAGACAACTCCGTACTGTTAAAATCCAATATATTACTCAATAGGATTCAGGAAGTTCAAAAAGATGTACAACAATTCCAACAAATGTCGGAAATTCATTGGAATTGTTGTACATTTTTTTTTAAATCCTCCAAGCTCTTCATGCAACTTGAAGCTCCAGCCCCCAGCACTCTATCCTGCAGTGCACAGCTTCCTGAGTTGTTCTCTGGCAGCGTGGGAGCCTTTGTTGTAGTGCTGAATGGGCCTCTTCTGCAACTTTCTTGTCCCCGTCCTGTGGGACTCCTGTGTGCACTGCCTGGTGTTCTATTGGTTCTCTGTGTTGCTGAGGGCCCCCTCTGGCTCCCCTTCCTGGGTAGAGTCCACCTGGTCCTTCCTGGTTCAGGGCAGCACCATTTTCCGCTAACCGTGAGTTCTAAGTGTGCCAAGGCTTGTTGGCGGACTCCGATGGCACAAACCCAACTGCAATCCTCCAACCAGCGTGCAACATCACTTTCACCCTCCAGGAACCCAACTTCGTCTTCTTGGGTGCAGTAGTGACTTTTCTTCTCCACGGGTGGTTCTCCTTTTGCACGTTTATCCGGGTTAGCAGGGGCTCCTGCTCTTCTTGGATTCTTCTGTGCTTCTTGGACTTGGTCATCTTCTCCCACAGGTTTTGTTGTACAGGAATCTGCTGTTGGTGTCTTGTAGTCTCTTCTGGGTTTGGCATCATTCTTCTCGTTTCTGTCTGTGATCTGGGAAACTAACTGTGATTTACTCCTGTTCGCCTGGACGCTGGGGTGGGTTGTGGTACTCACCTTTGGACTTTTCTAGTACTCGCAACTCCCTTCTACACCCTACACTTGCCTAGGTGGGGGACCGACTTTTGCATTCCACTTTCTTAGTATATGGTTCGTGCTACACCTAGGCCCATTTCTTATTAATGTGATTTTCACTAATTGCACTGTTTTCTAACTGTTTTTATACCTATTTCTGCACACTAGTTTGTATAATTTGTATATTTACCTCCTAAGAAGTATAGTCTCTATGGTATTTTTGGTATTTGTGTCACCAAAATAAAGTACCTTTATTTTAGTAACACTGCGTGTTTTCTTTCATGTGTGTGAGTACTATGTGACTACAGTGATATTGAATGAGCTTTGCATGTCTCCTAAATGAGCCTTGGCTGCTCATCCACAGCTACCTTTAGAGAGCCTGGCTTCTAGACACTGCCTACACTACAATAATAAGGGATATCTGGACCTGGTATGAGGTGTAAGTACCATAGGTACCCACTACATACCAGCCCAGCCTCCTACATTGGTGGTGCAGCGGTGGGATAAGTACTTGCAATTGCCTTATTACTCTGTTACCTGGTGCTTTTCACAGTAAAGACCACTCCTTACCCAGAGACTTACATAAATACCTAGTGCAGGAATCTAGTCTCTAAAGTTTAGGCAAGCTAGAGTACAGGCATAACCCTGGCTCTAAAATTCTTTTTGAGAGACTAGGGGTTAGGTATGTTAGGCACACCCTACACCATCCTAACACACACCATGTCTACAGCTGGACCTAGCTCTGAGGTCATGCACTCTCCTTATGAGGGCCTGGCCTTCAAGGAATTGAAGGGGCTGTGTTCAGAGAGGAAGCTAGACATGGGGAAGAACCCTAACAAGAGTCTGTTCTTGCCTAGGGGGGAAATCATGATTCACATTCCACTTCTTTAGTATATGGTTTGTGTTGCCCCTCAACCTATTTTTTCCCATTGCATTCTATAGGATTTCCTACAGTTTGCATTGTTCTATGACTATTTACTTGTCTAATTTTGGTGTCTAGTGTATATATTGTGTATAATACTTACCTCCAGAAGGAGTATTGTCTCTAAGATATTTTTGGTTCTGTGTCGCCCAAATAAATACCTTTTATTTTTGGTAACACTTAGTATTGTCTTTACTTGTGCATATGTACTGTGTGACTACAAATGGTATTGCATGAGCTTTGCATGTGTCCTAGGTCGACCTAAGCTGCTCTGCTATAGCTACCTCTATCAGCCTAAGCTGCTAGAACACTATTATATTCCCTCCCCTAGAGCTGTCAAGACTACCTATGACAATTTAAACTATAAGAAGGGGCTTTGCACTGAAAGAAATTTAGGGACTGGGAGGAACCGCAATAAGGAGTACCTCTTAAATCTCCTCCCCCCGGATGACCAGGGAATCAGCACTGAGGAAGAGGTAGAGGATAACTCCAACCAGGAAAGCTCAGTGGAGCAAGATGACAATCCTGGGGAGGGTCCTTCCAAAGACCTATCTGGCAACAAGCCCCCTAGTATTACTGGTAGTGCTAAGGGTTCACACTCAAGTAGGGCTCCCTTCACCCCTAGAGGCCAGGTCACTAGAGTGGCCCCTATTAGAGATAGGTCTGCCTCTTCACACTCTCATCTTACCTCTGTTTCAGAGGCTTCTAACCCTGAAGACCAGTCCCTAGATAGGGAACTCAGAAAGCTGAGGTTAGAGGAGGCCAGACTGAAGCAAATGCAGTAGCAGTTGGCCTTAGACAGGGATTTTCTGGCTGTGGAGAAAGAGAGGCAGGGTTTGGGGTGTGTTCCCCATGGTGGCAGCAGCAGTTTTAGGAATACAAATGTTAGGGAACCCTCATTTGATTCTAGGAATCTGCACAAAGTTGTCCCTCCTTACAAGAATGGTGATGACATCATCAAGTGGTTTGCTGCACTTGAGAGGGCCTGTAAAGTTCAGAGGGTCCCTCATGTACAGTGGGCTGCTTTCCTTTGGTTATCCTTTTCTGGCAACGGTAGAGACAGACTTCTTTTTGTCAGAGAGGATGATGGAGATAATTACCAGGTTCTAAAAAAATGCACTCTTAGATGGTCTGGGCTTAACCACTGAACAGTACAGACTTAAGGTCAGAGAGACCAGAAAGGAGTCATCAGAGGACTGGACAGACGTTGTGGACTGTTCTGTGAAGGCCCTAGAAGGTTGGTTACATGGCAGTGAGGTCACTGATTATGAAAGCTTATCTAACTTAATTCTGAGAGAGCATATCTTGAATAATAGTGTGTTTGACTTGTTACATCAGTATCTTGTGGACTCAGATCTGACCTCTTCCTAAGAATTGGGAAAGAAGGCAGAAAAATGGGTCAGAACAAGGGTGAGCAGAAAAAATCCTACAGGGGGTGACAAGGATGGCAAGAAGAAAGATGGTGCAAAATCTCAGGACAAGCATGGGGATAAAAGTAAACACAACAATCGTTCTTCAGGTCCAAAACACTCCTCTGGGGGTGGGGATAAAACTTCTTCATCTTCTTCAAACTCTTCACACAATCAGAAAAAGCCTTGGTGTTACGTGTGTAGAAATAAAGACCATTGGCCAGGGGATAAGTCCAGCACAGGTAAAGCCCCTGAGCCTACCACCACTAAGACATCAGACTCTAGTGCCCCCAGCAGTAGTGGTAATAGTGGTGGGACTACTAGTAATAGTCAAACTAAATGGGTAGTTGGGTTCACTTTTGGGACCATAATAGAAACTGGGGTAGACAGTCTCAAGACAGTTTATTTTACACCTGGTGGCATTGGCCTTGCCACCTTGGCTGCTTGTCCACTTAACATGGATAAGTACAGGTAGTCAATCTTAATAAATGGTGTTGAGGCCCAGGCCTACAGGGACACAGGTGCCAGTATCACTTTGGTGACTGAAAACCTGGTGTCACCTGCACAACACCTCCTTGGACAGAAGTACCAAGTTACTGATATCAATAACTCCACTCAATCTCTCCCCTTAGCTGTAGTTCAACTTAATTGGGGGAGAGTTATTGGCCCTAAACAGGTGGTAGTATCACATATCTTACCTGTAGATTGTCTTGTAGGGAATGACCTAGAGGCCTCAGGTTGGGCTGAGGTAGAGTTTAGTACCCGTGCATCCATGCTGGGTATCCCTGAGGAATTGCTTCCTCTCATTTATGGTGAAATGAAAAAGCGAAGTAGAAAAAAAGGCATGAAATCTCAGAATCCCTCTCCGCCAACAGGTAAGAAGGGTGTCAAGGTATCCCTTCCCCACCCTGCCATGAAGGATAGCAATTCTGTGGTGGGAGAAACCTCTCCTGGGGTGGAACCTGTACCAAAGGAGCCATCAGCTACCACAGATAGACTCCCAGAGGTAAAAAAACCTCTCTGTGGAACTACTAATCCAGATGTGCAAAACTGCATCATTTTAGTAAATATGGAGCATCCCTCCAACCCTCCCATAGAAACTTTAGTGCAGCAGCCCTGCACTGCCTCTAAACTCTTAGGACAGCAGCCCTGTCCTGGTGTGTGGTTTATAGGACATCAGCCCTCCCCTGCTCCAACTCAAGAGAAACAACAACCCTGTTCTCTCTTACAGCCATATGGACAAAGTTTTTGCCCAGCTATGGCTTTATTGAGACAGCATCCCTGTCTAGCTTTTCCTGCATTTGCATAGGCCCAGTGGACCAATCCCACTGCCCAACTTTAAAACATACTAATAGGAACTCTGAGAATTTATACTCACAGTTGGTTAGGTAACAATCTCCAAACAGGGTGGTTTATATCCCCACAGGGAAGTAACCATTTAGTGGGTGATAAAGGGAGTAATCACTCTATTGCAGATCTACTCTCCACGTATCACCACTTAGACAATAAAGTCTCAACTGGCCAAGGTTAGCCTTATTGTCCTTTGCTTGGGGGGGGGGGGGTTGTGTAGGAAAGTTGCCTCTTTCTAGCATGGTTACCCCCACTTTTGGCCTGTTTGAGTGTGTGTCAGTGTTTTTACTGTGTTACTGGGATCCTGCTAGCCAGTACCCCAGTGATCATAGATAAAAACCTATATGTCAGTGTGTTTTGCATGTCTCACTGGGATCCTGCTAGCCAGGACCCCAGTGCTCATAGTTTGTGGCCTAATGTGTATGTCTGTGTAGTGCCCAACTGTGTCACTGAGGCTCTGCTAATCAGAACCTCAGTGCTTATGCTCTCTCTGATTTTAAATTTGTCACTGTGTCACTGTAGGCCAGTAACTACATTTACCAATTTCAATTGGCATACTGGACCACCCTTATAAGTCCCTAGTATATAGTACCTAGGTACCCAGGGCATTGGGGTTCCAGGAGATTCATATGGGCTGTAGCATTTCTTTTGACACTCATAGGGAGCTCAGACAAACCCTTGCACAGCCCTGCCATTGCAGCCTGCGTTAAATAACGCACACATTATTTCACAGCCATTTTCACTGCACTTAAGTAATTTATAAGTCACCTATATGTCTAACCTTCACTTGCTGAAGGTTAGGTGCAAAGTTACTAAGTGTGAGGGCACCCTAGCACTAGCAAAGGTGCCCCCACATAGTTCCGGGCCATTTCCCTGGACTTTGTGAGTGCGGGGACACCATTACATGCATGCACTGCATATAGGTCAATACCTATATGTAGCTTCACAATGATAACTCTGAACATGGCCATGTCACATGTCTAAGATCATGAAATTGTTCCCACATTCCAAATCTGGTATTGGGGAGCCAGTCCCATGCATCCTGGGGGCTCAACCATGGACCCCCAGTACTGCCAATCCAGCTCTCTGAGGCTTGCACTGCAGCTACAGCTGCTGCCACCTCACAGACAGGGTTCTGCCCTCTTGGGGTCTGGGCAACCCAGAGGGGTAGCCTCCCCCAGCCTCTGGAAATGCTTTGAAGGGCACAGATGGTGCAGTCCTTGCATAAACCAGTCTACACCAGTTCAGGGACCCCTTCTCTCCTGCTCTGGCGGGAAACTGGACAAAGGAAAGGGGAGTGACCACTCCCCTGTCCATCACCACCCCAGGGGTGGTGCCCAGAGCTCCTCCAGTGTGTCCAAGACTTCAGCCATCTTGCTTTGCATGGTGTGGAGGGCACTCTGGAGGGCTCTGAGTGGCCAGTGCCAGCAGGTGATGTCAGAGACCCCTCCGGATAGGTCCATACCTGATAAGGTAGGCAATCCCCCTCTCAGGGCTATTTAGGGTCTGTCCTGTGGGTTCTCTTCAGATTCTGCTTGAAAGTTTCCTTCAGGAATCCTCTGCAACAACTTCAGACTCTTCTGACCTCGGATCAACCGCAGCCTGCTCCAAGAAATGGTGTAACTGCAACAAAGTGTCTACAGGAACTGCAACAGTTTCCATGGTGTGCATGCTCTGGGGACTCCCTGTCTTCATCCTGCACCAGAAGGACAGAAGTAATCTCCTGTGGAGTGATGGAGTCACTCCTGTGCTCCAAGAAGGCACCTTCCAAGGCAACGACCGGTACCATGGGACTCCTCTCACGGCAACGAGCGTGCTCCTAAGGACACAGAGGGTGGACATCATCGACATAGATTGTCCTGAGGTCCTGCTGATGCAATATGGAGGAGGTAAGACCTTGCCTTCCCCAAGAACGACGGTACCCCTGTGTAAAGTGTCTTCTTCGCCTCCTACGGCCTCTGTGCACTCCTTGCAAAAATTCCTTTGTGCACAGCCTGACCCAGGTCCCCAGCACTCCTCCCTGTAATGCCCAACTCGCTGAGTTGTTCTCCGGCGGCGTGGGACCTTCTTTTGTTGTGCTGCATCAACTGCATTTTGCACCTCCTTTGAACCCAGATCCTGTGGCTTCTGGGGGTGCTGGCTGGCACACTGAGGGCTCTCTGAAGTTCTGAGAGCCCCCTCTTCCTCCTCACACAGGTTTGAGGCCCCCAGGTCCCTCCTGGGTCCACCCAGCACCATTTTGATGAAAAATGCGCTTTTGTCACAGCCAAGGCTTGTTGGTGCCTTCCAACACAAAGGGGGTCATTCCAACCCTGGCGGTCGGTGATAAAGCAGCGGCCAACCCGCCAACAGGCAGGCGGTCAAAAAAATGGAATTCTGACCCTGGCGGGAACCGCCAACACAGCACGCCACTTTAACACTCCGACCGCCACAGCGGGACAAACAAACAGCGCGGCGGTCACCGCCAACAGACAGGCGGCAGACAATGTACCGCCCACCCTATCACAACTCACCAATCCGCCACCTTTTCCGGGGCAGGAGCCCCGCCGATAAAAACACGGCGGAAACAGACTACGAACGGGAAAACGCTCACCTCTATACACTCCACGAGGAAAGAGGACAGCATGGAACCCGAATTAAACATTCTACCAGCTATTGTCTACCTGCTCATCTACCAGGAGTACGAATGCCGGCGCAGACGACAACGATGAGTACTGCACCTACGACACAGGGGAGGGGGGAGGAGGAAAGGTTACGGGCACACACATACGTGATACACCCACCCCCACACCCCAAATACCTACACACCAATGCAGAGCAACAAGTCAGAGTGACACCCCCCAAACCCCCCGGAATAATGCAAAGACAAAATAAAATGATCATTAAAATTGAAGTATATTATAGCTCAATTGAAGTAATGGGAAATATGAAATATGAAATATACATATTAAAGAATGAACATAGTTAAAAATATATACATAGGCTATAAGTCCTGCACATTTTGGCAAAGTTCCATAGTCCGTGGGCCAATGTGCACAAACACATGGGCAAAGCCCACACACGAGACCAGATACCATTGGAGAGAACACTGCTGGGGCATCAGATGATAAAACTACAGGCACCTCAGGGGGAAGGGAAGGGGGGGCACCTCAGCCACATGAGTCCACGACGCCAGATCCACGAGGGGTCTCCATGGCCACTGTACCATCCTGAGGAGTGCAAAGCCACAGTCTCTCAAGTCTCTACAGTGGGTGGCTTGCCCACTGTTCCATTCTGGGGAGTGCAAAGCCACAGTCTCTCAAGTCTCTACAGTGGGTGGCTTGCCCACTGTTCCATTCTGGGGAGTGCAAAGCCACAGTCTCTCAAATCTCTACAGTGGGTGGCTTGCCCACTGTACCATCCTGGGGAGTGCAAAGCCACAGTCTCTCAAGTCTAAAAGGTGGGTGGGTTGCCCACTGCATAATCCTGGGGAGTGCAAAGCCACAGTCCATCAGATGGATTACCGACTCCACTGGTAATGGAGGAGGCATGGTGGCCAGAGTGCTTCGTGAAGCCCTGCTCGACACAGAACCGGCACTGCCAATGGGCCAGCGGTGCTTGAGATGAAGTGCCCAGCGGAGCGGTGCTTGAGATGAAGGGCCCAGCGGAGCGGTGCTTGAGATGGAGGGCCCAGCGTAGCGGTGCTTGAGACAGCGGTGCCCAGCGGAGCGGTGCTTGACAGGAAGGGCCCAGCAGAGCAGTTCAGAGACGGCGGTGCCCAGCGGAGCGGTGCTTGACAGGAAGGGCCCTGTTCAGCGGTGCTTGTCACGGCGGCCCCTGTTCAGCGGTGCTTGTCACGGCGGCCCCTGTTCAGCGGTGCTTGTCACGGCGGGCCCTGTTCAGCGGTGCTTGTCTTGGCCGGCCCCTGTTCAGCGGTGCTTCTCACAGCGGCCCCTGTTCAGCGGTGCTTGTCACGGCGGGCCCTGTTCAGCGGTGCTTGTCTTGGCCGGCCCCTGTTCAGCGGTGCTTGTCTTGTGTTTCTAAGGAACCAGACCTGGCCAATACTTCCCGCTCAGTCGCCATCCGACCTTTCGGTTGCGGGGCCCTCCTGTGATGGAGTCCTGGGCCCGTGGGTGTCGTCCGTCACACCCGGAATGGGGCTGGTGGGGCCCTCCTGGTCAGCTCGCCTGCTGCCTGACTTCTCCGCCCTGCTGCCCTTGCCCTCCTTCGCTGAATCTCTGGGGCCCTTGCCTCCCTTTGTTGATGTGGCAGGTGACGGGGCAAGGCTACTGTCCTTGGTGGCAGCCGTCTCAGGCTTGTCGCGCCGGCCCTTCGATTTTTTGGTCCTCTTCCCAGGGGGTGGGCTGGCTGTCCCCTTGCTGCTGGCCGATGTTCCTGCCCTAGGAGCTGGTGGACTCCAATAGCCCTGAACTATGGTCCTAGTAGATGCAGGGCTGGTGGTGGCTGAGGTGCTCTTTGGACTCTTACCAGATGGAGGGGGTGGGTCAGTTGTTGGAAAGAGGTCAAGGTTGGAAAGGAAAATCAATTTGGAAAGACAGGGACGGGTAGGTGTAGTGGGTATGGGTGTGGAGGAAGAGGATGTGGTTGTAGGAGAGTCAAGTGTGCTGTCTTTGGGGGCAGGTGCTTGTGACGGAGGCTGTCGTGAGGTGGATGGCTGTTGGGTGGGTGTCTGCCTTCGTTTGTGTGGTTTGGAAGAGGGGGTGACAGACACACTGGGAGAGGACACAGGGGACGTGTAAATGGCAGTGGGGGTGGTGACTGCACATGTGCGGACTGGTCTGGAGGGTGTGCTGGTGATGGAAGTACTGGCTGATGGTGGTGTGCATGCAGGTGTGAGTGGAGACGTCACAGGGAGGGAGGAGGGAGACGAAGAGGTGGGGGACACAGAGGTGGTAGTGACTGTTGGCATGTCTGCATGTGGATGTTGCTTGTGTGAATGCTTGTGTGATCTGTGGTGCTTATGTCTGGATGAGCTGCCCTTGGGTGTTGAGGTGTGTGCAGGCTGGTCTGATGGTGTGGATGGGATAGGCAGAGGAACAGGAGACTGGGACTGGGTGGAGGGAGTTTGAAGAGGGAGGCTGGAGACAGGGACAATGGCTGCCGTCAGTGCTGAGGCCAGAGCGTTGAACGATCACTGATGGGCAGCCTGACCCGAATGAATGCCCTCCAGGTATGCATTGCTCCGATGCACCTCCCTTTCTACCCCCTGGATGGCATTCAAAAGGGTAGACTGCCCAACAATGATGGTCCTCAGGAGGCCAATGACCTCCTCACTGAGGGCAGCAGGGGTAACTGGGGCAGGGCCTGAGGTGCCTGGGGCGAAGGAGATGGCCGGCTTCCTGGCCGAGCGGGCACGGGGTGAACGCTGAGGGGCTGCTGGGAGGACGGAGCTGGTGCGCTGGGTGGCGGCTGTACCTGTTGTGGCGGTGGGCACGGATGTTGCCGCCACCGCAAGGGAGCTCCCTTCCGAGGACGTGTCTGTGTCGCTGACGTCTCCACGGGTCCCTGTTGTGGAGCCCCCCTCGCCCTCCGTCTCACTGGTGTACTCAGAGTCGGTTGCATGGCCCTCCGGGGCCATGTGAGATGCAGCTCCCTCGTGCGCCTATGCCACTTCTCCTCCGCCTGATGATGCTAATGCACACATGAACAGGAAGACAAAGAAAATGGGGGGGGGGAGAAATGAAGACAGGTTGAGTGCATGCATTGGCAACACCGTTGTCGGAGAGGACAGACACAGAAGCCCCCAGCACTAGGCCGCGCAATCGGGGTACACTACTCAGTTATTGTGACTTGGCCTACAGGTCTATGGATGACAAATGCACACATAGGTGAGGCCGGACCATGGATAGCTGTACATAGCACCCTACAGAGGTGGGGGGCGGGGGCACAGGGCCATGCCTAACGGAGGGGCCTAGCCTACAGAAAGCGCCCTGGCCTAGAGATAGCCACAGCCCTCCTCCCCCACCCAGACACCTCCACTGCGCGCAAAGATTGCAGAATATGCTGATACTCACCCCCTTGTGTCTGCTGTGATGTCCTCACGCGCCCATCCAAATTGGGGTAGGCCACCGCCAGGATCCGGAACATCAGGGGGGTCAATTGGCGGCTGGCACCCCTCCTACGTTGGGAGGCCATCCCCAGCAGAGCCTCAGCGGTCTTTCTGGTCCCGCGGCAGATGTCCTCCCACCTCTTTCGGCAGTGGGTGCCCCGTCTGTTGTGGACCCCCAGGGCCCGGACGTCCTTGGCGATGGCACGCCAAATTTCGATCTTCTGATGGGCGCTGACCTATGTGACATGTACAGGGTTGCAAAGGAAATATCATCACTTTTCTGCATGGTCAATGTGAGTGGCCCCCCCTCACCAACCTTGCCATTTGGCACATGCTCTCATCTGTTGTGCGTTGCACTCCTCATTCGCTCACCTCCCCACCATCTTACATCCACCCCACTCAACACAGGCATAGCCCATACAACGTGCACCCTGTGTACTAACCTGTTGGTCTGGAGGACAGTAGAGTAGCGCATACTGGGGGAGGACCCCATCAACAAGTTTCTCCAATTCCTCAGATGTGAAGGCAGGGGCCCTTTCCCCAGTCGCGGCAGCCATTGTATCTCCCAGACCAAGGTCACAGCAGCACTTGCAGTATAGGTCCTCTCCTGTGGATGATCAGGTCTCGAGTGATTAATCAGATAGAAAATGGCGGTCACGCCCGCGGCGGTGCGTACCACGGCGGTGCGTACCGCGACCGCCGGCGCACATCGTCATTGGCTCCTGAAACCCATAGGGTGCAATGTTAACCAATGCGGCTTTGCACCGCGGTCTTCGACTGCCTACCGCCACGGTGTGCCACGCCAGCGCATTGACCTCACATCACATTGTCACACTTCACAGGTCAGGCAGCCGCCATTTCAAGGGCCCACATGTCTTAATTTCTACTGCGTCACACAGGCCTAGGCCTTGCATTGCCACTCATACAAGCCTTTCAATGCATAGCGAATCGTGTACTGTGCAAGCTGTGTGAAAGTACCTGTGGGTTGCTTGACTCTGTGCTCCATGTTGTCCTTCCTAGGCACCGTCCGCAGGGACTTGCGAGGAGAAGGATGAATCCTCCCGTGTACAGACCGCTGGTGGACCTGTCGACAATGGAAGAACGACATATCATACTTACATACAGGCTTGACAGAGCCACTATACATGAACTGTGTGCCCAGCTGGAGCCAGACCTGATGTCCCCCATCCGCCAACCCACAGGGATTCCCCCTCTAGTGCAGGTTCTGTCAGTACTCCATTTTTTGGCAAGTGGGTCTTTTCAGACAACAGTGGCCATGTCATCAGGGATGTCTCAGCCTATGTTTTCTAAGGTTTTGTCCAGAGTGTTGTCTGCCCTGATGAAATACATGCGGAGCTACATTGTGTTCCCTGACGTGGGCGATTTGGCTACAGTGAAGGGTGATTTCTATGCCCTTGGACATATTCCCAACATCATTGGTGCCATTGATGGGACCCATGTGGCTTTGGTTCCCCCCAAAGAAAGTGAGCAGGTGTACAGAAACAGAAAAAGTTATCATTCAATGAATGTCCAGGTGGTCTGTTTGGCTGACCAGTACATCTCCCATGTAAATGCCAAGTTCCCTGGGTCTGTGCATGACGCGTACATCATGCAAAATAGCAGCATCCCTTATGTGATGGAACAGCTACAGAGACACCGTGTGTGGCTAATAGGTGACTCTGGTTACCCCAACCTGTTGTGGCTACTGACCCCAGTGAGGAATCCCCGGACCAGGGCAGAGGAACGGTACAATGAGGCCCATGGGCGAACTAGGAGGATCATAGAAAGGACCTTCGGGCTCCTGAAGGCCAGGTTTAGGTGCCTGCATATGACAGGTGGATCCCTAATGAACTCACCAAAGAAGGTGTGCCATATCATCGTGGCCTGCTGTATGCTTCACAATCTTGCTTTGCGGCGCCAGGTGCCTTTTCTGCAGGAGGATGGTCCAGATGGTGGTGTTGTAGCAGCTGTGGAGCCCGTGGAGAGCGAAGAGGAGGAAGACGACGGGGACGACACGGACAACAGGGATACAGTGATACAACAGTATTTTCAGTAGCACACAGGTAAGAATCACCCACACCATTTTACATTTACTTAAGGCCTCCTGTGTCTCTACTGTCTGTGTTTCCCCCAGTTCCTTTTAACTGATTTGTGACTTTCCCCTCCCTTTTCAGAGCTGTATGACCCACTGCGTGACTTCTGCTTTGTTTGCCCATGCACTAAAGCTGTTTGACATTGGTATGTTGTCATCACAATGTAACTGAACATTTTTGCACCGTTATGTCTAATACATTTGTTCAGAATACAAGCAGACTCCTGATTTTTTAAGTGCAATAAGTGATTTATTTCAAGTGCTACATTTAGGTACATGGTTGTAAAACGGTGATGGGTGGGGGTGGAGTAATGTCCATGGCAGAGTCCAGTTCTCAGTCTCACAGGTGCATTGTCCATATGCCTGTGGAAGGATGGAGCAGGGGCAGTTAAAGGTTGGACAGAGTGACAATGTGGGACAGTGGGATGACATCAGGGGGTATCTTATGCTGGCGGGGGTCTTGGCATCCTACTCTGTCTTCTTGTGAGATCTCAGGCCCCGCTTGCGGGGTGGTTCTTCTTCTGCAGGAGGTGGGGTTCTGGTGGCCTGTTGTTGTGTGGGGGCCTCCTGTCCACTAGCGCCGGCAGAGGTGGTAGGCTGTTCCTGGTCTGGGTTAGTGACAGGGGCCCTTTGGGGTGCCACATGGTCCCGCAATGTGGTGACTATCTGGTTAAGGGCCACGACGATGGTCCCCATTGCGGTACCAATGTTCCTCAGTTCCTCTCTGAACCCCATGTACCGTTCCTCCTGCACTGCCTGGATCTCCTGGAACCTGGCCAGTACCGTAGCCATCGTCTCCTGGGAGTGGTGGTAGGCTCCCATGATGGAGGAGAGGGCCTCTTGGAGAGTGGGTTCCCTGGGCCTGTCCCCCCCCTGTCGCACAGCAGCCCTCCCAGTTCCCCTGTGTTCCTGGGCCTCTGTCCCCTGGACGGTGTGCCCACTACCATTGTCCCCAGGTCCCTGTTGTTGTTGGGGTGATGGGTCAACCTGGGTGCCCTGTAGTGGTGGACACACCGCTGATTGACGTGTCCTGGAGACAGAGGCATGGGCCCGCTGGGTGGAAGCTGTGCTGGTGTTCCCAGAGGGGGTTAGGTCTGCTGTAGCCTGTGGCTGTCTGTGGGGAACCGACTGTCCCGAGGTCCCCGATGGGCCGGGCTGGTCATCTGGGTCCAGGGAGACAGAGCTGCTGTCATCGCTGGGGGCCTCTTCTGGGGGTGGGATGGACATCTCTGGACCCTCCGTGGCGGTGTAGTGGCGTTCGGGTCCTGCAGGGGTATAAGGGTATGGTTATTGCTTCTGTGTGTGGCATTTCGTGTGATGGGTGGGTGGCCGTGTACCCAAGTGCAGGCATTCCCTTGTGGGGGCTTTTGTGAGGGTGGCTTGTGGGGGTGATGTGTGTGTGCAGTGGGCATGCTTTGGTGATGGGTGTCCATGCTTTGTGGTCACATGCAGGGCTTGGTGTTGGGATGGGTGGGTTGTGATGGTGAGCCATTTGCAAGGAGTTGGTGTGATGGGGGTGGGGGTGAGGGTGGGGGTATGTGCTGGCATGCAGGTGGGGTGGGGGTGGGAAGAAGTAGTTAAGATTTGACTTACCAGAGTCCATTCCTCCACCTAATCCTGCGAGGCCCTCAGGATGCAGGATGTGCAAGACTTTCTCCTCCCATGCTGTAAATTCTGGGGGAGTAGGTGGGGGTCCGCCGCCAGTCTTCTGCACCGCAATGTTGTGCCTTGATACCATGGAACGCACCTTCTCCCGTAGGTCGTTCCAGCGCTTCCTTATGTCATCCCGATTGCGTGGATGCTGTCCCACAGCGTTGACCCTGTCGACTATCCTTTGCCATAGCTCCATCTTCCTAGCAATGCTGGTGTGCTGCACCTGTGCCCTGAAGAGCTGGGGCTCTACACAAACTATTTCCTCCACCATGACCCTGAGTTCTGCGTCAGAGAACCTGGGGTGTCTTTGGGGTGCCATGGGGTGGTGTGGATGAGGTGAGGGATGTTGTATGTGTTGTAGAGTGTGATGTGTGTGGTGGTGTATGGTGTTTTGTGCGTGGTAATTGTGTGGGTTATATTGTGATTTGCCTCTGTGTGATGGTCTACTCTAAGCAGTGCTGTCTCTCTCTGTCCTTCAGTCGCAATTGTGGTCGTAAGGGTTTGTGGGTGATGTGGGTGGGTGTTTT
Source organism: Pleurodeles waltl (assembly GCF_031143425.1). Taxonomy (NCBI): domain Eukaryota; kingdom Metazoa; phylum Chordata; class Amphibia; order Caudata; family Salamandridae; genus Pleurodeles; species Pleurodeles waltl. The sequence goes on along the minus strand of NC_090444.1, from coordinate 869,254,971 downwards.
ATATTGTATTGGGTGTGTGGGAGTGTTGTTTGTATGTGTATCAGGTTTGTGTATTTCAAATTGTCCAATGTGGTTGTGTTTTGTAAGGGTGTGTGTATTTTGACCGCGGCAGTGTGTACCGCCAATGGAATACCGCGGTTGAAAGACCGCCACGTGGATTCGTCGGTCGGAATGGCAGGGGCGTATTTCTGTTGGCGTGACGGTGGAGGTTTGGTCATCGCCAGTTTTTCGCTGACCTTTGGTGTGGCGGACTTCTGTGGATGTCGGGTTTTTGGCGGTTTTCCAGTTGCGGGTCAGAATGACCGTGGCGGTTTACCGCGGCCGCGGCGGTGTTATGGCAGTCTTCTGACCGGCGGTAAGCGCCTTTTACCGCCGAGGTCAGAATGACCCCCAAAGTCTCCTCTGCAATGATCTTCACACTGTCGGGCATCTTTTGCATCATGCAGGAACCCACTTGCATCTTCCTAAGGTGCATTTCTGCAGTCTTCTACTAACCCTCTTCTGGGTTGACAGGGGCTCCTGTCCTTCCTTGAACTTCTTTCAACTTCTGGATTTGGTCCCCTTCCTTTGCAGGTCTTCAGGTCCAATAATCCAGAAGTTGTTCTTGGTAGACTTAGTTGGCTGCAGCAAAATCCCCAAAACGAGGTGTAGTGTGTCCTAAGGAAAATTGCTCCTGTTTTTCTGGGCTCTGGGGTGGGGTAATGTACTTACCTTTACTGTGTTCTTACTCTCCCAGTGATTCTGCACACAATACACTTGTCTAGGGGGGAATTTGTGATTCACATTCACATTCCACTTTCTTAGTACATGGTTTGTGTTGCCCCTAGACCTATTTTCTCCCATTGCATTCTATAGGATTTCCCACTGTTTGCATTGTTCTATGACTATTTACTTGTCTAAGCTTGGTGTCTATTGTATATATTGGGTATAATACATACCTCCAGAAGGAGCATTGTCTCTAAGATATTTTTGGTACTGTGTCACCCAAACGAATACCTTTATTTTTGGTAACACTGAGTATTGTCTTTACTTGTGCATAAGTACTGTGTAATTATAAGTGGTATTGCATGAGCTTTGCTTGTCTCCTAGTTCAGCCTAAGCTGCTCTGCTATAGCTACCTCTACCTGCCTAAGCTGCTAGATCACTACTACATTCACTAGCAATGGATAACTGGACCTGGTGTAAGGTGTAAATACCGAAGGTACCTAATACAAACCAGGCCAGCCCCCTACAGTTAGCTTGTTAGGGGCCCACTGGCACTTGTGAAGGAGGGTTTGGAGCAACCCCTGATGCCCCCTAAACATGGTATAGTGGATTATGTACTTGGCCTCAGATCAAGGATGGCTGAGTACATGAAGAAGGCCAGTAAGAACCTTTCAGGCAAGCCAAGAATTGCAAAAGCAATGGCATGACCAGAAGGCTGTCCTGACTGTGTATCAACCAGGGCAGAAAGTGTGGGTCCTGGAGCCTGTGGCACCAAGAGCACTCCAGGACAAATGGAGTAGGCCACACATAATATTGGGGAAAAAGGGTGACGTCACTTATTTAGTTCACCTTGGCACTCCAAGAAGTCCTATCAGAGTACTTCATGTGAATGACCTAAAGCCCTACTATGACAGGGCTGACTTAACCCTGCTCAAGGCCACTGATGAGGGACAGGAAGAAGAGAGTGACCCTCTCCCTGATCGCTTCTCAAACTCTGCAGCTGATGGCTCAGTGGAGGGGGTAGTCTTAGCAGATTGCCCTTCTCAGTCTCAAAAGGAAGACTGCAGAAATCTCTTAGGACAGTTCTCAGAACCGTTTTTTACACATGGTGTGAACACACCATTGATACAGGGGACAGTCTGCCTCTCAACAGTAAAATCAGAAGGCAATCTGATCATGTAATGCATTGCATCAAAACAGAGGTGCAGAAGATGATTGACCTGGGAGCCACTGAGAACTCAGATAGCGCCTGGGCTAGCCCAGTGGTGCTGGTCTCAAAACCACAATCTCAAAATGGGAAAAGAGAGATAAGGTTTTGTGTTGACTATAGGGGGCTCAATACAATAACCGAGACAGATGCTCATCCAATCATCGGGGCAGATTAGCTCATAGGTACACTGGAATCTGCCAAGTATCTCAGCACTTTTGACCTTACAGAAGGCTATCGGCAGATTAAGTTGACAGAAGATGCTAAACCAAAGACAACATTTTCATCCATTGGAGGGAACTACCAATTCACAGTAATGCGCTTTGGTCTGCATAATACACTTTTCAGAGGATGCTGAATACAGTCCTCCAAGGTCTGGAAGCCTTCAGTGCAGCACATCTAAATGATAAAGATGTCTTTAGCTCTACCTGGGATGACCACCTGGTCTGCCTTCTGAAAATTCTGGAAGCTCTGCAGAAAGCAGGCCATACTATCAAGGCTTCAAAGTGCCAGATAGGGCATGGGAAAGTGGTTTATCTGGGACACCTAGTAGGTGGGGAACAGATTCAGCTACTACAGGGGAAGATCCAAACCGTTTTGGATTGGACTCCCCCTACCACACAGACCCAGGTTAGAGCATTCTTAGGTCTCACTGGGTGTCACCGGAGATTCATTAAGAACTAAGACTTCATTGTTGCCCCTCTTAATGACCTCACTGCCAAGAAAATGCCTAAAAAGGTATTATGGCAGCCAGCTATCAAAAAGCTTTTGAGGAGCTTAAAAAGACCAAGTAGGTGCGCCTAGGTTTCGCAACATGCATTTCAGCTCGTCATGATGACAATACCAATATTCGTTGGTACCACGTTGACACATCATCAAATTAATCAAGTTGTATTCCATATTTTCGTCTTTTCCATGAACTTTTCAACAATTTACCTTGCTGACAAATTCTGCAGACTTACTCCTGTTTTGAGATTGTGATTTACTGTATAAAATAATCCAGAAAAGTCACTCTCAAATAGTAGATTAAATATATAGGGAATACAAAGTCTAGTTGATCTGTACTCGACTGCTGATCTTTGCACATGCCAGTCATTATAGCTACCACCTACTCTTTTAGGAAACAGATGTAGAAAACAGTGAGCTTCTGACCTTTTCTAACACACACTTAAGGGAGCTCCTTTCAATTCTTTCATTTGAAAGAGATCAATAGCATTCCCAATAACCTCTTTAGAATGTAGAGGATGAGTACTGTAGTGTTTGTAAATTTCTTCTGATTTGGATCGGTCTACCTTTTCAATTTGACCTCTTGATGGCAATGTGTCATCATCCATATGTGTAATACCTGGAAAAACATCTACATTTTTATAGTAAATGTTATTTTGTACTAGATATAATGTTGCTTTTTTCTTACTTTACTAACATCTACTAACTCTTGCCATATCGTTTTACTCTTGGTAGGGACACCATTGACTAGAATTACACGTCCTTCTCCCAAATCTCTCTGCACCCCTCCAGTTTCAATATTCTGCTTGAAATGTAATGGCAAATACACAGCTCTACCTTTAAGATGTTTCTGGAGATCAGTTAGAGGTAACTTTCCTGTCTTTGACTCCATACGGACAACAGCTTGGAATGGATGTATTCATTGCATAAGTATAGATTCATAAACATTCAAATCTTGAAGTTCCTATTGAATTGAAACTAGTTCTAACTTGTTATGCGCTGCTCTAGCTGGCATTTTGTTATCCTCTAACTCATCATATCAGTACTTACGTATAATTTGTCCTGTGGAACAATCAAAGCATTCCTCTACAAATAAATCAGCTAGAAAATTCTTGCCACTTCTCTCTGTTGTCTTCTTGAGTTTTCAAAGACACAATAATATAACAAGTTTGACTTTTGTAGTGAATGCATTGACAACATGTACAAACACAGTCATGTTTCTCTGAAGAGACTGTGTAAACTGTGTAAACTTTCTAACCACTTGTTGAAAGTTAGCAACAGCAATGCCTGTGTCCCGTTCTGCTACACTTATAGATACCAAGGCTTAATTTTCCCTATGCTCCTGTTCAGGACCAAAGAAACAAAACTGGACCTCATCACAAACCTTTTCTACCTCTCCCACAGTGCCATACAAAAGAGCTCTATTAATTTCTCCTGAACATAGTGCAGGTGTTGACATAGTAAAACCTCCTAATTAAGTTTGCAATTCCGAGTGGTGTACAGCTAACATTATAAAATGATGAAAGGTGCTTTGGCACACTTTCTTTGATAAAAATGCTAGTGAATTTCCCTGTAGATTTGTATATGTCCATGTTTTGCATGGATCTAATTCTTGCAAAGTGGCACATTTCTATTTAAGACTTTTAAGTGGGAAATTTCTTATTATGTCAATTGATTGCTGCTGAACACTACAAATACTGCTACAGTTGCACTTACATACAGGGGACTGTCTATACCTTCCCTGTACCTCTTAAGCTATGACTTACTTTTTAATTCTAGGTACCATTACTTCTTATGGAATAGGAGAACAATCTTTCATCTCATAACATTGCCTAGATTAATCATCTGCATGCACTGATGTATTCTCTTGCAAGTAGCTTTCTTCATTAAAAAAAGGCGCAGTACTAGAAGTATGTCTACATTCACCACTGAAAACTTTGCAAAAGTTAGTTCTATTGACACAAGTTTTCTTTTGGATTTTTCTCCTCATACTCAACACTTTATCCAGTGGTTTCTTTCTGTTTAGAATCAAAATAAATAGCTTTATTTTGAGAGCAAAGGTCATATCGACTACACCTCCAACACGTTCCTTTTGCGTGACAAGTTCTCACCTTCTTTTATACTTCTACATAGTTCTCATTAGATTATGAATTACTCTGCTATGGAATATCCTAACTCTGATTTCCTTAAGCTGGTGCTGCCTTCTGGTTAAACTCTGTGCTTCAGTGTACAATTTTTTACTTGTCATATCATGCACCTTCAATCTTTCTTAGCTGATCTCTGTGAGATAGTAGCCTCTTCCTAGCATGGTTACCCCCACCTTTAGTCTGTTTGTCAGTGTGTGTCAGTGTATTTTTACTGTGTCACTGGGATCTTGCTAGCCAGGACCCCAATGCTGATAGTGAAAACCCTATATGTCAGTGTGTTTTGCCTGTCTCACTGGGATCCTGCTAACCAGGACCCCAGTGCTCATAGTTTGTGGCCTAATGTATGTGTTGTCAGTAGTGCTTACCTGTGTCACTGAGGCCCTGCTAACCAGAACCTCAGTGCTTATACTCGCTCTACTTCCAAATTTGTCACTAAAGTCTAGTGACTTCATTTACCAATTCTAATTGGCATACTGGGCCCCACCTTATAAGTCCCTAGTATTTGGTACCTAGGTACCCAGGGCATTGGGGTTCCAGGAGCTCCTTATGGGCTGCACATTTCTTTTGCTACCCATAAGAAGCTCAGACAAACCTTTTTACAGGACTGTCATTGCAGCCTCCGTGCAATAGTGCACACACTATTTCACAGCCATTTTCACTGCACATAAGTAACTTATAAGCCACCTATATGTCTAACCTTCATTTACTGAAGGCTAGGTTCAAAGTTACTATGTGTGAGGGCACCCTTACACTAGCAAAGGTGCCCCCACACAGTCCAGGGCCGATTCCCCGGACTTTGTGAGTGCAGGAATGCCATTACACGCGTGACCTACATACAAGTCAATACATAGATGTAGCTTCACAATGGTAACTCAGAATATGGACATGTAAGGCATCTAAGATCATGGGATTGGCCCCCCATTCCAAATCTGGTATTGGGAAGCCAATTCCATGCATCCTGGGGGCTCCATCATGGACCCTCAGTACTGCCAAACCAGCTCTCTGAGGCTTGCACTGCAGCTACAGCTGCTGCCACCTCATAGACAGGATTCTTCCCTCCTGGGGTCTGAGCAGCTCAGACCCAGGAAGGCAGAACAAAGCATTTCCTTTGGGAGGAGGGTGTTACACTCTCTCCCTTTGGAAATATGTGTTACAGGCTTGGGAGGGGTAGCCTCCCAGAGCCTCTGGAAATGCTTTGAAGGGCACAGATGGTGCCCTCTTTGCATAAGCCAGTGTACACCGGTTCAGGGACCCCCAGCCCCTGCTCTGGGGTGAAACTGAACAAAAGAAAGGGGAGTGACCGCGCCCCTCTCCATCACCACCCCAGGGGTGGTGCCCATAGCTCCTCCAGTGTGTCCCAGACTTCAGCCATCTTGATTTCCAAGGTGTGGGGACACTCTAGAGGCCTCTGAGTGGTCAGTGCCAGCAGGTGACATCAGAGACCCCTCCTGATAGGTCCATACCTGATAAGGTAGCCAATATCCCCTCTCAGGGCTATTTCTGGTCTCTCCTGTGGGTTTCTCTTCAGATTCTGCTTGCAAGTTTCCATCAGAAATCCTCTGCAACTACTACTTTATCCTCTGACCTCGGATCGACCGCAGACTGCTCCAGAAACCGCTGTAACTGTAACAAAGTATCCAGAAGGGCTACTTTGACTCTGCAACTCCAGCTCCAGCCAGCAACTGCAACAGTTTCCACGGAGTGCACGCTCTGGGGACCACCTGCCTTCACCCTACACCAGAAGGACCGAATAAATCTCCTGTGGAGTGACAGAGTCACTTCCCTGCTCCAGCAGGCCCCTTCTAAGACGACAACCGGTTCTCTTGGATTCCTCTCCTGGTGACGAGCGTGTTCCTTGGAACACAGGTGGTGGACCCCTTCGACACGGGCTGTCCTGCTGTCCAAATTTGGAGGAGGTAAGAGCTTGCCTTCCCTGTTTGCGACAGAACCCCTGTGCACCATGTCATCTTCACCTCCTGAGGCCTCTATGCACTATTTGCAAGAATCCTTTGTGCACAACCTGGGCCAGCTCTGCAGCACTCTATCCTGCGATTCTCAACTTGCTGAGTTGTTCTCCAGCAGAGTGGGACCTTCTTTTATAGTGCTACAACAAGCGCAATTTGCACCTTCTTTGTCCCCATGTCCTGGGACCTCCGTGGGTGCTGCCTGGTCATCTGTGGGTTCCCTCCAGTGTTGGGAGCCCCCTCTGCATCCTCAGTCTGAGTTGAGGACCCCAGGTCCCTCCTGGGTCCAGGCAATGCCATTTTGACGCAATCTGCGACATTGCTTGAACCAAGGCTTGTTGGATGAATCCAGTGCTGCAACTCACCTGCATCCAACATCTCCACGTGGGACATCATTGGCATCATGCAGGAAACCACAGCTATCTTCCTTGGTGCTCTTCTGCAGTCTTCTTCCAACCGGAGACTCCTCTTTTGCACCATCTTTTAGGTTGGCAGGAGCTCCTGTCCTTCCTGGAATCTTCTGCGACTTCTGGACTTGGTCATCTCTCTTTAGAGGTCTTCAGGTCTAGGAATCCACCATTTGTTGTTTGCAGTCATGCTTGGTTCTTGAAATAACTCGAATCACGACTTGTAGTGTGTCCTAAGGAAACTTGCAGTACTTTTTTTTTTTTACATTTATTTATAGTTTTATGTAAACAACACACAACATAAATAAAATGCCACCTTGGTTCTTACAGTAATAGATCAGTCAGCTACTTAATCTATCTTCCGCTCTCCAAGCACTCCACGTCCCAGTACTCTGGTGAATCAGGCAGAGGGAGACCAAAAACCATTGCCGAATGTCCGTATAGTAGTATGCCCCTGCCGGAAGGACCCAACAGACCATCGAGTCCAAGGGCAGGACCAAACAGTTGTGGCAGAAAAAAAAAAAAAAAAAGGAAAGCAGAAACTTCGAAAATAAAGGGAGGGAGAAGGCCGGGAGGAGCAAGCACAGTTCTCAACAACCATTCTATACAACATTATCCATTGTAGAGTGAACAGCACTCATCACCTCAACGTGCCCATCCGCAGCAGGTTCTTCAGACAGACGCAGATTCAAGATAGGATCAAAGCGGTGCCCAGATGTCTTGTGGCCTGCAGCCATCCGGAGTCAACTCCCAGTAATTTGTTAATTGTTCCTGGCAGAAAGCAGCATCTTGCAGCCAATCCGATATCAGGGGAGACCGGGCCCGGCCCCAGCAAATTGCCACCCTACGCTTAGCTAACAATAACATCATGCCAACCAGGCGCCGCACTGCAGACTGCAGCTCATTCACCCCTCCCAGCAGTGCCATCAAGGGAGATGGAGGAATCTCCAGCCCAATCATCTCAGAGAGTACACGAAAGACCCTTCTCCAATAGGCACATACTGCCGGACAGGTCCACGTCAAGTGCATAAAATCAGCAGCAGGGGCCCTGCATCTTACACAGGTATCATCCGTTCACAGCCCCATAGCACATAAACTTCTGGGGGTGTAGTACAGACGGTGCAAAAACTTTAAATGTATGAGGCGTAATCTATAGTTTGGTGACAACTCCTTCATATGCGTACAGCACATCCTCCAAACATCTTCTGCGATGTTCTCACCCACATCTTCTGCCCATTTCATCCGTACAGACAGCCCCGTCCCCTCTCCCTGCCCCTGCATACTGCCATACAGCTTAGTGATTAGCCTCTCAGGCGTCCGCACACACCACAACAATTCCAGTGCGCGGCAAGAAGTTGGGGTGGCAGGCAAGCAGGGGAAGCGAGCACGCAGCATAGCGCATATCCTCAACACGTATAACCGGTGGAGAAGCAGTGGCCGGTCTATCCCCCAGGATCTCCTCCGGGGACATCAATCTGTCATCAACAAACCAATCATCGAGGGTTATCAGATCAAAGTCCCATAGGAAGCTCCGCAGCCGCGAGTCCTGAAACATCACCTCATCTCCCGCCGCCGCCACATGCATAGGCGGTGCAAACGGCACATCTATCTCAGAACGCTTCAGGAAACCCGACCAAGCCCGGACAGTGGAGGCCACAGTATCAATGCCCCGAGGGCGAGCTCTGTCCAAATTGCCCAACACTCGCTCGAGCCCATCCGGCCATACCGGGTCCCTTTCGGGAGCCAGGTGTGGCATATAGCGTATCGGGTTGATCCAGTAATAGGCAAGCAGAGCCTGTGCGCAGAGATAATAGAGCTCTAGATCAGGGGCCGCAAGACCACCCAGTTCAAATGGCAGCACCAGTGTTTTCCAGGCTATGCGAGGCTGACCACCCGCCCACACCAATCGGATCAGCGCAGAGCGAATGCGCTGCAAAAAAACTAGCCGTTAGCACCAGCAGAAGGTTGAGAAATAGATACAAAAACTTGGGCAGCACAAGCATCTTAGCCACCGCAATCCGCCCAGTCAGGGACAATGGCAAGGAGCGCCACGCCGCGACTCTGTCGTCCAGCCAGGCCATGGCCCTACTGTTGGACTTTTGGCCATACGCATGGTCATCCCTAGTCTTTTTGCCTCCTTCCTCCTGGTTTTTCTGACCTCTCGCTGTTGGCTCTAGGACTCTGAGCACTTTATCACTGCTGACCAGTGCTAAAGTGCAGGTGCTCTCCCATCTCAAGTTGGTATGATTGGCTTATACCTAATTGGCATATTTAATTTACCTATAAGTCCCTTGTACAGTGGTATCTCTATACCCAGGGCCTGTAACTTAAATACTACTAGTGGGCCTGCAGCGCTGCTTGCGCCACCCACTGAAGTAGACTTTCAAACCTGTCTCAGGCCTGCTAGCGCAGGGCCTGTGTGCACAGTTTTCTGCCACAGGGACCTGGCATCTAAATTTACTTGCCAGGCCCAGAACTCCCCTTTTACTACATGTAAGTCACCCCTAAAGTATGCCCTAGCTAGCCCTATGGGCAGGGTGCCATGTATGTAGAAAGGAAGGACATGTGCCATATTGCATGGCCTGTCCTGGTAGTGACAAACAGCCTAACTTGGTGTCTCACTGCTGTGAGTGCTGCCTTCTCATAGGATTGCATTAGAAATGCCCTGCCTTATGTGTAAGGGGTATTGTCTGATTTATGAGGGGTAGCGTAGGCGTGTTTGGTATGGTGGTGATGGTGAAAATAAATACTGCTTACTGGTGTGGGTGTATTTTTTATTACTATCACAGAAATGCCACTTCTAGAAAGTGCGCATTTATCTGTGCTTATAATTCTGGTGTTTTGCAGCTTGACTCCAATCCACGTCTGGGCAGAGTGAAAGTTGGGGCTTTGTGCATACTTTTCAGACAGCCTGTACACAGGGAGGATGGAGGTGTCACCTAGGTGCATCTGCATGCTGATTAGTCTTCCTGGGCTGAGAGAAGGGAGAGGCGGGCACACCTACATTTGTAAAGGCTGTGCCCTGGCCTCACACAATAGGGTCGTTAACCCCCCACTGATGTTTGGAGCCTGTGCTGAAAGGAGAGAGGGGGCACTCCCAGAACCAGTTGTAACTGGCTGGAACCTCCTCTCCCTATCATTGTAAAACACTGTAAAAAAGGACTATAAGTACAGGGGAATTCTCCCCACAATTTGAACATTCTTGGAACTTGAAACTGGACACAGGACGCTGATGAATGGACTCACCAGGAAACCGCCATGGACTGCTGCTGCTGTGCTGACCTGTGACCTGCCTGGTCACTAGGAGGAACTGCCACCATCTGCACCCCTTGTGCTGGCCTGTAGCTGGGCCCACCAGCCCTGTGCTCCTTTTTTGCTTAGTTGTTCCCAGGGGCAGGGTGCTGTGGCCCCTGACCCCTGCAACGATTTTTAAAATCTGTGCCCAGAATGCTTTCACCAGAAAAGGGCATTCTTGCAATAGCTTAAAGAAGATCACCGCCGCAGCCCAGGCTGCATTATTTCCTTAGCGCTGCGAAAAGCGCTTGATTGGGACCCCCAGATCACCGCCGCAGCCCAGGCTGCATAATTTTCTTAGCGCTGTGAAAAGCGCTTGATTGGGACCCCCAGATCACCGCCACAGCCCAGGCTGCATAATTTTCTTAGCGCTTTGAAAAGCGCTTGATTGGGATCACCGCCGCAGCTGGGTTGGTAAATGGCCTCGGAGCGCGAGGACCGCGCTCAGCTCAGTGCCCCCGGGGCACGAGAGAAGCCACATTTGCAGAATCAGGAGCAAGCCTGCTCCTAGCGGTGCCCCCGGGGTAGGGATCGCTCCGAGGAGCGCCCCCGGGGCACCAGAAGGCCCTGCCTTGGGCCAGAGAACCATCGGAGAGGCGAGAGGAGAGGAGGACGCCTCTCCTTCGCCTAGGAAGCCTCGGAAGGCTTCGGTCGCCGTCGGAAGGGCGAGGGGAGAGGAGGACGCCTCTCCCTCGCCTAAGAAGCCTCGGACGGCTTCGCTCGCCGTCGGAAGGGCGAGGGGAGAGGAGGACACCTCTCCCTCGCCTAAGAAGCCTCGGAAGGCTTCGGTTGCCTGGGGAGCGGGCAGCAGCCTCATCGGAGGCTCGCTGCACCCCCAGACCCCTCAGGGCCCCTGCGAGGGCCAGCCTTGCCATAAAGGGGTCTCCCTTTGAGGAAGGGCCACGGAGGCCCAGGATAACCCCAGGAGCTAGCGGGTCCCCAGAGGGGCCCGTGTTTCACCCAGGAGGGGGTGCGAGGCGCCCCCTTCAAAGGTTTCGCTGACCTGGGCCCCCCTCGAGAGGGCCGGTGGAGGCCTAGGGGGGCCCCCAGTGTTGACGGCCCCCAGAGGGGCCCGTTTTTCGTCTAGAGGAGGTGCGTGCCGCCCCCCTCTTCCCCAGGACTTTAAGGAGGCCCCCTCATTGCGCAGAGGAGCGCTGGGGGCCCCTTTCTTCTTTGTCTTAGGCACTGGAGGTGCCTCTACCATCTACCAGGTACTTTTAAATGGACCAACAGGATCATAATTTAAGTTCTTGTTACAGACTTTTCTAATTGTGATATATTACCTACCTGTTACATGATGCTTTTACATATGTGTGCACATGTTCCTTTTATGGACATGACTTGCTAATATGTTTCCCTAACTTGCCATAGGTTTTCTAATGTTCCTACTATGGGCGTTTTATGATATTCTTATGACAAGTGTTCTAATGTAATTACGTGTTTCCTGACTACTGCTTATGTTGCAGAATACTGAGTAACCTGTGTGTTATGTGTGACTACTGCTAGTTTGCAGAGTAACTAATGTGTAACGTTCTGACAACTGCTAAGGTAGCAGGATAGTACGGTTATGTGATGTTGGTGTAATAATTACGTTGTGTACAATACAGTATATTTTCATATAATCTGGTGTTGTGTTTCCTTTGTGGTGGGGATATTGCGTCACATGTATGTGTGTGTTGTGCAAACGCTTTACACATTGCCTCCGGGTTAAGCCTGACTGCTCGTGCCAAGCTACCAAGGGGGTGAGCAGGGGTTATCTTGGACGTGTAACTCCCTTGCCCTGACTAGAGTGGGTAAGTTCTGCCTGGCTGAGGTGCATACCCTAGCCAACCAGAAACCCCATTTCTAACATTGGAAGTCAGCGGTGAGGATAGGACTTGCGCTTGCACAATACCATTGTGACTCATTATTTCACTACAAGGATTGCGTTTAGACCATCACATGTTTGGCTTCTCTTAACTTTCTCCCTTTGGTCATTTTTCCTGTTTTCAGTTCTCACGCTTGGGTATTGTGATTGTCACAGTTGAGTTACTTGTACCTTTTCAAGATGGGGCTTACCTTTGATTTAGAGGACCTGCCATTTTACACGCAGGGGGAATTAGAGGGGTTCTGTAGAGAGAGAGGGCTGCCTGTAGAAGGGGACCTCAGGAGATCTCTGAATTTCTTTGAAAGGTTTGTGACATTTACCAAGGGAGGGAGTGTGCTTAGGGGGTACCCAGAGGATCCTGAGTGTAGCGAGGGTTCCCAATGGGAGGGCTCCCAGACCTCATCCCTAGAGAGTGGTAGAGAGACTGATCAGGAGGGTGAGAATGACCGGTTGGGGACGCCAGTTGACAGGGAAGGCCCCAGTGATAGGGAGTCCCTTGCTGGGTCCAGTGTAAGAAGCAGGGCTACCTCTCATTCCTTGACGCCTGATGAGCTAAGAGATAGGCGGGAAGAGAGGGACCTGAAGTTGCAGTTAGCGCGCCTAGCTGTTGAGGAGAGAAGGGCTGAGGTAGAGAAGGCCTTAGTACAGAAGAGAATGGCAGAGGCCTTTGCCAGAGAAAGACTCGCTCTAGAGCGCAGTCTGAAGGTTCTGGACTCACCAGCGCTGCAGGTGGAGTCCAGTGGTGCCAGCAATGTACAGTGCTGTAGCAAAGATGTTCCTCACTTACCCATAGATCTGGTACCTAGGTACCAAGAGGGGGGTGACATACGTCAGTGGTTAAAGGAATATGAGAAGGCTCTGGTAGAGCGCAGGATCCCTGAGAAGGATTGGGGAACTGGTCTAGGGAGTTTTTTTCCTGAGGAGGGGAGGGATGCCCTACTGACTCTAGAAGAGAGTGACAGGGAGGGGTACTCCGCTGTGAAGAACGCACTGATTATGAAGTATGGTTTTTCCCCTGAGGAATACAGAAAAAGGTTTAGGGGTGGTAAGAAACTGTCCCACCAGTCTTGGGAGGAGTTTGTGGAGGATTGCTGCATTGCACTAGATGGATGGGTGAAGGGTAGCACAGTAAACAATTTTGAAGGGCTGTTTAATCTGATTCTCAGAGAGCACCTGTTTCGTTGTTGTTTTTCAGAGTTACGCCAACACTTGTCAGTGTGTGAGCTCTCTGACCCCAGGGAGCTCGCAAAGGAGGCAGACTTCTGGTTGCGTACCAGAGGGTCTGGTGTGGCATTAGGGGGTGTTCCTAATGAGAGTGGTCTAGGTGTTTCCCAACAAGGTGTGGTGGGAAAGGAATGGAGTGTCCCAGGTAGGTCCCAGTGGACTGGGATGGGTGAGGGACCCCATATCCCGTCTCTGAGGAGAGGGAATGGGGCTGGGCTGAGGCCCAAGGTGCCCAAGATACCGTCCCAGGCCCCTGAAGGTTCCATGAGTGAACGCCAGGAGGTGAGCCTAACCTGTGCCGTAGGGCCAGCTGTTCAGAAGGATCCCATTTTGTCATTAGGACTTAGGCGGGTGGCTGGTGATAGCGTTCCGCCGGTCCTGGTGTCTGGTAGTCTCGCTCTACAGCGGAGGAGGAGGAAATCCAGGCATAGGGTTGAGAGGGGGCTGCGGGCCCCAGTGGAGAACCTGGAGGGTCAGGGGTCAGCTCTGAGAGCAGAGCCCCCCAGGAATGACCTTGGTGAGACCATTTCTGGGCTGGGGGGAATCCAGACTCTGTCCGATGGGCAGAGGTCAGGAGACCTGCGCCAGCCAGACTCTTGTGTGGCCCTTGGGGAAAGTGTTTCCCTGGTGGGGGGTAGGTGTGCCCCCCAGGAAGTCCTGGTGCGCCAGGCAATGATTCAACCGCAGGGTGGTGACTCTGGGTTGGATGATCAGGTTCAGGGGGTAAACTCTGACCTGATGGGGAGTACGTGTGCTCCCAAGGAAGTCCTGGTGCGCCAGGCAGTGGTTCAACCGCAGGGTAGTGACTCTGGGTTGGATTGCCAGATTCAGGGGGTAAACTCTGATCTGGTAGGGGGTAGGTGTGCTCCCAAGGAAGTCCTGGTTCGCTGGGCAATGGTCCAGTCTAAGGGTGTCGTCCCTGGACTAGATAGACAGGTTCAGGGGGTAAACTCTGATCTGGTTGGAGGGGCGGTTAGTGTGCTCACCTCCCCGTGTGAAACTTCTGGTGGCTTCTCCCGAGGTGGGGAGACGCAGGACTCTGGAAGTGGGGTTCAGGGAGGGGGAAGCCCGCCCCGGACCCCGGTGCAACCCAAGGGTGTCGTCCCTAGGTTGGGTGGTCAGTCGCCAGGTAGTGATCCTGGGCTGGCGAGAAAGTTGTGCAGGGCTGCTGTACCCAGCACCCTGGCAAGTGTGGATTCTGGTGATACCCCTCCTAGGAGAGGAGGGCGGGATCCTAGAAGGAGGGGTAGAGGGAGGAGAGCCTCGCCTCTAGCCCCTGTAGAACCTATGGGTGCGGACCCTAGGTTGATGGATCAGTGGCAGGGTAGAGCCCCTGAACTGATCGGAAATGGAGTGGAGACAGGTTGCTTTGCACCTGGGGCTACCGCCCCCCACTCATTATGGTTTTAGAGACCAGAGGCTCCTAGATGGCCTGGGGCCTGGTTCTGGCCATTGGCAGCTAGAGAATCCCTGTGGGTTGGTCTAGGCTGCCTGGGACGCATTGACAGAGAGATCCCAGTGGAGTCAGGAAGGCGTAGAACTGGAACATGCCCCTGCCGTTGTGGGCCTGGGTCCTTGTTCTATCGCCCCAATCAGGAAAGTACATCAAGGTATTGATTGTTCTCCCCTGGATTTTGGCTGGTAGGGGGTTGTGTTGGACTTTTGGCCATACGCATGGTCATCCCTAGTCTTTTTGCCTCCTTCCTCCTGGTTTTTCTGACCTCTCGCTGTTGGCTCTAGGACTCTGAGCACTTTATCACTGCTGACCAGTGCTAAAGTGCAGGTGCTCTCCCATCTAAAGTTGGTATGATTGGCTTATACCTAATTGGCATATTTAAATTACCTATAAGTCCCTTGTACAGTGGTATCTCTATACCCAGGGCCTGTAACTTAAATACTACTAGTGGGCCTGCAGCGCTGCTTGCGCCACCCACTGAAGTAGACTTTCAAACCTGTCTCAGGCCTGCTAGCGCAGGGCCTGTGTGCGCAGTTTTCTGCCACAGGGACCTGGCATCTAAATTTACTTGCCAGGCCCAGAACTCCCCTTTTACTACCTGTCCTGGTAGTGACAAACAGCCTAACTTGGTGTCTCACTGCTGTGAGTGCTGCCTTCTCATAGGATTGCATTAGAAATGCCCTGCCTTATGTGTAAGGGGTATTGTCTGATTTATGAGGGGTAGCGTAGGCGTGTTTGGTATGGTTGTGATGGTGAAAATAAATACTGCTTATTGGTGTGGGTGTATTTTTTATTACTATCACAGAAATGCCACTTCTAGAAAGTGCGCATTTATCTGTGCTTATAATTCTGGTGTTTTGCAGCTTGACTCCAATCCACGTCTGGGCAGAGTGACAGTTGGGGCTTTGTGCATACTTTTCAGACAGCCTGTACACAGGGAGGGTGGAGGTGTCACCTAGGTGCCTCTGCATGCTGAATAGTCTTCCTGGGCTGAGAGAAGGGAGAGGCGGGGCACACCTACATTTGTAAAGGCTGTGCCCTGGCCTCACACAATAGGGTTGTTAACCCCCCACTGATGTTTGGAGCCTGTGCTGAAAGGAGAGAGGGGGCACTCCCAGAACCAGTTGTAACTGGCTGGAACCTCCTCTCCCTATCATTGTAAAACACTGTAAAAAAGGACTATAAGTACAGGGGAATTCTCCCCACAATTTGAACATTCTTGGAACTTGAAACTGGACACAGGACGCTGATGAATGGACTCACCAGGAAACCGCCATGGACTGCTGCTGCTGTGCTGACCTGTGACCTGCCTGGTCACTAGGAGGAACTGCCACCATCTGCACCCCTTGTGCTGGCCTGTAGCTGGGCCCACCAGCCCTGTGCTCCTTTTTTGCTAAGTTGTTCCCAGGGGCAGGGTGCTGAGGCCCCTGACCCCTGCAACGATTTTTAAAATCTGTGCCCAGAATGCTTTCACCAGAAAAGGGCATTCTTGCAATAGCTTAAAGAAGATCACCGCCGCAGCCCAGGCTGCATTATTTCCTTAGCGCTGCGAAAAGCGCTTGATTGGGACCCCCAGATCACCGCCGCAGCCCAGGCTGCATAATTTTCTTAGCGCTGTGAAAAGCGCTTGATTGGGACCCCCAGATCACCGCCGCAGCCCAGGCTGCATAATTTTCTTAGCGCTTTGAAAAGCGCTTGATTGGGATCACCGCCGCAGCCGGGTTGGTGAATGGCCTCGGAGCGCTAGGACCGCGCTCAGCTCAGTGCCCCCGGGGCACGAGAGAAGCCACATTTGCAGAATAAGGAGCAAGCCTGCTCCTAGCGGTGCCCCCGGGGTAGGGATCGCTCCGAGGAGCGCCCCCGGGGCACCAGAAGGCCCTGCCTTGGGCCAGAGAACCATCGGAGAGGCGAGAGGAGAGGAGGACGCCTCTCTCTCACCTAGGAAGCCTCGGAAGGCTTCGGTCGCCATCGGAAGGGCGAGGGGAGAGGAGGACGCCTCTCCCTCGCCTAAGAAGCCTCGGAAGGCTTCGCTCGCCGTCGGAAGGGCGAGGGGAGAGGAGGACACCTCTCCCTCGCCTAAGAAGCCTCGGAAGGCTTCGGTTGCCTGGGGAGCGGGCAGCAGCCTCATCGGAGGCTCGCTGCACCCCCAGGCCCCTCAGGGCCCCTGCGAGGGCCAGCCTTGCCTTAAAGGGGTCTCCCTTTGAGGAAGGGCCACGGAGGCCCAGGGAGACCCCAGGAGCTAGCGGGTCCCCAGAGGGGCCCGTGTTTCACCCAGGAGGGGGTGCGAGGCGCCCCCCTCCCCCTTCAAAGGTTTCCCTGACCTGGGCCCCCCTCGAGAGGGCCGGTGGAGGCCATGGACCGCCCCGGTATGAACCCCGACTGATCCGGCAGCACCAGTTTCGTCATAAGAGGCCGCAGTCGCGCCGCGATCATTTTGGCTAATATCCTATTATCAATGTTAATCATCGACAGGGGCCGGTACGAATCACAGCTAGCTGCAGCCTTCCCAGGCTTGAGAATCGTGACAATAAGCGCCTCGCCCAAAGAGGCCGGGAGCACTCCATTCCGCAATGCCTCATCATAAACCTCCAGCAGATAGGGCGCCAAAATGTCTGCAAATTTTTAATAAAATGCCGAAGTCAATCCATCCAACCCAGGGGCCTTGTCTCCAGGGAGGCTCCGAATAGCAGCCTTCACCTATTCTATAGTAAAAGAAGCGTCAAAGTACTCCCTGTGTACCCTGTCAAACCAGAGGAGGCTAATGTCAGAGAAATAGCCCCAAATCACCTCCACAGGCACCGCGGAGGGAGCAGAATAAAGATCCTGGAAAAAGGTAGTAACGACCCTCAGAACCTCCGACGTGCCCGCCACTCGCTCCCCACTCGAATCATCCATTTCAGTCACAAAGCCACTAGCCTACGGCCTGTGGAATAGATTCGCCAGAGTGCGACCGGCTCTATCACCCTCTCCATATCGCCTGGCCCGTGCAAATTTCCCCAAAAAATGTACTTCTCTCAAAGAAGCTTCTTCATAGGCGGAGACCGCAGCCCTCAAGGCTGCTAATGTGGCTCCGGACCAGTCCAACACCAGTCGAGCCTCCAGATCCGCAATCCGGCCCTCTAACTCAGCCAGCTCACGACGCAACGCCCGCAGCACACCGTGGTGCTTTGAAATGTATATTCCGCGTACAACCACCTTAAAGGCTTCCCACAGCGTACCAGCCGACCCCACTGTGCCCACATTCTGTTCAAAGTAAAAATTTATATTGCGACGCAGTTCCTCACGGAACAACTCATCTCTAAGTGCCTCAGACGGCAACCTCCACATATAGGCCTGAGCAGGTCCACCGGGTATTTCCAGCTCTACGCGCACCGGGGCGTGGTCAGACAGCGTGCGCGCCATGTGATCGACCGAGCGGGTCCACAAAGCCACATCGCGAGAGCCTATCCAGCGGTCAAGAAGCGACCAGCTATTGTGTACATAATGAACACAAGTGCCTTCCCGTACCACAGGGTGTTTAATTTGCCACAAATCTACCAACAACGCATCGTCCATAATCGCAGATAAAACGCGAGCCGATGAAGTACGCTGTGTCCGGGCTGATCTTTCTCTATCCAAAATGGGATCAAGGATCACATTGAAGTCTCCTCCCCAAAGCACAGTTCCTCCCCCCAGGAACTCGATCAGTCGCCAAACCTCGCTAAAGAACTCGGGATCATCCGAATTAGGCCCGTACACCGAGGCGACATGGCCTATCCATCAGCACTCCGCTAAGCAGAACATACCGCCCCAATGGGTCAACAATCACCCTGCGAGTGCGCCACTGCAACCCCTTGCGTACCAAAATCGCCACGCCTCTAGCATAACTCGAATACACAGACCCGTGGCATTCCCCAATCCATCCCGCCTTTAAATAATGTAAGGTACTCTCCACTAGGTGTGTCTCCTGTAGCATGCATATATCTATATTCTGCCTCTTTACATATGCTGACATAAGGCGCACCTTCCGTCTATCATTCAAGCCGCGCACATTCCATGTTAAACAGCGAATCAGAGACTCTCTCATCTGTGTCATCTGTTCTCCTCAGCGAACATACAGCGCAATTCCATCACTCCTCCATCCCGGCCAATCTCCCAAAACCACAAACCACAAAATGAAAAACATAAAAGCACACAATACAACAACCCCAAAGGCCCACTCCCCCCCGCCCACACAGACCCCCCAAACGGGTCAATGACATATCCCTACCCCAAAAAAACACAATTACCCAAATATGCATATAATGGGGACTCATCCAGAGGGTGGACGCTAACTGCCTCACCCGCCTAGTATCAGGCAGGGAGGGCAGGCAGGGGCCCAGCACAAAAGGAGTGTCTTCAGGACAAGCGGCACAAAAAGAAGTGCATCTCACAACTAGTTGCAGCTGCGTCTTCTCTGCCGAAAGGCAAAAATAATCAGTGACGATCAGTCATTATCGCTTAGCGACTCTCGTTCCACGGCACTACCAGCCTCCGGCATTGCTTCACGCTTCCGAGGAAGAGACTTGGCATACCTCGCCGCCAGCTTCGGGTCCGTAAAGAATTGTAGAGACCCACCATGTTGCACCTTTAGTTTCGCCGGGTATATGAGCGAGAACATAGCAGCAGTTTGGGCCAGCGAGCGATTTACCGGTAAGAACGCACTGCAAGCCGCCTGCACGCCAGGGGTGTAGTCTGGAAAAATTTTCAATTCAGTGTTTTTATATATCACCGAGCGGCGCTCCCTGGCCAGACGCAGAATCATGTCACGGTCTCGATAGTTCAGGAGCCGAATAATGATAGGACGCGGGGGAGCTCCAAGCGGGGGCTGCGGCCCCAGCGATCTATACGCCCTCTCCACTACCAGCAAGCGGGACAGCTGGTCGGGGAACAGATCAGATAGCATCTCCTCCACAAAATCCTTCATTCGGCCCATGTCCGTGGTCTCGGGGAGCCCCCTCAACCTGAGGTTGTTCCGACGCAATCGGGCCTCCAAATCTTCGTTCTTTGCCCGGATGACCTCCAACACCCTCTCCATGCGCAGCAATTGTTCACTCTCACCTCGCTGCGTGTCTTCCAGACCAGAGGTAGGCGCTTCCAACTGGTCAAGTCGGGCATCATGCTCGTCCACCCGAGTCTTGATACGATCAAGTTGCTCTGTCACGTGGTCTAGCTTCCTGTCTATTCCAGCCAAGCTGGTTTTGAGGTCCAGAAACATAGCCTTTACCGAACCGTCTGAATTCTCTTCATCCGTCGCAGGCCCCTCCGACTGGGATGCAGGAGCACCCCCCTTCTGTCGGCCCCCCTCAAAGGAGAGCTTAGCCTGTCTCTGCTCCGCCTTCCCCATCACTCAACCAGTGGGTCATTGACAACCGCAGTCCGCTGACCCCCCCTGGAAGTCCAGGAGGGGAGGTCAGATACTCAATCCACCTTCACAAAGTCCACCCAGCTCCTACTAATCAGCTTTATCCAGCGACAGCGGTGCTATGAATCTCGCCGATGTCCGGCGTCAAATAAACCTCTGCATCAGTCCTACCTCCAGGCCACGCGGTCTAGGCCTTCAAGGCAAGGCCGCGATTCCCAGGCGCGGCGGGAGAAGGCCTTCAATCATGGAGGAGAAAGAAAGGGGGGGCCTGCGGCACAACGCCACCGCCGATATGGCCCCCCAAAGCACCCGATGATCGATGCCCCCGAGGCCCTCCAGGTCCCCGGGAGAAAGCGCAGGCCAATCCCACTCAGCACGGCGGCCGGGAGCATGCCGCGACCTTAAGAGGCCGGCCCTACCCCCCGCGCCGCACCGCAACTGCCGCTGCTGCAACGGGGGGAAGCCGTCAGCATCAGGCATCCCCCCACCTTCTCATCGCTCGGCCAGCTCCGTCCTGACCGGAGAATTTAGCAAGCTGGGCCCCTGCCGGAGCAGAGCCTCACGGAGTGCCGGCCATCTTGCTGCTGGCTAGCTCCGCCCCAAACTTGCAGTACTTTACTTCTACTTTCCTGGGCGCTGTGGTGGGGTATTTTACTCACCTTTGTGGTTTTCTTACTTTCTCAGCGATTCTCTACACACTGCACTTGTCTAGAGGGGAATTCATGATTCGCATTCCACTTTCTTAGTATATGGTTTGTGTTGCCCCTAGACCTATTTTCTCCTATTGCATTCTATAGCTTTTCCTATTGTTTGAACTATTCTATGACTATTGACTTACCTTATTTTGGTGTCTAGTGTATATATTGTGTATAATACACTTACCTCCAGAAGGAGTATTGCCTCTAAGATTTTTTTTGGACTTGTGTCACTAAAATAAACTATCTTTATTTTTGGTAACACTGAGTATTGTCTTTACTTGTGCATAAGTACTGTGTAACTATAAGTGGTATTGCAGGAGCTTTGCATGTCTCCTAGTTCAGCCTAAGCATCCCTGATACAGCCACCTCTATCAGTCTAAGCTGTTAGAACACTACTACATTTCACTAATAAGGGATAACTGGACCTGGTATAAGGTGTAAGTACCCCAGGTACCCACCACTAACCAGGCCAGCCTTCCACATTGGTGGTGCAGCAGTGGGATAAGTATTTGCAATTACTTTACCACTTTATTACTGGTGTTTTTCATAAGAAAAGCTTTCTCCAATACTTAGAGCTATACATAATTGTACCTAGAAGTAATTTCTAACTTTGAATTTTTTTTCAAAGTTTCTGAAAAGGTTTTTTTATTTTCTCTAAAAAGTTAGGCCTGCTAGTCTACTAACTTTTTACTCTCTGTCCTAAACTCTTTCTTTCAACCTGTCTACTGTAGAAGATACCACTAGAGTTGTGAAGACAACATATGAGAATCTAAACTTTAAAGTTTGAGGGGTCTCTGCATTGAAAGGAGTTTAGGGATTGGGAAGAACCCCAATTACTTTTAAATCTTATCCAGAAGGATGACCAGGGACTTAGTATTGGTCAAGAACAGCCAGAGGGGGAAGGAGAGGAAGATTCCAACCAGGCAGGCTCAGCGGAGCATTCTGATAATCCTGGGGAGGGTCCTTCCACTGATCTTTCTGTCAACAAACCCCCTAGTGTAACTGGGAGTGGGGAGGGTTCACACACTAGTAGGGCTTCCTTCACACCTAGAGGCCAGGTCACTAGGGTGGCTCCAGTTAGGGAAAGATCAGCCTCTGCCAATTCCAATGTTACTTCTAACCCTGAGGACCAGTCCCTAGATAGGGAACTCAGAAAGCTGAGGTTAGAAGAGGCCAGACTGAGGCCACAAAAGCAACAGTTGGCCTTAGACAGTGAATCCCTGGCTGTGGAAAGGGAAAGGTTGGGGTTAGTTCCCCATGGTGGCAGCAGCAGTTTCAGGAATTCCAGTGTTATGGAACCTGCATTTGATTCCAGAAATCTGCACAAAGTTGTTCCCCCTTAGAATTATGGAGATGACATTTATAAGTGGTTTCAGCACTTGAGAGGGCCTGTGAAGTTCAGAGGGTCCCTCAAGTTCAGTGGGATGCTATCCTGAGGCTATCTTTCACTGGCAAGGGGAGAGACAGACTTTTATTGTCAGGGAGGATGATGCAGATAACTACCATATACTCAAAAGTGCACTCTTTGATGGTCTGGGCTTAACCACTGAACAATACAGGATAAAGTTCAGAGAGACCAGAAAACAGTCATCACAGGATGGGACAGATTTTGTAGACTGTTCAGTGAAGGCCGTAGACGGTTGGTTAAATGGCAGTAAGGTGACTGACTATGAAAGCCTATAACTTAATTCTAAGGGAGCCTATTTTGAACAATGGTGTGTCTGATTTGTTACATCAGTATCTTGTGGACTCAGATCTGACCTCTCCCCAAGAATTGGGAAAGAAGGCAGACAAATGGGTCAGAACTAGGGTGAGAAGAAAAAGTCCTACAGGGGGTGACAGAGACGGAAAAAAGAAAGATGGTGAAAAATCTCAGGACAAGCATGGGGATAAAAATAAGCACAAAGATCCTTCTTCAGGTCCAAAACACTCCTCTGGGGGTGGGGATAAATCTTCTTCATCTTCTTCTCACTCTTCACACAATCAGAAAAAGCCTTGGTGCTATGTGTGCAGAGGTAAAGGCCATTGACCAGGGGATCTGTCCAGCCCAGGTAAAGCCCCTGAGCCTACCACCACTAAGACATCAAACTCTAGTGCCCCTATCAGTAGTGGTAATAGTGGTGGGGCTACTGGCAATAGTCAAACTAACGGTGTAGTTGGGTTCACTTATGGGTCCATCATAGAAACTGGGGTAGACAGTCCCAAGACAGTTTCTGTCACACCTGGTGGCATTGGCCTTGCCACCTTGGCTGCTTGTCCCCTTAACTTGGATAAGTACAGGCAGTCAATCTTAATAAATGGTATTGAGGCCCAGGCCTACAGGGACACAGGTATCAGTATCACTTTGGTGACTGAAAACCTAGGGGGGTCATTGCAACCCTGGCGGACGGTGTTAAAGCGGTGGTAGGACCGCCAACAGGCTGGCGGTCTTTTTTTTAGTATTATGACCATGGCGGTTACCGCCATGGTCATCCGCCACTTCTCCGTTCCGCCCGCCAGGGTGGAGACGACAGCTGGGCTGGAGACCTGGGTCTCCAGCCCGGCGGCTGTCACAATACCGCCGCCGGTATTTTGACCCAGCTTACCGTCGTGGATTTCCAGCGGTAGGAACCGCCATGAAATCCATGGCGGTAAGCACTATCAATGCCAGGGAATTCCTTCCCTGGCACTGATAGGGGTCTCTTCCACCCCGACTCCCTCCCCTACACCCCCCACCACCCCTGCCACCCCCCAAACGTGGCAGGGCCCCCCTCCCCACCCCGACCCCCAACATTACCTTACACATACACACCCGACACGTACACAGACACCACCAACACACATACACGCACACACACTGACATATATGCCAACATCCACACACACAGTCAGACACGC
Organism: Pleurodeles waltl; assembly: GCF_031143425.1. NCBI lineage: Eukaryota > Metazoa > Chordata > Amphibia > Caudata > Salamandridae > Pleurodeles > Pleurodeles waltl. The sequence goes on along the minus strand of NC_090444.1, from coordinate 869,231,016 downwards.
ACACCCACATTGAAACATACACGCACACATCCATACAGTCATACCTACAGACATACACGCACTAATTCCCAAAACACGCAACACCCCCGCAAGCATACACGCACTCACACATCCCCTCTACATACACAGACGCACACCCCCATGCACCCACACAACACACAACCCCCCCTCCCCTAACGGATGATCGACTTACCTGTTCCGTCGATCCGCCGGGAGGGGACGGGAGCCATGGGGACAGCTCCGCCGACACCACACCGCCAACAGAACACCGCCGCACAGAATCACAGGACGTGATTTGCTGGGCGGTGTTCTGTTGGCGTGGCGGTGGAGGTGGAGCAACCTCCACTTCCCCGCCGTCTGCCAGTATGGCTGTTAGCGCCTCTCCGTCGGAACAACGACGGAGGGCAGCCAACGGTCATAATACGCCGAGCGGCAAACCGCCACTACTTGTGGTCTTCCGCATGGCGGTCCCTCGGCGGTCTTGTCAAAAGACCACCGAGGTTGTAATGACCCCCTTAGTGTCATCTGCACAACACCTGCTTGGACAGAAGTACCAAGTTACTGATGTCAATAACTCCACTCAATCTCTCCCCTTAGCTGTAGTTCAATTTAGTTGGGGCGGAGTTACTGGCCCTAAGCAGGTGGTGGTATCACCTAGCTTACCTGTAGATCTATTAAGGAATGACCTAGAGGCCTCAGGTTGGGCTGAGGTAGAGTTTATGACCCATGCATCCATGCTGGGTATCCCTGAGGAATTGCTTCCTCTCATTTCTGATGAAATGAAAAAGCAAAGGAGAGAAAAAGGCCTGAAATCTCAGGATCCCAATCAACCAACTGGTAAGAAGGGTATCAAGGTAACCCTTCCCCACCCTGCCACTGAGAGTACCATTCCTGTGGTGGGAGAAACCTCTCCTGGGGTGGAGCCGATACCAAGGGAGCCTGCAGTTATCACAGCTTGACTCCTAGATGTAAAAGTACCTCTCTGTGGAACTACTAATCCAGATGTGCAAAATTGCACAATTTTAGTGAATATGGAGCATCCCTCCAGCCCTCCCAAAGAAACTTTAGTGCAGCAGCCCTGCACTGTCTCTGAACACTTAGGACAGCAACCCTGTCCCAGTGTGGAGCTTATAGGACAGCAGCCCTGCCCTGCTCCAACTCAAGAGAAACAGTAACCCTGTCTAGCATTTACTGCATTTGACATAGGCCCAGTGGACCAATCCCACTGCCCAACTTTAAAGCATACTAATAGAAACTCTGAGAATTTACACTCACACTATTGGTTAGGTAAACATCTCCAAACAGGAAGTTGTTTACTTCCCCACAGGGAAATAACCATACAGTGCATGATAAAGGGAGTAAGCACTCTATTCAATCAATTAATCAGGAATTTGTAAAGCGTACTACTCACCTGTGGGGGTCTCAAGGCGCTGAGGGGGGTGGAGAAGGGGGGAGGTACTGCTACTGCTCAAACAGCCAGGTCTTGAGAAGTTTCCTGAAGGGGAGGAGGTGGGTGGGAAGAGTGTTCCACGTTTTGGTGGCGAGGTGTGAGAATGATCTATCGCCAGTTGTAGCTCTGTGGATGTGTAGGACGATGGCGAGGGCGAGGTCGGAGGAGCAGAGATGTCGGTCGAGGTGTAGAAGGAGAGCCGTCTGTTGAGGTATTCTGGTCCGGTGTTATGCAGTGCTTTGTGAGGGTGGGTGAGGAGTTTGAATGTGATTCTCTTGTTGACTGGGAGCCAGTGAAGGTTTCTCAGGTGGTCTGTGATGTGGCAGTAGTGGGAGTGCCCAGGATGAGGCGTGCGGAAGCGTAAAGGATGTGTTGAAGCCTCTTCTGGAGTTTGGCTGTGGTTCCTGCCTTGAGGGCATTGCCGTAGTCCAGTTTGCTGCTTACGAGGGCTAGGGTGACTTTTCTTCTGGTTTCGGTGGGTATCCATTAGTAGATCTTTCAGGGCATGCGGAGGGTGTTGAAGCAGGAGGAGGAAATGGTGTTGACTTGCTGGGTCATGGGTAATGAGGAGTCCAAGATGAATCTTAGGTTGCATGCGTGGTCGGTGGGAGTCGGAGCGGCTCCGAGAGTGGTAGGCCACCAGGAGTCATCCCATGCGGAGGGGGTGGAGCCGAAGATGAGGACTTCCATCTTGTCGAAATTCAGTTAGAGGCAGCAGCTCTTTCATCCATTTGGTGATGGCCTTCATTCCTTCATGGAGGTAGGTCTTGGCGGAGTCCTTGATTAGGGAGAGGATCAGCTGGGTGTTGTCAGCGTATGAGATGTTGTTGAGGTTGCAGATCTACTCTCCACTTATCATCACTTAGACAATAAAGGGGGTGATTCTAACCCTGGCGGTCGGTGTTAAAGCGGCGGCCAACCCGCCAACAGGCTGGCGGTCAAAACAATGGAATTCTGACCCTGGCGGGAACCGCCAACACAGACAGCCACTTTAACACTCCGACCGCCACGGCGGTACAAACAAACAGCGCGGCGGTCACCGCCAACAGCCAGGCGGCAGACAATGTACCGCCCACACTATCACAACTCACCAATCCGCCACCTTTTCCGGGGCGGGAGCACCGCCGATAAAAACACGGCGGAAACAGACTACGAACGGGAAAACGCACACCACTACGCACTCCAGGAGGAAGGAGGACAGCATGGAACCCGAATTAAACATCCTACCTGCTCTCGTCTACCTTCTCATCTACCACGAGTACGAAGTCCGGCGCAGACGACAACGGTGAGTACTGCACCTACGACACACGGGAGGGGGGAGGACGAAAGGTTACGGGCACACACATATGCGACCCCCCCCCAACTATGTACACACCAATGCAGAGCAACAAGTCACAGTGACACCACCCAAACACCCCTGAAAAATGCTATGACATAATCAAATTTGGAATAAATATTTATGTACCAAAAAGCTCCTGAAAATTATCGTACAACCATGAAAGATATTTACAAGAAAACAAATGATATACACATCAGTGTATAACTGAAGTAACAAGTCCTGCACATCCTACGAATTCATCATGTCCGTGGGCCAAAGTTTTGAGAAACAAGGGCAAAGCCCACACAGGAGACCTGAGTCCTTTGGAGAGAACACTGCAGGGGCATCAGATGTAAAAACTACAGGCACCTCAGGGGGAAGGGAAGGGGGGGCACCACAGCCACATGAGTCCACGATGCCAGATCCACGAGGAGCCACCATGCCCACTGTACCATCCTGGGGAGTGCAAAGCCACAGTCTCTCAATGTCTCTACAGTGGGTGGGCTGCCCACTGTACCATCCTGGGGAGTGCAAAGCCACAGTCTCTCAATGTCTCTACAGTGGGTGGGCTGCCCACTGTACCATCCTGGGGAGTGCAAAGCCACAGTCCGTCAGGTGGATGACAGTCTCCACTGGTCAAGGAGGAGGCATGGTGGGCACAGTGAACCATAAACAGTGCTTGAGACGGCGGTGCCCAGCGGAGCGGTGCTTGAGATGAAGGGCCCAGCGGAGCGGTGCTTGAGACGGCGGGGCCCAGCGGAGCGGTGCTTGAGATGAAGGGCCCAGCGGAGCGGTGCTTGAGACGACGGGGCCCAGCGGAGCGGTGCTTGAGATGAAGGGCCCAGCGGAGCGGTGCTTGAGATGAAGGGCCCAGCGGAGCGGTGCTTGAGACGGCGGTGCCCAGCAGAGCGGTGCTTGAGAAGAAGGGCCCAGCGTAGCGGTGCTTGAGATGAAGGGCCCAGCGGAGCGGTGCTTGAGACGGCGGTGCCCAGCGGAGCGGTGCTTGAGATGAAGGGTCCAGCGGAGCGGTGCTTGAGAAGAAGGGCCCAGCGGAGCGGTGCTTGAGATGAAGGGCCCAGCGGAGCGGTGCTTGAGATGAAGGGCCCAGCGGAGCGGTGCTTGAGAAGAAGGGCCCAGCAGAGCGGTGCTTGAGAAGAAGGGCCCAGCGGAGCGGTGCTTGAGAAGAAGGGCCCAGCGGAGTGGTGCTTGAGACAGCGGTGCCCAGCGGAGCGGTGCTTGAGATGAAGAGCCCAGCGGAGCGGTGCTTGAGACGGCGGGGCCCAGCGGAGCGGTGCTTGAGATGAAGGGCCCAGCGGAGCGGTGCTTGAGACGGCGGTGCCCAGCGGAGCGGTGCTTGAGAAGAAGGGCCCAGCGGAGCGGTGCTTGAGATGAAGGGCCCAGCGGAGCGGTGCTTGAGAAGAAGGGCCCAGCGGAGCGAAGCTTGAGATGAAGGGCCCAGCGGAGCGGTGCTTGAGACGGCGGTGCCCAGCGGAGCGGTGCTTGAGAAGAAGGGCCCAGCGGAGCGGTGCTTGAGATGAAGGGCCCAGCGGAGCGGTGCTTGAGATGAAGGGCCCAGCGGAGCAGTGCTTGAGATGAAGGGCCCAGCGGAGCGGTGCTTGAGACGGCGGTGCCCAGCGGAGCGGTGCGTGAGAAGAAGGGCCCAGCGGAGCGGTGCTTGAGATGAAGGGCCCAGCGGAGCGGTGCTTGAGATGAAGGGCCCAGCGGAGCGGTGCTTGAGAAGAAGGGCCCAGCGGAGCGGTCCTTGAGATGGCGGGGCCCTCTTCAGCGGTGCCTATCTTCACGGCGGGCCCTCTTCAGCGGTGCTCTTCTGCACGGCGGGGCCCTCTTCAGCGGTGCCTATCTTCACGGCGGGGCCCTCTTCAGCGGTGCTCTTCTGCACGGCGGGCCCTCTTCAGCGGTGCTCTTCTGCACGGCGGGCCCTCTTCAGCGGTGCTCTTCTGCACGGCGGGGCCCTGTTCAGCGGTGCCTATCTTCACGGCGGGGCCCTGTTCAGCGGTGCTCTTCTGCACAGCGGGCTCTGTTCAGCGGTGCTCCTCTGCACGGCGGGCCCTCTTCAGCGGTGCTCTTCTGCACCGCGGGCCCTGTTCAGCGGTGCTCTTCTCCACGGCGGGCCCTGTTCAGCGGTGCTCTTCTGCACCGCGGGCCCTGTTCAGCGGTGCTCTTCTCCACCGCGGGCCCTGTTCAGCGGTGCTCTTCTGCACCGCGGGCCCTGTTCAGCGGTGCTCTTCTCCACGGCGGGCCCTGTTCAGCGGTGCTCTTCTGCACCGCGGGCCCTGTTCAGCGGTGCTCTTCTCCACGGCGGGCCCTGTTCAGCGGTGCTCATCCAGCAGGTCAAGGGAGCCAGACCTGGCCTGGACTCCCTGCTCAGTCGCCCTCGGACCGTGACGTTTCTGGACCCTTCGGGGACGGACTCCTGGCCTCTTTAGTGTCCTCCTTCCCAGCTGGGATGTGACATGTGGGGTCCACCTTCTCCGCGCTCCTGCTGCCCTTCCGCTCCTTTGATGGGGCTCTCGGGCCCTTGCCTCCCCTAGATGGTGTGGCTGGTGAAGTGGCCGCACATTGCTCCTTGGGGGCAGCCCTGTCAGTCCTCGCACGGCGGCCCTTGTTTTTGCGGGTCCTCTTGCCGGGGGGGGGGGGCTGGACGTGTCCTTGCTGCTGATCGATGTGTCACTGCTGGCAAAGGGTGGACTCCAGATCCCATGCACAACAGTGACACTCGAAGCTGGGCTTGTGGTGGCTGCGGTGCTCTTGGGACTCTTTGCAGATGGAGGGGGGAGCTCATCGGAGGGAAAGAGGTCAAGACTAGCCAGGAAAAGCTTTTTAGGTCCAAGGTAAAGGGTAGGAGAAGTGGTGATGGGAGTGGAGGAAGAGGATGTGGTTGTAGGAGAGGCAGGTGTGCTGTCATTGGGTGAAGGTGCTGGTGCTGTAGGCTGACGTGAGGTGGATGGCTGTTGGGTGGGTGTCTGCCTGCGTTTGTGTGTCTTGGAAGAGGGGGTGACAGACACAGTGGGAGAGGACACAGGGGACGTGTACATGGCAGTGGGGGTGGTGACTGCACGAGTGTGGACTGTACTGGAGGGTGAGGTGGTGATGGAAGCACTGGCTGATGTTGGGGTGCATGCAGGTGTGAGTGTGGACGTCACAGGGAGGGAGGAGGGAGACGAGGAGGAGGGGGACACAGGGGTGGTTGTGACTGTTGGAATGTCTGCATCTGGGTGTTGCTTGGGTGAGTGTTTGTGGGATCTGTGGTGCTTGTGTCTGGATGAGCTGCTCTTGGGTGTTGAGGTTTGTGCAGGCTGGTCTGATGGTGTGGATGGGATAGGCTGAGGAACAGGAGACAGAGACAGGCTGGAGGCAGTAAGAAGAGGGAGGCTGGAAACAGGGACAATGGCTGCCGTCAGTGCTGAGGCCAGAGCAGTGAACGCTCGTTGATGGGCAGCCTGACCCGAATGAATGCCCTCCAGGTACGCATTGCTCTGTTGCACCTCCCTTTGCACACCCTGGATGGCATTCAAAAGGGTCGTCTGCCCAACAATGAGCGTCCTCACCAGGTCAATGAGCTCCGCACTGAGGGCAGCAGGGGCAACAGGGGCAGGGGCTGAGGTGCCTGGGGCGAAGGAGATGCACGCCTTCCTGGGCGAGCGGGCACGGAGCGTAGGCTGAGGGGCTGCTGGGAGGGCGGTGCTGGTGCGCTGGGTGGCGGCTGTACCTGTAGAGGCGGGGGGCCCGGATGTTGCCGCCACCGCTAGGGAGCTCCCATCCGAGGACGTGTCGCTGTCGCTGCTCTCACCAGCGGTCCCCGTCGTGGTGCTCCCCTCGCCCTCCGGATCACTGGTGCCCTCGGTGTCTGTTCCTGGGCCCACCGGGGCCTTGTGTCCTGCAGCTCCCTCGTGCTCCGATGCCAAATCTCCTCCGCCTGATGATGCTAATGCACACATGCACAAGAAGATGAAGAGAAAGGGTGGGGGGAGAAAAAAGAAGACCAGGTTGAGTGCATGCAATGTCAACACCGTTGGCGGAGAGGACAGACACAGGAGCCTCATGCACTAAGCCGCGCATTCGGGGTACACTACTCAGTACTACTGACTAGGACAACAGGCCAAGAGACGTCAAACGCGCACATGGGTGATGCTGGACCATCAATGGCTGTACTTGTCACCCTACAGAGGTGGGGGCCGGGGGCACAGGGCCATGCCTAAGGGAGAGGACTACACTACAGAAAGTGCCCTGGCCTAATGTCACCCACAGCCCTCCTCCCCCACCCAGACGCCTCCACTGCGCAGAAAGATAGGAAAATGTGCTGATACTCACCCCCTTGTGTCTGCTGTGATGTCTTAAAGCGCCCATCCAATTCAGGGTAGGCCACCGCCAGGATCCGGGACATCAGGGGGGTCATGGTGCGACTGGCACCCCTCCTAGGTTGGGAGGCCATCCCCAGCAGTGTTTCTGCGGTCTTCCTTGTTCCGCGGCGGATGTCCTCCCACCTCTTGCGGCAGTGGGTGCCCCGTCTGTTGTGGACCCCCAAGTTCCGGACTTCCTTGGCGATGGCACGCCAAATCTCAATCTTCTGATGGGCGCTGACCTATTTGACATGTACAGGGTGGAAAGGAGGAAATCATCAATGACCTGCATGTTAGATGTGATTGCCCCCCCCCCCCACCAACTTTGCCATATGGCACATGCTCTCATCTGTCGTGCGTTGCACTCCTCATTCGCCCCCCACCCCACCAACTTACATCCACCCCAATCCACACAGGCATAGCCCATTCCATGTGCACCCGGTGTACTCACTTGTTGGTCTGGAGGACCGTAGAGTAGCGCATACTGGGGGAGGACCCCATCCACGAGCTTCTCCAACTCTTCAGACGTGAAGGCAGGGGCCCTTTCCCCAGTCGCAGCAGCCATTGTCACTTCCAGACCGAGGTCACAGCAGCACCTGCAGTATAGGTCCTCTCCTGTGGATGATCAGGTCTCGAGTGATCAATCAGCTAGGAAATGGCGGTCATGCCCGCGGCGGTGCGTACCGCGGCGGTGCGTACCGCCGGCGCACATCGTCATTGGCTCCTGAAACCCATAGGGTTCAATGTTAACCAATGCGGCTTTGCGCCGCGGTCTTCGACCACCTATCGCCACGGTGTGCCCCGCCAGCGCATTGACCTCACATCCCATTGTCCCACTTCACAGGTCAGGCAGCCGCCATTTCAAGGGCCTACATGGCTTAATTTTGACTGCGACACACAGGCCTAGGCCTTGCATTGCCACACATACACGCCTTTCAACCCATTGCCATTCTTTAACTGTGCAAGCTGTCTGTATGTACCTGTGGTTTGCCTGACTCTGTGCTCCATGTTGTCCTTCCTAGGCACCGTCCGCTGGGACTTGCGAGGAGAAGGACGAATCCTCGCGTGTACCGACCGCTGGTGGACCTGTCGACAATAGAAGAACGCCATATAATACTTCGATACAGACTTGACCGTGCCACTATCCATGAACTGTGTGCCCAGCTGGAGCCAGCCCTGATGTCCCCCATCCGCCAACCCACAGGGATTCCCCCTCTGGTGCAGGTTTTGTCAGTCCTCCATTTTTTGGCAACTGGGTCATTCCAGACAACAGTGGCCATGTCATCTGGAATGTCTCAGCCTATGTTTTCAAAGATTTTGAGCAGAGTGTTGTCTGCCCTGATGAAACTCATGCGGAGCTACATCATTTTCCCAGAGGAGGGTGACTTGCCTACAGTGAAGGGTGATTTCTATGCCCTTGGACATATCCCCAACATCATTGGTGCCATTGATGGGACCCATGTGGCTTTGGTACCCCCAAAAGACGATGAGCAGGTGTACAGAAACAGAAAAAGTTATCATTCGATGAATGTCCAGGTGGTCTGTTTGGCTGACCAGTACATCTCCCATGTAAATGCCAAGTTCCCAGGGTCAGTGCATGACGCGTATGTTATGCGAAATAGCAGCATCCCCTATGTGATGGAGCAGCTACAGAGACAACGTGTGTGGCTAATAGGTGACTCTGGTTACCCCAACCTGCCTTGGCTACTGACCCCAGTGAGGAATCCCCGGACCAGGGCAGAGGAACGGTACAATGAGGCCCATGGGCGAACTAGGAGGATCATCGAAAGGACCTTTGGCCTCCTGAAGGCCAGGTTTAGGTGCCTGCATATGACAGGGGGATCCCTGATGTACTCACCAAAGAAGGTGTGCCACATCATCGTGGCCTGCTGCATGCTTCACAATCTGGCATTGCGACGTCAGGTTCCTTTCCTACAGGAGGATGGTGCAGATGGTGGTGTTGAAGCAGCTGTGGAGCCTGCGGAGAGTGAAGAGGAGGAAGACTCAGAGGACAACACAGACAACAGGGACAGAGTAATAGAACAGTATTTCCAGTAGCACACAGGTAATAATCACCCATGCCATTTTACATTTCCTGAAAGCCTCCTGCATCTCAACTTTGTCGATTTCCCCCCAGAACTATAAACATGATGTTTGATTTTCCCTTCCCTTTTCTGTGCTGTATGAGCCACTGCGTGACCTCGGCTTGATTGGCCCATGGACTAATGCTAAGTTACCTCGGTATGTGTAATTCACAATGTTAATAATACGTAATTGATATGTAATGTGTCATACATTTATAAATAAGACAGGCTGAGTCCTGATTGATTTCAGTGCAATGTGTGATTTATTATTAGTGCATAGATATTGGTACATGATAGTGAAACAGTGATGGGTGGGGGTGGAGTAATGTCCATGGCAGAGTCCAGTTCTCAGTCTCACAGGTGCATTGTCCATATGCCTGTGGCAGGATGGAGCAGGGGCAGTTCAAGGTTTGACAGGGTGGCAATGTGGAACAGTGGGAGGACTTCAGGGGGTATGTGATGCTGGCGGGGGTCTTGACATCCTACTCTGTCGTTTTTTTTTATCTCAGGCTCCTTTTGCGGGGTGGTTGTTGTTCAGCAGGAGGTGGGGTTCTGGTGGGCTGTCGTTGTGGTGGGGCCTCCTGTCCACTAGCGCCGGCGGAGGTGGTAGGCTGTTCCTGTTCCTGGCTAGTGACAGGGGCCCTGTGTGATGCCACATGGTCCCGAAACGTGTCCTCTATACGGTTCAGGGCCTGGACTATGCTCCCCATAGCGGTTGAGATGTTGGTGAGTTGGTCGCTGAACCCCATGTAGCGTTGCTCCTGCTGTGCCTGGATCTCCTGGAACCTGGCCAGTACCGTCGCCATCGTCTCTTGTGAGTGGTGGTAGGCTGCCATGATGGTGGTGAGGGCCTCTTGGAGAGTGGGTTCCCTGGGCCTCTCCTCCCCCCCCGTCGCACAGCAGCCCTCCGAGTTGCCCTGTTTCCCTGGGCCTCTGTCCCCTGGACGGTGTGCCCACTCCCACTGCCCCCAGGTCCCTGTTGTTGTTGGGTTGGTGGGTTACCCTGGGGGCCCTGTAGTGGTAGACACACCGCTGCTTGACCTGTCCTAGAGACAGAGGCATGGGCCCGCTGGGTGGGAGCTGTGCTGTTGTTCCCAGAGGGGGTTGGGTCTGTAGTGGCCTGTGTCTGGGTGAGGGGAACCGACTGCCCAGAGGTCCCCGATGGTCCGGGCTGGTCGTCAGGTTCCAGGTCGACAGAGCTGCTGTCATCACTAGGGGCCTGTTCCGGGGGTGGGATGGACATTTCTGGTCCCTCCTGACCGGTGTGTTGTCGTTCGGGTCCTGCATGGGGTAAGAGGGTATGGTTATTGTTTCTGTGTGTGCATTTGCTTGCGTTTTATGGGTGCCCTTGTCCCCCAGTGCTGGCATTCCCTTGGGGGAGGTGTTGTGAGGGTGTTTTGTGGGGGGGGGGATGGGTATGTGCAGTGGTCATGCTTAGGTGATGGGTGTCCATAGTTTGGGGATGGCATGCAGGGGTTGGTGTTGGGTGGGTTGTGCTGGAGAGACATTCTCAGGGAGGATGTGTGCTGGGGGGTTGGGGGTGAGGGTGGGGGTTAGCATGCTGGGGGGGGGGGTGAAGTGGTTGGCCTTGTACTTACCAGAGTCCATTCCTCCGTGTACTCCAGCGAGGCCATCAGGATGCAGGATGTTTAGTACCTCTTGCTCCCATGTTGTGAATTCGGGTGGAGTGGGTGGGGGTCCCCCGCCAGTCTTCTGCACTGCGATGTTGTGTCGCGAGACCATCGAGCGCACCTTCCCCTGTAGGTCGTTCCATCGTTTGCGGATGTCCTCTCGATTTCTGGGATGCTGTCCCACCGCGTTGACCCTGTCCACGATCCGCTGCCAGAGCTCCGCCTTCCTTGCTATGGGGGTGTGCTGAACCTGTGAGCCGAAGAGCTGGGGTTCCACTCTTATGATTTCCTCCACCATGACCCGGAGTTCTTGGTCCGAAAAGCGTGGGTGCCTTTGTGGTGCCATGGGGTGGTGTGTATGAGGTGTGGGGTGGTGTATGTGATGATGTGTGTGTTGGTGTGTGGTGCTTTGTGCTTCTATGTGGTGTGTGTGATGTTGTGGTGTGCCTCTGTGTGTCTGGCTATCTATTCTCTGATGTGTCTCTCTCTCCTTCGTCTCTGGTTTTTGTTGGTAGGGGTTTGTGGGTGATGTGGGTGGGTGTTTTATATGGTATTGGATGTGTGGGAGTGGTGTGTGTATGTGTTTCAGGTGTGTGCCTTTCAAATTGTCCAATGTGGTAGGGGTTTGTAAATGTGTGTGTATTTTGACCGCGGCGGTGTGTACCGCCAATGGAATACCGCGGTTGAATGACCGCCGCGTGGATTTGCGGGTCATAATGGGATGGGCGTATTTCTGTTGGCGTGGTGGTGGAGGTTTGGTCTTCTCCAGTTTACCGCTGGCCGCTGATGTGGCGGACTGCAGTGGAGGGCGGATTTTTGGAGGTTTTGCAGTTGTGGGTCAGAATGTACGTGGCGGCTGACCGCGGCCGCGGCGGTATTGTGGCGGCCTTCTGACCGGAGGTAAGCGGCTTTTACCGCCGAGGTCAGAATGACCCCCAAAGTCTAAACTGGCCAAGGTTTGCCTTATTGTCCTTCATTTGGGGGGGTTATGTGAGAAAGTAGCCTCTTTCTAGCATGGTTACCCCCACTTTTAATCTGTTTGTGAGTTTGTGTCAATGTGTTTTTACTGTGTTAATGGGATCCTGCTAGCCAGGACCCCAGTGCTCATAGTGAAAACCCTATGGGGCATATTTATACTCCGTTTGCGCCGTTTTTTTTTACGCAAATTCGACGCAAAACTAACTCCATATTTATACTTTGGCGTTAGACGCGTCTAGCGCCAAAGTTCATGGAGTTAGCGTAATTTTTTTGCGTGAACACCTTCCTTGCGTTAATGATATGCAAGGTAGGCGTTCCCGTCTTAAAAAATGACTCCGATGCATATGCGCCGTATTTATACTCCCGGGCAAAAATGACGCCCGGGAGTGGGCGGGTCTAAAAAACCCGCATTAGCGCCGGATTTTAGCGCCTGGGTCAGGGCAGGCGTTAAGGGACCTGTGGGCTCAGAATGAGCCCAGAGGTGCCCTCCCCTGCCCCCAGGGACACCCCCTGCCACCCTTGCCCACCCCAGGAGGACACCCAAGGATGGAGGGACCCACCCCAGGGACATTAAGGTAAGTCCAGGTAAGTTTTTTTTAAAAAGTTTTTTTTGTGGCATAGGGGGGCCTGATTTGTGCCCCCCTACATGCCACTATGCCCAATGACCATGCCCAGGGGACAGAAGTCCCCTGGGCATGGCCATTGGGCAAGGGGGCATGACTCCTGTCTTTGCTAAGACAGGAGTCATTTCAATGGGCGTTGGGCATCGTAAAAAAATGGCGCAAATCGGGTTGAGGCGATTTTTTTGCCTCAGCCTGACTTGCACCATTTGTGGACGCCCATACGCCGTTTTCCCCCTACGCCGGCGCTGCCTGGTGTACGTCGTTTTTTTTAACGCACACCAGACAGTGCCGGCGGCTAACGCCGGCTAACGTCATTGAATAAATACGGCGCCCGCATTGTGCTTCAGAATGGCGTTAGCCGGCGCTAATTTTTTGGGCGCAAAACTGCGTTAGCGCAGTTTTGCGTCAAAAAGTATAAATATGGCCCTATATGTCAGTGTGTTTTGCCTGTCTCATTGGGATCCTGCTAGCCAGAACCCCAGTGCTCATAGTTTGTGGCCTAATGTATGTGTTGTCAGTAGTGCTTAACTGTATCACTGGGACCCTGTTAACCAGAATCTCAGTGCTTATACTCTCTCTACTTCCAAATTTGTCACTATAGTCTACTGACTTCATTTACCAATTCCAATTGGCACACTGGACCCCCCCCCTCCTTCTCCTACTAGTCCCTAGTATATGGTACCTAGGTACCCAGGGCGTTGGGGTTCCAGGAGATCCTTATGGGCTGCAGCATTTCTTTTGCCACCCATAAGGAGCTCAGACAAACCCTTTCATAGGACTGCCATTGCAGCCTGCGTGAAATAGTGCACATACTATTTCACAGCCGTTTTCACTGCACTTAAGTGACTTGTAAGTCACCTATATGTCTAACCTTCATTTACTGAAGGCTAGGTGCAAAGTTACTAAGTGTGTGGACACCCTTGCACTAGCAAAGGTGCTCCAACGCAGTCCAGGGCCAATTCCCCAGACTTTGTGAGTGCGGGGACGCCATTACTCGCGTGCACTACATATAGGCCAATACCTATATGTAGCTTCACAATGGTAACTCAGAATATGGCCATGTAAGGTGTCTAAGATCATGGAATTGTCCCCCATTCCAAATTTGGTATTGGGGAGCCAATTCCATGCATCCTGGGGGCTCCACCATAGACCTGCCAAACCAGCTCTCTGAGGCTTGCACTGCAGCTACAGCTGCTGCCACCTCACAGACAGGATTCTTCCCTCCTGGGTTCTGAGCAGCTCAGTCACAGGAAGGCAAAACAAAGCATTTCTTTAGGAGAAGGGTGTTACACCCTCTCCCTTTGTAAATATGTGTTACAGGCTTGGGAGGGGTAGCCTCTCAGAGCCTCTGGAAATGCTTTGAAGGGTACAGATGGTGTCTTCCTTGCATAAGCCAGTCTACACCGGTTCAGGGACCCCCAGTCCCTTTTCTGGCACAAAACTGGACAAAGAAATGGGAGTGACCACTCCCCTGTCCATCACCACCCCATGGGTGGTGCCCAGAGCTCCTCCAGTGTGTCCCAGACTTCAGCCATCTTGTTTTCCAAGGTGTGGGGACACTCTGGAGGCCTCTGAGTGGCCAGTGCCAGCAGGTGACGTCAGAGACCTCCTGATAGGTCCATACCTGGTAAGGTAGCCAATCCCCCTCTCAGGGCTATTTCAGGTATCTCCTGTGGGTTTCTCTTCAGATTCTGCTTGTAAGTTTCCATCAGAAATCCTCTGCAACTACTACTTCATCCTCTGACCTTGGATCGAAAGCAGACTGCTCCAGGAACCGCTGTAACCTGTCAGGAATCCCTAAGGTGTCTCCTGCGTTATCTGTCAGCATCCCCAGGGATTAGGGTTAAATCATATCTCTGTATGCTGTGTTACACAATTGGTTTTTATCGATGCTTGTTTTACCAATGCTTATTTGCTAATGTGAGCAGGTGTAGACATGTGCTTCTAATTGGGTGTGGTGACTCCTCCACATGTGGAAACTCAACTGCTTTCCTGATTGGCTATAAATAGCAGAGTGAAGCATGCCTCCCTGCTTGGCTTTGTTTTGCTTCCTGATCTCAGCATCTGATTTGGCAGTCCAGCCCCTGCTGTCATCCTCGTATCCGGGACTTTTGAGGCAATTCTTTTCTTCGTTCCTGAACCAGCTGACACCAGGCATTCCTCCAGCACTCCGGAAAAGACTGCAGCTAAGTGGCTAGTATTCTCCAGGGAGTTTATTTTTTGAGCGCTGCGCTTTCCTAGAACAGCTGGTGTATTTCAGACCTCGTATTTTGGCAGCGTGCTTGTCTTGAAGATACAAATGCATTTTGAAGGGTTTTTCATACACACAGTGAAACCAAACCAAACTGTGTCACACTAACTGTTTAAACCCAGAGTGGACATTTGTATTTCTTGGATTGTTTTTGTTCCTTTTAGTTTAATCCTATGCATGCAGGAAAGTTATATGTGATATAATTAATGCCCTTGTTTGTCTTTCTTGTGCATGATAAGTACAACCACAGTTCTAATTGTAGTGTGCAACAGTGAATCTCTGTGAAGCCAGCCCTAGTGTTGCAGTGCTTATTGTTATGGTACTCAGTTTGGGTTTTTGGTAATGCAGTGTTAGTAATTGTGGCAACAGTTATTATTATCCAAGAAAAGTGCTGGAGCATCCTGGTGTTCTTCTACCACTCCCGTGCCCATATCAGAAAGAGAGACTCAGTTTCAAGGAAGTTGAGTGCACTAACGCTACTATCACTCTGTCAACAACGACCTGCCCCCTGAAGATACGGGGTGCCTGGCTGGACCAGCAAGACGTGGCAGTGTTTTGTCTCTTTCTCTTCCACTCCCCCTTTCCTTTTGGGACACCTGCTGGGTTTCTGTGTCCACCAGGAAGTGCTGAGAGGTGTTCCAGGAGGTCGGGGCATACCATTGCCCCTGTAGACATCCTGCTTTTCAGGTGAGTGGCCCTGTTTCGACATAACCGCAACAAAGTATACAGAAGGGCTACTTCGACTCTGCAACTCCAGCCAGCAACTGCAACAGTTTCCATGGTGTGCACACTCTGGGGACTCCCTGTCTTCACCCTGCACCAGAAGGACCGAAAAAATCTCCTGTGGAGTGGCGGAGTCACTTCCCTGCTCCAGTAGGCACCTTCTAAGATGATGACCGGTTCTCTTGGTCTTCTCTCCTGTTGATGAGCATGTTCCTTGCAACACAGGTGGTGGACTCCTTTGACACAGACTGTCCTAAGGTTCTGCTGTCCAAATTTGGAGGCGGTAAGAGCTTGTCTTCCCCATTTGCGACAGTACCTCTGTGCACCGCATCATCTTCACCTCCTGAGGCCTCTGTGCACTATTTGCTAGAAGCATTTGTTCACAGCCTGGCCCAGGTCCCCAGCACTCTATCCTGTAATGCTCAACTCACTGAGTTGTTCTCCGGCGGCATGGGACCTTCTTTTGTAGTGTTGCAACAACCGCAATTTTCATATTCCTTGCCCCGTGTCCTGTGACCTCCTTGGGTGCTGCCTGGTCATCTGTGGGTTCCTTCCAGTGTTGGAAGCTCCTCTGCCTTCTCAGTCTGAGTTGAGGCCCCCAGGTCCCTCCTGGGTCCAAGCAGCGCCATTTTGACGCAACATTGCTTGAACCAAGGCTTTTTGGACGAATCCAGCACTGCCACTCGCCTGCATCCAACATCTCCATGTGGGACATCCTTTGCATCATGCAGGAACCCGAAGCCATCTTCCTTGGTGCTCTTCTGCAGTCTTCTTCCAACAGGAGACTACTCTTGTGCACCATCTTCTAGGTTGTCAGGGGGCCCTGTCCTTCCTGGAATCTTCTGCGACTTCTGGACTTGGTCTCCTCTCTTTACAGATCTTCAGGTCCAAGAATCCACCATTTGTTGTTTGCATTCTTGCTCGGTTCTTGAATAACTCTAATCATGTCTTGTAGTGTGTCCTGAGGAAACTTGCAGTACTTTACTCCTACTTTCCTAGGCTCTGGGGTGGGGCATTTTCTGTGGTTTTCTTACTCTCTCAGTGATTCTCTACACACCACACTTGTCTAGGGGAGAATTTGTGATTTGCATTCCACTTTCTTAGTATATGGTTTGTGTTGTCACTAGACCTATTTTCTCCTATTGCATTCCATAGCATTTCCTATTGTTTGCACTATCCTATGACTATTTACTTACATTATTTTGGTTTCTAGTGTGTATATATTGTGTATAATACTTACCTCCAGAATGAATATTGCTTCTAAGATATTTTTGTCTTTGTGTCACTAAAATAAACTGCCTTTATTTTTGGTAACACTGAATATTGTCTTTACTTGTGTTTAAGTACTGTGTAACTATAGTGGTATTGCAGGAGCTTTGCATGTCTTCTAGTTCAGTCTAAGCTGCTCTGCTACAGCTACCTCTATCAGGCTACGCTGCTAGAACACTACTACATTTCAAAAAGAAGGGATAACTGGACAAGGGGCCCATTTCAAACCAGGCCAGCCTCCTACAATCTCAAACTTTGTTTTTGATGTACTTTATTTTGCTGTCTTTCAAGTTGACCTCATTCTATTTTCTTTGGCCTCTTGTCAGCAGCTCTTTTCTAATTCACTACTTTTCTGCCAGGTTGTGTCACTTCTTGCCTGCAAATATAAGTGAATGAAGGAGTCTACCTATAGCAGTCCCATATGTTTAAGCAAATGTGCTGGTGTGTGTGTATGTTTTTCTACCTCTATGTCTCTCTAAATGTGTATGAGTGCCTGGACACATGCCTGAGTGTCTCTGTTAGAGATTAGAGGGGTATCCAGGTGTCCCTACAGCTATCTTTCATACTGTTGGATACATAAATAGTTGCTGAGCAGATGACTGAATGTATAAGTCCCTCTGCCACTATTACTAGGTGAAAGAGAGGCTCTATGCTTTGGAAAGATATATGTAAGTTGCACTATGGATGGTATATTTGTAGTGCTTGGCTTAGGGGTCTGCAATTGCATGAGTATGTTGTCAAAACTCAAAAGGACATTTCTCAATCACCTAAGCACAAAGCACTGTGTTTGACAGCATACCTACAGCATATCTCAGAGGTGAGTGACTTGTACCAAAACATGGGTTTAAGTCTAGGTGAAGCTCTTTAACATACCAAGTCAAACTACAAGTGAGTTATTTCTTTTTAAACATCAGTTTATGATTTCACAAAGGGCTTTTAGAGTCCAACTTGAGTGAGCAGTGAGAGTGCACATACAGTCTCTGCACTGGTAGGCATCACCCATGATTGAAGCAGTATTTGTCTTGATACATGACAAGACTGTGTCACTACTTCCCTATATATCTGAGTGAATGCAGCAGTCTACCTAAAGTAGTTCCATGGGATGTTTTAGTAAATGTGACATGTGACTGTCTGTTTTAGTACATGTATGGATCTCTAAATGTATATGTAAGTGGCTGAACAAATACCTCAGTGCCTGTGTTAAGGAATTTAGGGGTATGTGAATGTGTCTGCAACTACCTTTGATACTGCTGCATACATAAGTATTGTTTGAGTTTGTGAGTGAATGTGCAAGTCTCTGTGTCTCTCTGTCACAGGTTGGAACAGAAAAACATTCTTTGTGAGCAGAACATCATGAATAGACTTGTGAAACTTTAACATCTTCAATACCTTGTTAAGTATACGTTTAACCCTTAGTGTGCAGTGTTTTTCTAACAATTAGAGCATGCAGTAAAGCAGCACATGTACAATATGCAGTTTTATGGAAACAGTTTGAGAATTAACTTCTCACACACCTACTCTACCCTGCGGAGAAATTGCATCTTAGTCACCCATTATTAAATATATAAAAGCACTCACACTTCCACTTTAGATCAACTCAGGTACATTCAATACATGTGTATATATTTCATACTCTTTTTTAACAATCTCACATAGGTATCTGCATTTTAATCATTTATTTTGTCACAATTAAATGTAATTCACTTACCTGAAGACTGAGGGGGTTATTACAACTTTGGAGGAGGTGTTAATCCGTCCCAAAAGTGACGGTAAAGTGACGGATATACCACCAGCCATATTACGAGTCCATTATATCCTATGGAACTCGTAATACGGCTGGTGGTATATCCGTCACTTTACCGTCACTTTTGGGACGGATTAACACCTCCTCCAAAGTTGTAATAACCCCCTGAATTTGTTGGTGAAACAGTTTTTTTTGCTACTGTTAGATAGACTCAATTGTGAAAACTAAGCATACCAATCTCATGCAAAGCAACAATAAATGGCAACATTTTCAACTTTGCACTGTTTGATACTGTGAAAGGCAGCAAATAAAAACATACCTTTCATATTTTAGTTTTCGTAAGTCCAGATCTGAATGATTAGTATATGTTTTTGCTACTGTTAGATAGACTCAATTGTGAAAACTAAGCATAAGAATGGCACACCAATCTCATGCAAAGCAACAATAAATGGCAACCTTTTCAACTTTGCACTGTTTGATACTGTGAAAGGCAGCAAATAAAAACATACCTTTCATATTTTAGTTTTCGTAAGTCTAGATCTGAATGATTAGTATATGTTAACACTTTCATGCACTTTTGTAAAAAAGCCCAATATGATGGACTTTTTGTAGATATTCACGTCTTAACCACGACTGTCGCTAAGTATTTATGAAAAATAATGGGTGTCCAAAAACAAATGTAGCTTTGTAGTTTTATGACTTTAAGAGTACGGTACACTTTATTAGCAATCGCTCACCAGAAACTGTACCCCTGCTTAAAGAACAATGAGTCTGAACACCTTTAATTTTTCTCCATAGCAACCCATTACAACCAGTAGGTTACAAGTTCACAGCCCATTCTACAAGGACCATAGTAGTTACAAAACAAACTGCAGCAGGTGTTGTTTACTGTACAGATTTTAAAGCATATCCAAGTGTGTATTACCATTTCTTTGTTTTACAAGAGCCAATCATAGTTCAACTTACTAATTCTTTCAAGATACTACCTAATTTTATTAACCTACGTATTCACAGCATTGAATCAAACATGTTCTTTTAAACCGGGAGCACACCTCCATTTTAACCGCCTTCCATTTTCAAAACTGCCTCATTCAGCTCCAGCCTTCTCCTGTCTGCTGCTGTTAATTAACTTCAAAATGGTTAAAGTGTGGATTGTGGGCCACTATTATGTCTTTTGGGCTAGAGACTCTGCTACAAAGGCCGGTGTTAACAGGGACTTGGGTTAGGCTAATGTGGACACTAATTGGATTGGCCAGAGAGGGTTAAAGTGGCATCAATTTCTTCCTTTGGTTGAAAGTATTGTGGATTCCGAATCCCCTGACCTCATGATTGTGCACTCTGATGGTAATGATCTAAGCACACTGACCAAGGTAGGACTGGAAATCCTAATGAAGGATAGCTTTCGACAATTGATGTCACTTTCCCTCACACTGTCTTGGTGCACTCAAACATATGCCAAAGGCAGAAATGGAAGTGGTCAAATCAGTTCTGTCCACAGATTGACAAAGCCAGAAACCATGTTAATAAAACTCTTTCTGCATTACTCAGAGACCCTAACATGGGCAGAATCTACAACAACAACAACCTGAGGTTTGACATGGATGGTATCTATAGAAATAATGGAGTGCACTTCACAGATGAAGGCAATAGGGCTATCTGAAACTCTGCATCCAGTCTTACATGTAGCTGTCACATACTCACGATAAACACAAAACCTCTTCTCAGGGCCACCCTCTTGCCCAAAACTGTTGTTCATTTTCTTTGTTAATGTGTTTTTTTCAATTTTTTAAAATATACGTGATGACCTTGCAACCTTCGTGACATAGTTGTGACTACGCAAAACAAAAGCAGGTATTCAATAGACATCAACCCATTCAAAATTCATAATTATATATATAAGGAATTTTCTACAACACACTAGGTGCATCACTTTCTATATAACTCTACAAATGCATGTATGACTCTCTGAGTGTGTTTGTGACTGCGTGTATGAGACTTTGAGTGGGCCTATTACTGGGTGTATAAATGTCTCAAAAGCTCTTTCAGAGGATGTGTGAGACTTTGTAACTGAGTACATGCCTCTCTAAGAGGGTCTATGAGTGGATGCGTGAGTCTCTGCCTGGGTCTGTGACTGAATGTATGAAGTTCTGAGTTGTACTATGAGTCGGTTCATGAGTGTCTGTATGTGTCTGTGAGGGGGTGTATGAGTCTGTGACTGGATCTGTGAGAGAATGCATGAGTCTTTGAGTTGCACTATGAGTGGGTATATGATTGCCTGAGTGGTTCTGTGAGTGGCTGAGTGGGCCTGTAAGTGGGTGTGTGAGTGTCTGAGTGGGTACACAAATATCTGAGTGTATCTGTGAGTGAGTGAGTAGCTGGCTTGGTCTATGAGTGGGTGCAAGAGTGTATGTGTGGGTCTGTGAGTGGGTACATGAGTGTCTGAGTGGGTCTGTGAGTGGGTGCATCAGTGTCTGAGTGGGTCTGTGAGTGGCTGTGTGAATGGCTTAGTGGTCTGTGAGTGGGTCCATGAGTCACTGAGTGGGTCTGTGAGTGGGTGTGTGAGTATCTGTGTGGGTCTGTGAATGGGTACATGAGTGTCTGAGTGGGTCTGTGAGTAGGTGAGTGAGGGTCTGAGTGGGCCTGTGAGTGGATGGGTAATGGTCTGAGTGGATCTGTGAGTCAGTGTGTGAGGGTCTGAGTGGGTCTCTCAGTGAGTGCAAGAGTGTCTCATTGGATCTGCGAGTGGGTGCATCAGTTTCTAAGTGGGTCTGTGAATGGGTGCATAACTGTCTCAGAATCTATTTCAGAGGAAGTGTGAGAGTTTGTAACTGGATGCATGACTCTCTGAGATGGTCTGTGAGTGGATGCATGAGTCTCTGACTGGGTCTGTAACTGAATACATAAGTCTCTGTTGCACTATGAGTGGGTACATGAATGTCTGTATGGGTCTGTGAGTAGGTGCATGAGTCTGTGGCTGGATCTATGAAAGAATGCATGAGTCTCTGAGTTGCACTTTAAGTGGGACATGAGTTTCTGAGTGCATCTGTGAGTGGGTGTGTGAGTGGCTGAGTGGGTCTGTGAATGGGTCATGAGTGTCTGAGTGAGTCTATGTGTGGGTGCGGGAGTGTCTGACTGGTCTGTGAGCGGCTCAGTGAATGACTGAGTGGGTTTGTGGGTCAGTGTCTGAGTGGGTCTGTTAGTAGGTGAATGAGTGTCTGAATGCGTCTATGAGTAGATGCATCTGTGTCTCAGTGGGTCTATGAGTGGGTTTGTCAGTGTCTGAGTGAGTATGTGAGTGGGTGTGTAAGTGTCTGAATGTGTCTGGGTGGGTCAGTGAGTGTGTGCATGAGTGTCTGAGAGGGTCTGTGAGATGGGGTTTGAGTACGTGAGTGGGTCTCTGGGTGGATGTGTGAGAGTCTGAGTAGGTCTGTGTATGGGTGTGTGTGTTTCTGAGTGAGTTTGTGAGTGGGCCTGTGAGTCATTGAGTGGGTCTGAGAGTGTCTGTATGAGTGTCTGTATGGGTCTGTGAGTGGGTGCATGAGTGCTGGAGTGGGTCTCTGAGTGGCTGCATTCGTGTTTGAGTAGATCTGTGAGCAGGTGAATCAGTGTCTGAGTGGGTCTGTGAGTGGGTGCATGAGTGTCTGAGTGGGTCTGTGAATGGGTGCATCAGTGTACAAGTGGATCTGTGAATGGGTGTGTGATAGTCTGAGTGGGTCTGTGAGTGGCTGTGTGAATGGCTTAGTGGTCTGTGAGTGGGTCCATGAGTCACTGAGTGGGTCTGTGTGTGGGTGTGTGAGTATCTGTGTGGGTCTGTGAATGGGTACATGAGTGTCTGAGTGGGTCTGTGAGTAGGTGAGTGAGGGTCTGAGTGGGCCTGTGAGTGGATGGGTAATGGTCTAAGTGGATCTGTGAGTCAGTGTGTGAGGGTCTGAGTGGGTCTCTCAGTGAGTGCAAGAGTGTCTGATTGGATCTGCGAGTGGGTGCATCAGTGTCTAAGTGGGTCTGTGAATGGGTGCATAACTGTCTCAGAATCTCTTTCAGAGGAAGTGTGAGAGTTTGTAACTGGATGCATGACTCTCTGAGATGGTCTGTGAGTGGATGCATGAGTCTCTGACTGGGTCTGTGACTGAATACATGAGTCTCTGCTGCACTATGAGGGGGTACATGAATGTCTGTATGGGTCTGTGAGTAGGTGCATGAGTCTGTGGCTGGATCTATGAAAGAATGCATGAGTCTCTGAGTTGCACTTTAAGTGGGACATGAGTTTCTGAGTGCATCTGTGAGTGGGTGTGTGAGTGGCTGAGTAGGTCTGTGAATGGGTCATGAGTGTCTGAGTGAGTCTATGTGTGGGTGCAGGAGTGTCTGACTGGTCTGTGAGCGGCTCCGTGAATGACTGAGTGGGTTTGTGGGTCAATGTCTGAGTGGGTCTGTTAGTAGGTGAATGAGTGTCTGAATGGGTCTATGAGTAGATGCATCTGTGTCTCAGTGGGTCTATGAGTGGGTTTGTCAGTGTCTGAGTGAGTATGTGAGTGGGTGTGTAAGTGTCTGAATGTGTCTGGGTGGGTCAGTGAGTGTGTGCATGAGTGTCTGAGAGGGTCTGTGAGATGGGTTTGAGTACATGAGTGGGTCTCTGGGTGGATGTGTGAGAGTCTGAGTAGGTCTGTGTATGGGTGTGTGTGTTTCTGAGTGAGTTTGTGAGTGGGTCCGTGAGTCACTGAGTGGGTCTGAGAGTGTCTGTATGAGTGTCTGTATGGGTCTGTGAGTGGGTGCATGAGTGCTGGAGTGGGTCTCTGAGTGGCTGCATTCATGTTTGAGTAGATCTGTGAGCAGGTGAATCAGTGTCTGAGTGGGTCTGTGAGTGGGTGCATCAGTGTCTGAGTGGGTCTGTGAATAGGTGCATCAGTGTACAAGTAGATCTGAGAATGGGTGTGTGAGGGTCTGAGTGGGTCTGTGAGTGGGTGCATGAGTGTCGCAGTGGGTGTGTGAGTTGGTGTGTCAGAGTGGGTCTGTGAGTGGTTGCATCAGTGTCTGAAAGGGTCTGTGAGTGGGCTTGTAAGTGTCTGAATGGCTCCGTTCACTGGGTACAAGAATGTCTGAGTGGGTCCATGAGTGTGTGCATGAGTGTCTGAGAGGGTCTGTGAGATAGGGTTTGAGTATCTGAGTGGGTCCGTGAGTGGGTGAATGAGTATATGAGTGGATCTATGAGTGAGTGGGTGCATCAGTGTTTGAGTTGGTCTGTGAGTGGGGCTTAGTTGTTGTTATGTTTAGGGGGCCCGCATGGCACACTGCAGTCCTGGGGAACACAACCTCCCCAGGGCTTTAAATAAATACAAAGCAGGGGGGACACAGGGACCACCACCTCCCCTGGGACCACCACCTCCCCTGGGTGAAATGTAAAATGGAAGAGGGGGGCTGAGCGCCCCCCCAGAGCCCAGGGGAACACCACTTCCCTGGGGCATTAATCACTTGAGACGGGCCATGTGACCCCCATCGAAGAGCCAATGATGGCCCTGGGACCGTGACCCCCCAGAGCCAGCTCCTTAGCTATGTACTGGGGTGCCTACTGCTGGGGCAAAGCTGTTTGCGTTTGCTTGGTGGGAGCTTTGACAGCCCCCCACCAAGCAAAAGCAAACAAAGTCTGCTTTCTGACAGCAGAAGCTGCCACACAGCTCCCGCTGTCAGAAAGCAGAGTTTTCATCTATCTTTCTTGCACGCAAAGATGCTATCACACCCAGAGAGACAGACCGTGGCCAACTCCCGCCCCATATGGCCATAGGCCGTGCGAAGTGTGTGGTTGGGTAGTTAGGGGGTGTTGGACCTGGCCCTCTTTGCAGGGTCATCCCCAAACTTTTTGCCTCCTTCCTCCTATTTTTTTCTGACCAGTTTTTGTTGGCTTGAAGACTCTGGGCACTTTACCACTGCTAACCAGTGCTAAAGTGCATGTGTTCTCTGTGTAAATTGTATTGGTGATTGGTTTATTCATGATTATCATATTTTATTTACTAGCAAGTCCTTAGTAAAGGGCACTAGAGGTGCCTAGGACATGTAAATCAAATGCTACAAGTGGGTTTGCAGCACTGATTGTGCCACCCACATGAGTAGCCCTGTAAAACTGGCTCAGACCTGCCACTAAAGTGTCTGTGTGTGCAGTTTTAAACCACCAATTTGACCTGGCAAGTATACCCACTTCCCAGTCCAAACCTTCCCTTTTTATACACATAAGGCACCCCTATGTTAGTCCCTAGGTAGCCCAGTGGGCAGGGTACAGTGTATGTTAAAGGTGGGACAAGTACTGGTGTGTTTTACATGTCCTAACAGTGAAATACTGCCAAATGTGTTGTTCACTGTTGCAAGGCCTATCTTACCATGGGGGCTGCCTTTAAATATATTTTAAGTGCAGTTTCCCTGTGGGAGCACATTGAGATATGGAGTATGGGGTTTCTGAACTCACAATTAAAAAATATATCTTTTGCTAAAGTTTGGTTTTTAAATTGTCTGTTTGAAAATGCCACTTTTGAAAAGTGGGCATTTTCCTGCTTAAACCATTCTGTGGCTCTGCCTGCTTGTGTATTCTCTGTGTGGGTCAGACTGATAGTTGACCTGTTTGTGAATCTCCACTAGACAGCGACACAAAGGGAGCTGGGGTATAGCCTGCTTATCCTGATGGATCATCTGGGCTAGAGTGGAGGGAGGAGTGGGCACTTACACCTGAATGGGCTGTGCCTGCCCTCACACAATGCAGTCTCCAACCGCCTGGCGTGAGTCTGCAGCCAGTCCTAGGCAAGGCAGGATTTTGTGACAGAGACTTTCCTTTGATGTTTGCCTACTTCAAAGGCAGAAAGGGGTATAAGTAGTGGACCCAAAACCAAAGAATTTTAGATTACTTCTCGAACCAAGAGGAACCTCTGCCAAGGAGAAGTGCTGAAGAGCTGGAGGAGGAGTACTGCCCCTTTGCCTGTGACTGTGCTTTGCTGGGTTGGCCTGCAGTTGCTGATTCTGCCTGAAAGAGGATAAAGACTGGACTTTGCGGTATATTTCTGCTTGTGAACACTCTCCAAGGGCTTGGACTGAGCTTGCCTCCTGTTTTAAAGTCACAGGGCCATCAAAGACTTCCTCTGTCGGCACTTGGACTCTCTGCTAAGACTCCTGCCCTGCCAAGTGGTATCTTATCCAGTCCCTGGGCCCTTGAAAGGTGAAGCTGGTAGAAAAAGGCTGAAATCCACCCACAGGAGGCTGTACGAGGAAAGTTTGACTCATCACTTGCAACATGGCGGTAAAAATGCTACAACTCCTCACAGCGCGTTTTTTCCTTCACCGTGCGGCTGGATTTGACCCGCATCATTGCTGGGCACCAAAATCATTGCAAACCTTAGCAGATCTGAGGTGCCCTGTTCGGAAATCAACGCATTGCTCTCTCGAGGGAGAGAAAAACGATGCATCACCTATCCAACCGGAGAAGAAACAATGCACGGCCTCACTTACGAGTAAGGAATCGACTGTGGCCTGAGGTAACTAATAACTCACGCCCTCCCCATGCACTACTAATTACCCCACAAATTACAGCACTCATGACATCTTTTCTAACATCATTGGTAATGTCACTGTTGATTGTGTAACTGTGCATGGTGGGAGCGCGAGTTACAGTTATCTTAGTGTATGAGTTTTAGTTACTTGAGATAACTCTAATGATAAGAGGTGAATTTCTAAGGTTTTATACGTTTAAAATATGAGCCTAACTATTACATCCTAGTAACCTTTGGTATTTTTAAGTGAATTTCTATGTTTTTTTAAATGTTATTTCCTAAATATAATGTCTCTGTAACCTTTAGTTTTTTTAAGTATATATATTTATATATATATATATGAGGCTGGCTCTCTATAGTGTACGGAAATGATGTGCACTCTGCAGAGAGTCCAATTTGGTTTCCAGTTTTGAAAATCACAGGATCAATAAATGTGGACACACACTCAGAAGAATAACTTGAGGCTAATTTACAAAAATACTTCAGAATTTTATAAAAGTTTTAAGACCAAGATCATCAATATATGGTAAGTACTTCTTTTGATATGATTTTTCAAAGTTTAGAAAATGTATACTTTTTGTGTGCAATTACGCACCATAGGAATGAATGGGAACATTTCTAAAAATGGATATAAAATCAGGTAATGCTCTCACAAGTGTCACTTTCTATTTTTAGGTCCAGATCATCGAGATGTCCTGTGGGCCAGCTGGAGAACTTTGGGCACAGCAGAGAAGGAGACCACTTGGAAACACACTGCACTGGTGGACTTAAAGGGAAGTCTGGTGGGTCTTCTTGGAGTGTAGAGATCACTAGTGTTTGGTGACACCTAAAGCACAGCTGGTTTGGCGTTGCAGGGGCCAGGGAGGTCAGGTGCAGTGCAGAAAGGTCAGCCAAGAGTCGTGCATCAGGGAGTCCTTGAAGCCAGGAGCGGGTCACTTGGAGGGTAGATTGCAGATCAGCAGGGCCACTGTGGGTGTTGGTTTTTGGGTGTCCTGAAGTCCATTGACTGTTGCTTGCTTCTGGTCTTTGGAGACTCTGCAGTGGACTTTGCTTCTGGGTGTCTGGTGTTGAAGGTTCAATAATCTGGGCAATAGGACGTCTCAGGCCCTGAAAGATGCAGTGCCACCAATCTTGACACACTGGTAGGCTTTGTCCTTCAGGTCTGTCTTTTGGATTCTGATTGGACTACTGGGTCCAGTTTGTTGGTCAGCAGCCAGTCAGTGAACTGGACTTTACTGGTTCTTTGCTTGCAGATCGCAGGAGAAAGATACCTGCACACTGAGGGAGGTTCTTGGCAATATGCAGAAGGCTGGGGGTTTTAGAGTCCTTCAGGGTTGCAGGCAACACCTCAGCGGCGATTGTCCAGTCCTAGGAGCAGCAGGCAGGGTTTGGTGCCTTTTTCTTCTTGCAGCAGAACTTCTGTTCTCGTGTCTTGGGTCTTCTTGGTTCCTGGTCTTCTTGTGTCTATAGAATCTGATCTGAAAGTATAGGAATGCCCATTAAATGCTCCATCTAGTGGGCGTTAGTGGGAATACCTGGTAGCGGCCAATAAGCCACCTATCTTGAATTGCTACACCCACTATGTGACCACTTCTAGTGGGAAGGGTGGTCACATCAAAAAGCTGATTTTCTATTTTCCTGCCATCCAAGATGGAAAAGCGAGTGGTCACTTCCCCTGACACACCTGAGGGGTGGTGCAGGCTGAGGGGGGCTACTCCTACTACTCTGGCTAAGTTTCCCAGCTGGTTTTCCCACTCAAAATGGGGGGAAAACCACTGGACTGCCATCTCCTGCTAGCAGCAGATGCAGGGTCAGATTTCAATGGCAGTAAAGCCTTTGAAGCTGACCGCTGATGAAGGATGCATGCCTGAGGAAAAAAATGTAAAACCTCCACCCAGGAAAAGGCTTTGTGTTTTGGCTCCTGAGAGCAGAGGCTCTCACCCCAGGAGTCCAGATTTCTGTCTGGTGGTGGGAGACCAAACAGGAACCATGACAGGGCTTTTAGGTTTTGCAGGGGGAACTTCTAAGGGGGCCTTTGGGTACATTTTATAATAAGTCCAACACTGGCATCAGTGTGGGTTTGGTTCAAACAACCCATAATTCAGAAAGGCCATCATGCAGCTGGGGAACTCGTAATGACCAGTGTCCAGCACATGTATTTGCTATGGCTTCCCTGTACACCTACTATGTCTTAAGGTTTTGCAAAGATACAGTGGGGCTTATTTCCTCATGTACACTGTGGCACGGCATAGGAGACTCGGCAGCCAGAAACGTAGTCCGAGTTTAGTCCGAGTTACCTGGGGGGACTCGCATGAGTATTCTTCCACAAATTTAAACAGAACGCGGTGACGTCAGGGAGGATCCCAGTTTCCTGATGTTAGAGGAAAGGCATTGGGAAGGGTGAGAAAAACAGGAAGAAGAGAAGCAGGAAGACAACTGAAGGTGGGAAGAAGGCAAAACAATGGAGGAATAGGAGCGGGAGGAGAGCAAGCGTGAAGACGGAGTGGTGACAGACGGCGAGAGGGAAGACGCAGAAGAGACGAATGGAAGATGACGCAGAACGCCGATTGTGGCGGTGGAGGGGGCGCCACAACCCAGATGGAGAGAAGGAGATGGGCGGCGAAGCCAGCCACGTCCCACAGGTACGGAACCGCTAATGCGGTTCAGTTTCAGATATAATAGGGAAGGCTGGGGAGAAGCAGGGAGGAAAAAGGGATCAGGAGGGAACCACACCTTTCCTAATATAGCGACACAAACTGGGACTAACCTCACATACGATGCGGATGAACACCGGCAACTGAGTTTCTTTTCTGTAGGCATTTTTATTTTTCTTTGCTTGAAAACTACACCCTAGTGGAAAGAAAACCCTTATGAAATTGAGACTCACTTATGGGGAGCACTACTTTGTATAAAAGAAAAGAACTATCAACATTTAAAATTTAAAGAAAAGACAATAGAAAATTAGTTAAGAAAAGAAAGGAGTGACGCACATATAAAAACCACTACCAAGAATAATCTGTATTCATTAAATACACAGGTGAAAGAAGGTGAAGCACTAAAAAGCTAAAAGAGAAAAAAAGAAAAGCAAACAAAAAGAGAAAGAACATATGTAACAAAAAAGCACTTACCTGATAGAGGCTTCTTATTTTTCTCCTTCTCTCTCTCTCTGGCTTCGTGGGAGTATTCTATGGTGATAATGCAACTTTCCTGTGGGGAGAAGAGAGAAGAAACATTTAATGGAACCGAAGAATAAGGAGTGAGGATATAAAACCACAGGAAACGTTCCTAGTAACAGACATTAAGAAATCTCATAGAGTCTCTTGTGAATAATAAAACGAACACCAGCTGTTCTTCAACATAACCAGTGTAGTATCCTATTTGGAGTATGCTTATAAGAACCTAGACCTCCCTGAATATTACCTCACTGTCACAGTGGTGCCAGAAGTGGGATTTGAAATAACTATAGATAGGAAGGTAACATGGAGGTCAAACCTACCCTGGTGGACATGATAGCTCAGTTGGCTGAAGGACAGAGACATCTCCAGCTGTTATGGGAGGAACAGGTGAGGGAGGCATGATCGTATAGAGACGTTCTCCAGAACGCTATAAAGAACCAAGCTACAATTATTGCTAGTAATCAATTGGTTCATGAGACAGCCCTACAAAAACATATTGAGACCATTGCCACTACTAGAGTTCACCCCACAGTTCCTAGCTCGGTATTTCAAAAATATCAGGACGGAGTGGACCCAGATTCTTTCTTCATTAACTTTGAGAGAGTCGCTACTTCCGCTAATTGACCCCAGGATCGGTGGGGAAAATATATCGCCCCACTCTTAGCCGGCACTTTTCAATCAGCCTACCAAGCTGTGAACCCGGGTGGGATAACACCTTATACAATTATGAAAAAAACAATAGCGGAGAGGGTTGGACTAGATAAAGTGAGCTTTAGAATTAGATTCCGTCACACTAAATGGAGCCCATCAGAGAATCACCGCTCCTTATTTTATAGAGTACAGGACGAGGAATGTAAATGGCTTAAGCCCACCGAGTCCACCAAAGAGGAACTGTTACAAGCCATATTGCTAGAACAATATTTGGACGCTCTACCCTCAGTCACCCGAAATTGGATAAGCCAACATCCCAATGTTGAAATTTCTTCAGCAATTGAATTAGCCTGTGTCTATCATACAGCACCCGAATTCAGAGGTAACACGGTCAGGACCTTACCGTTCCCCTGCAAAACCTATGATTGGGTTACCCACTGAGAAAAACCCACCCCTCTGGCTCTCCATTAAGGAGCCCATGTCTGCTTCCCAGTGTTACCATTGTGCGAAATGGAGACATATAGCCTGAAATTGTCCACAAAAACAGAGTACGGTTGAACCTATGAAAATAGGAATGGGTAAAGGGAGGGTCCTGTGGTTAGGAGACACAACACCTAGGTATACAACAAGTCTAACTGTTAATAACAGAACCCAACAGGCTTTAGTGGATTCAGGCTGCAGTCAGAGCGTCGTGAACAGAAAACCCGTCCAACCGTAACAATGGTTACAGGAGGAATTTGTTGTCATCACATGTGTACATGGAGACAGTAAAACATATCCTGTTGCAGAGATTACTATAAATTGGAGAGGAGGGCAGAAACAGCAAGAGGTGGGGGGAATTTCTGAACTGGTGGAGGATATTATCATAGGGACAGATTATGCCGCCTTTCAGTATCTTTTAAGTAGCTTGAAGATGACAAACACAATAGAGTCTTTTTTGGAAGAGGCTCCTTTCTGCTGGGACCAGATTGAACAGACTAAGAGCAGGTAACACCTGACAAAAAAACAGAAGAGACTACAAAAAACAGCTTATCGACTAGAGACAACCATAAACAAGAGGGGGAACAATAAAAAGGAGAAGAAGGTGCTAATCAGCTCTGGGGAGTCCAGGATATGTCAAAGAGATGATCCCACCCTCAAACACACCTAGAATACGGCTCTTTCAAATCCTACAGATCAGGTGGGTCCCTATTTTCTGATCAAGAATGGGATGTTATATAGAAGTCTCCAACAACACGGAGATTAAAAAACTCAACTAGTAGTACCCCAACGTTACAGGGAACAGGTATTGTATTTGGCCCACAGAAAGGTGGGGGGAGGACTTTTTGGTCAGGATAAAACAGAAGAATACCTACTGAGATGGTTTTACTGGCCAGGAGTAGATGGTGATATCAGGAGACATTGCCAGAAATATCCCAAGTGCCAGTTGATTAATCCCAACAATGAGCCAAAGGCTCCACTATTCCCTCTACCAATCATAGAAACACCATTTATACGAGTAGGAATGGATTTGGTAGGTCCACTGGTGACTTCCTCCAAGGGGTACTAATACCTGTTAGTTCTGGTTGATTACGCCACCAGATACCCAAAAGCTATTCCCTTTCCAGCATGACAACCAAAAACATAGCACAGGCCATGATTGGGTTCTTTTCTAGGGTAGGCTTTCCCAAGGAAATACTAACGGATCAAGGAACACCATTCATGTCCTGATTAATGGCAGATGTATGTCACTTGTTAAGCGTCCAACAGATACGAACCTCTGTCTATCATCCACAAACAAACAGCCTAGCAGAACGATATAATAAAACTATCAAGACTCTCTTACAAAAGTCCATTAATGAAACCAGGAAAGATTGGGATAGGAAATTACCCTTAGTTTTATACGCAACCTGAACACATGTTCAGTCCTCAACCTGACATAGTCCCTTTGAACTATTATTTGGGGGACAGCCAAGAACTTTGTTAGATATGTCAGCAGAACAGTGGGAAGAAACTGATGAAGAAGCAAGGGATATTCTAACATACAAGATGATGTGGGCAAGAAATTAATGTCAACTGAATGTAGGACACAAAGTATTGATCTTTCTGCCCACCTCTGCAAATAAGCTTCTAGCAAAATAGAAAGGACCGTATCGAGTGATCGATAAAATAACCCCTGTTACATACAGAATTAAAATTCCCGAAGGTTCCAATAAAAGCCAGATATACCACACTAATTTATTAAAGGAATGGAAGGAGAGTGAGAACCCCATTGACAATAATAAAAATATAGCCTTGTACATTACTACAACCCAACCCTTGGAGATTCCCTTACTTCCCACACTCAACGACAATGACAAAGACCAAGACATTGAACCTAACTATTGGGTAGAGTTAACTGAAGTCCAAAGAGCACAAGTAGAGTTGGTAGTACAAACCAACAGAAGAGTATTTTCTAGACTCCCGGGTAGAACTCATTTAATACAACACCACATTAGGACAGTTGAAGGGAAGGTCTCTAGACAAAAACCCTATTGTGTACCAGAAGCCAGGTGACAACTAGTAGAAAAAGAGGTAGAGGATATGCTAGAAGCCGGTATCATAGAGCCCTCCTCCAGTCTCTGGTGTTCCCCAGTAGTGCTGGTAAGCAAACCAAATGGTAAGATCAGGTTTTGTATAGATTTTTTTCAGCTAAACTCCATGTCTTAATTCGACAGCTACCCTATGCCCAGAATCGATGACCTAATCGAACAATTGGGACAAGCTTGTTTTCTAACTACCTTAGACCTGACTAAGGGGTACTGGCAAATTCTGCTGGAAACCTCAGATAAGAAGAAGACCGCCTTCTCCACCCCTTCGGGACTCTATCAGTTTACTGTCTTACTTTTCGGACTACATGGAGCCTCTGCTACGTTTCAGAGGTTAATGGATCTCATCCTAAAACATCATCAAGAGTATGGAGCTGCATATCTAATTGATATTGTTATCTATAGTAATACGTGGGAACAACAATTGGATCAAGTCTCTAAAGTCCTACAGGCCTTACAACAAGCGGGTATACAGCCAACAGCAAAAAGTGCCACTTAGGCAAGATGTCTATTAATTACCTTAGCTATGTAATTGAAAAGGGGTATGTTAAACCAAAAGTTTATAAAATTGAGGCACTTAAACAAATACCCATTTCCAAAAAGCAAACGAGACATAAGAGCCTTTTTGGGAATGGTAGGATACTACAGGCATTTCAGCCCCCCTAACATCCCTTCTAGAGAAAGTTTGTCTTAAAAAAATTTCCAGGCTGTCCGATACTCAGTATCAAAGTTATCTAACCCTCAAAAACCTCCTTACTACCGAACCCATTTTGCATTGTCTCAACTTTCAGAAACCGTTTCTGTTGCAGACAGATGCATCTGATCAAGAGTTGGGGGCTGTTCTGTCTCAAGAAGGTGTGGACAGACAACTATATCCAGTGGTATTTATTAGCAGGAAACTGTTGCATAGAGAGAGGAATTATCCCACATTAGAAAAATAATTTTGGGCCATCAAGTGGGCTATCAAGTCCTTACAATACTACCTGTTAGGGAGACCTTTCACCCTTCTCACTAAGCATATAATATGAACAATACTCTTATATGCATACTTAATGAGGTGAGAACCATCAGCATAGCCACTATTGTTTATGTATCATATCTAGTTTTGTGCTGGTTCTGTGCTCTTTGCATGTGTACTTCATTATTACTCTATTTTTGTATGTTTACAATTTAGGCATAATTCTTGGAAATTACTACTTTTGATGATAATAGGGACATTTTATTGGGAGAACTCTTCAACACTAATGCTCAAGGGGTAGCCCCGTCAAATTTAACTAATGATAACACAGAGGGTCTCAAAGTGAAATTTGTCAGGTTAGAACGTTTGAAGAAACAGGAACTATCCAGATGGTGGGATTATACAATCTTGGAAAAATATATAGAAAACAAACAGATACCGAGAGGGTTACGGTTGGTTTTATTTCTCTACTTTGAGGACCTGAGTCCGGAATTACTTAAGGAGTGGGAACAATTGCTAGTCATATCTTCTTTTGGCATGATGGACATCTTGATTAGAGACGCTAAATGTAAGAGAGAGAAATTACTTCAGGACATTCATATTTTAGAGAGAGAAATTAGGGATACTAACTTGTCAGAAGCGATTGAAAAAAACTGTACCATTCTGAGAGGTGTTCTCCAGACACACCAACAGTATATTAAAGAAAAGAGGTTGCGCAAACTGAAAAGGAATGCTAATGACTATAGGAGTGGCAGAGTATTTATATATGCACGAAAATGTGATAATATAAAAATTGACCAACGGCACGGGACTATTGTGAGACAGAATACTGAGCCTGCATCCACTGTATCCACCAGTGATACAGAATCCTCCAGTATCTCCGGTCTCACAAGTGGTGATATGATCAACATGGACCAACAATTGTCAGGTGCTGTTTCGAACAAATCGCCTTTTTTACTAGAACTAGAGAGGTATCGCAAAGGGCAGAAACAGCCACGTATGGGTCAAGAACCCTACACAAGAGAATCAGAAGAGGCAAAAGGAAAATCAAAAGGAACAGAGAAAGGAAGGGAGGGGGTTACAACAAACACCCACTTTACAGCACAATGAAATTTCTATTGTCAAATTGTCAAACAGGGTACTCAGTACACAACAAATAAAGATTCTTAGTAGAGGTTTAAGTTTTGTCCCCACTTCATTGCCAGACTTCTCAGAATTGCATGTTAATCTATACAAATTTGTTAGAAAATGCAAATTGTTCACATTTTTTGAAGAAAAGAAGGCACTTGCTCCCCGACCGACCTTCCTAATATCCAATTACAGAGTGATCTGACTGTTAAAGATGTGAAAGACATGCAAATGCTGCTATCTTTGGAGCACTCCTTTGAGACCAGCTCTACACCCTCACTTATGGAGATTCTGAATGATTTAGATATAGACCCATACAGGAATACTGATAGTGGACTTAATCCAACCTCTAGGTTTACTCCTTTACCATTTGACAATATTATTGATACCTTTTACAAAGAATGACTATGGATCTCTATAGATTGGAAGTTCGATATAACACCAAACACAAAACGCTGAAACATAACATCACTAGACAAGAACAAGAGGCAATCTGTGCACTGTCTGAGGCACAGGACATTGTGAGACAGAATACTGAGCCTGCATCCAGTGTATCCACCAGTGATACAGAATCGTCCAGTATCTCCAGTCTCACAAGTGGTGATATGATCAACATGGACCAACAATTGTCAGGTGCTGTTTCGAACAAATCGCCTTTTTTACTAGAACTAGAGAGGTAACACAAAGGGCAGAAACAGCCACGTATGGGTCAAGAACCCTACACAAGAGAATCAGAAGAGGCAAAAGGAAAATCAAAAGGAACAGAGAAAGGAAGGGAGGGGGTTACAACCAACACCCACTTTACAGCACAATGAAATTTCTATTGTCAACTTGTCAAACAGGGTACTCAGTACACAACAAATAAAGATTCTTAGTAGAGGTTTAAGTTTTGCCCCCACTTCATTGCCAGACTTCTCAGAATTGCATGTTAATCTATACAAATTTGTTAGAAAATGTAAATTGTTCAAATTTTTTGAAGAAAAGAAGGCACTTGCTCCCCGACCAACCTTCCTAATATCCAATTACAGAGTGATCTGACTGTTAAAGATGTGAAAGACATGCAAATGCTGCTATCTTTGGAGCACTCCTTTGAGACCAGCTCTACACCCTCACTTATGGAGATTCTGAATGATTTAGATATAGACCCATACGGGAATACTGATAGTGGACTTAATCCAACCTCTAGGTTTACTCATTTACCATCTGACAATGTTATTGATACCTTTTACAAAGAATGACTATGGATCTCTATAGATTGGAAGATTGATATAACACCAAACACAAAACGCTGAAACATAACATCACTAGACAAGAACAAGAGGCAATCTGTGCACTGTCTGAGGCACAGGACATTGCCATTAAGGAGGTAGATAAGGGGGGTAATATAGTCCTTATGAACAAGGATGATTACGTGAAGGAGATTGACAGGCAACTGGCGGACACTAGTGCTTATTACAAACTAATA
This sequence comes from Pleurodeles waltl, assembly GCF_031143425.1. Lineage (NCBI taxonomy): Eukaryota > Metazoa > Chordata > Amphibia > Caudata > Salamandridae > Pleurodeles > Pleurodeles waltl. The sequence goes on along the minus strand of NC_090444.1, from coordinate 869,195,116 downwards.
TACAATCTGATGAAAGAGGTTAATTGTTATTTACAATACAAATTATGTTTTTGGAGGGATAGGGGTTTGTTAACAGACATGGAGTATAGATATATTTACAATTGTACACCTAAATCTCCTTGTATATACCCTTCCCAAAATATATAAATTGGATGCATTCCCACCAGGCAGACCAATAATTTCTGGAATAGGTTCGTCAACGGAGAAATTATCTGAATGTATCTATATTTTTCTGCAGCCTTTTGTTTGTAATGTACCATCTTACATCAGGGATACAAAAGACCTACTATCTAAGGTTAGTGACTTTGAATGGACCAATGGGCATTTTTTGGTCACCTTGGGTGTGGCCTCATTGTACACCAGCATTCCGAGAGAAAAAGGTATTGTGGCCATGTAGCATTTCCTTGATCAAAGAGATGTGACTCTACTGGAGCATTCCAACACGCTGATAGATCTAATAGAAACGGTTCTGGATAATAATGTTTTTATGCATAATGGCTCATGGTACCGACATATTCAAGGAGTGGCTATGGGGCTAAATTTTCTCCATCTTTTGCTAACTTATATATGTTTTTTTTTTTTTTTTAAAGAACACCTTTGGCACAATTGTCCCCCTGAATTCATTCAAAATATCATCTACTGGGGCAAATACATAGACAAAGTTCTTATGTTTTGGTCCGGTGATGCCAAGTCCCTTGATTTGTTTTTTCAACACCTTAACTCCAATTCCTTCAACGTAAAATTCACTAGTACTTACAGTGAATCTAAGGTTGATTTCCTAGATGTAACACTCTATGTGGAGGGTAACCAAGTATGTTCTAAGATTTATAGGAAACCTATTGCTTGTAACTCTATATTACATGCTACAAGTCCCCATCCTTGATCACAAATCAATGCTATACCCTATGACAAAGCTATTAGGATTAGACGGAACTGCTGTCAGGATGAGATATTCACACAAGAATTAGGCAAGATGGAACAACGTTTTTTAGCACGTGGGTATTGTGAGAAACTCCTTAAAGATACAAATAGGAGGATTAAGTTGACGAACAGGCAAACTTTAATTACCACCCCCAATAAAAACAAAATTACAAGCATTTACAAACGCAAGGAACAGACCAAGTTGTCTCTTGTCGGCCCTTTTAGTACCCTTAGCCCAGAAATCCATAAGATGTGCTGGAAAAACTGTCCCCTACTTCGAGCAGACAACACATTAGCCAAAGGAATCAAAAGTAGAACGAGCTTTGTGCATAGCAGAGGACGCATACTCCACAATCGACTATGCCAAAGCTTTTTGCCGCCTTCCCCAACGAATAAAATGTGGCTTCCGAACTTCCCGATTGGTTTCCACAAATGTGGGCGATGTAATATTTGTTGCTATGTTAAGGATAAAATTTCCACTTTCCAATATCACACCAACAGGACATACAGGATCTTGAAATTCATGAATTGTAACACTAGATTTATAGTGTATTGCTTAATTTGTGTATGCAACCGCATATATGTTGGTAGCACAATCAGGCCATTCAGAGAGAGGGTCCAGGAACACATTAGGGCCATCAGGCATAACAACACTGATTAACCCTTTGCGCAGCATTACAACTCTCCCCATGAACAAAGAGGTTTGCTGGGTATTACTACGCACAGCATAGATACACTGGGCACCTGTCCGAGGGGTGGGGATAAGACACTGATGTTAAGAAGTTTGGAGAGTAAATGGATAATTAAACTAAGAGCTGTGGAGGAGGGATTAAATATGGATAAAGATTTACATGTTTTCTGGTAATAAATTGCATATTTTTTCTCCTTAACAAGATATGCTATCGACTTAGTCTCCACATAGTCACTTATGTACGTAATAACTCCAGTTTTGGTTGTCGCTCTTACAATTTATAATAACGGAAAGTGGCTTACATTATTGTACATGTATACTCCTCTTTACACAAGTGTTATCTTTTACATTGTGTTTTTTCTATTTGTTTATGCTTGGTGGGGGGTTGCCCTAGTGCAGCACACAATGGGAGTTCCCCAATGCATGATGCACGGTGTGTCTTTATAGGGGTAGTTTAGTTACCCTTCAGTATATTTAGAAACACTCACTGTCCGTGTTTGGTTTTTATCGTGTAAACCATTCACTCTTCCAAAATGGCGACCGTACTCTTCTTCGACTTAGAGTTTTTTACATTTCTAGTCCCTTTTCTATGGCCACATATTTGTCGGCTCTTCTGCTTTAAATGGCGGCTTCCGCGCGAGCTTTGGAAATGCCCACGTCCACTAACGTGTTTTGGCCCCTCACTACTATGGTGAGCCTCCTCTTTTTTTTTTTTTTTTTTACGGGATTTCAGTACGGAAATTTTGGGAACGTGTCACTTTTTGTGCATGTATCCCGCTAATACCGCAAACGCTTACATTTCAGGAGACAGTTTTTCAATATATTGCCCATTAACTACGGTGATCGTGTATCTGTTGTCACGGTCAGCACGGAGTTCTGTGTTTGCGCGACACTCTGCTTTCATATTCCACCAACATCCTACGGGGAGGGATACTTTTTTCGGAATCCGAGACACGCCTAATTTTCTTGTTTCGTGTTATTATACATCTCCTTCATAGTGCTTTTTTCCTCGTCTCCTTACACAGCGGACGATTCTTTCGTTATTTCTGTATGGGGCAGTTAATATTTTTTGGACATAACGTACAAAATCCAGGACTTCAGATGCCCCTCGACACTAGTGTGTTACTTTCTTTTCCCTGGGCAAGTTACTTTTTGGCGTTTTTATGACATGGAAAATAATTTGGTTACACACACCGTCCGATATTCTTTTTACATTTTTACTTTGTTTTTTTTGGTCTCCTTCTCGGTGTTCTTTCATTTACATTTTCATACTGTTATGGAATTTTTCTTTCCCTTTCCTTTTTCTAGACTTATCAAGGTTGTAGCTCTGGACTGTACAACAGCATATCATACGCTCCATGTATACTTCTCACATAGGACTTTCAGTATGTCCAGGATACAATGATATCTACCAGAATCCGTTGCAATTGGTTCAGTTTCTATACTTTGGGTATGTTACTATTTGTTTTTGTCTGTATAACTCCATTTTTCTGCACGGCTGACGTATACACCAGGTGTGGAATTCAATTATATGGCACTATATATGATTCACTTTCTTTTTCGTTCAATCTATATGAGCCAATATGTGTTTGGGTTCACTTATGATGTGCTGATTCAGTCACATGGGTGAAACTGTACCTTGATGCATGCTGGCAATATATATTTCTTCTTTTGGCATCACATATTCCAGTTCATCCATGAAATATATGTTATTTGGGACCCTCTTGTGTGCTGCTCCTTCACCTTTTTTCTATTGGATACTAACTTCTATAGCACCGGATTGGAGTTTCTCTTTTGAGGAGCAAAAGATTTTTGATTCCCTTTGAAACTGTACTACTGTACTATTTTATGTTTCTTTTTCTATATATTCATTTTACAGCCTGAGGAAGTCATATTGACTAAACACGTGTCGGCTGGATTGTCATTGAACTAGCTGTTGCTTTGATTGGAATCATATGACATTGGATGTATAAAATCCTCATGACGTACTTTTCAAGCACAGTAAGGAGTGGACTTTTTGGACTTTCATGGTGTTCCCTGGTACATAATTCTTTCTTGCCTGAGGCTGGTTGTTTCAACCAACACAATTGCACCTGAAGTGGTTGGGTGCAGTACCGGTTGGCACCCTTTGGCTGGACTAAGCATATTATATGAACAATACTGTTATATGCATACTTAAGGAGGTGCGAACCATCAGCATATCCACTATTGTTTATGTACCCTTCTCACTGATCATGCTCCTTTGACATGGTTGGCCAGACATAAGTATACTAATGCCAGGGTCCTCCCATGCTTCTTATCCCTCCAACCCCTTATGTTTCAGGTCAAACATTCCCCAGGCTTTTTACTGACCAATACCCTACGAATATGAGGCTCAAGCAGCCACTCTTTGGGAAGAGCGAATGTGGCAGGGCACAGGAGACTTGGCAGCCAGAGACGTACTCAGAGTTCCCTGGTAGGACTTGCAGGAGTATCCTTCTGCGAATCTAAATGGAGCGCTGTGACGTCAGGGCTGATCCCGGCGTCCTGATGTTAGAGGAAAGGCGTTGGTAAGGGCGAGAAAAACAGGAAGAAAAGGAGAAGCAGGAAGAAGAGGGAAAGGAGGAGGAATATGAGCGGGAGGAGAGCAAGCGTGAAGACGAAGCAGAGACAGACGACGAGAGGGGATATAATCGAAAAGGCTGGGGAGGATTCGGGAGGAAAAAGGGATCAGGAAGGAACCACACCTTTCCTAATATAGCTGCACAAACTGGGACCAACCACACATACGGTGTGGATGAACACCGGAAGCTGAGTTTCTTTTCTGTTGGCGTTTTAATTTTTCTTTGCTTGAAAACCACAAAAGTGGAAAGAAAACCCTTATGAAATTAATACTCACTTATGGGGAGCACAAAGCTGTATAAAAGAAAAGAACTAACAAAATGTAAAGAAAAGACAGTAGAAAATTAGTTAAGAAAAGAAAGGAGTGACGCACATTAAACCCACTATCAAGAATAAGCTGCATTCATTAAATGCACGGGTGAAAGAGGGTGAAGCACTAAAAAGCTTAAAGAGAAAAAAAGAAAAGCCAACATAAAAAGAAAGAACATATATAACAAAAAGCACTTACCTAAAAGAGGCAGCTTATTTTTCTCCTTCTCTCTCTCTCTCTCTCTCTCTCTCTCTGGCCTCGTGGGAGTATCCCATGGTGAAACTGCAACCTTCCTGTGGAGAGAAGAGAGAAGAAACATTAAATGGAATTGAAGATCAAGGAGTGGGGATATAAAACCACAGGAACCTTTCCTAGGAACAGACGTTAATAAATCCCATACAGTCTCTTGTGAACAATAAGACAAACAACATCACCAGTGTAGTGCCCTATTTGTAGTACGTTTATAAGAACCTAGACCTCCCCGAATACACACACACACATATTGCCTCACATGCATTATAGTGCATCCAGCCATAGGGATGTAAGGCCTGCCAGAGGGGTGACTTACCTCTATTAGATGCAGTTTTAGTGAGCATGGCACTCTTGGTGAGTGCCATGTCGAGTTTGCAACTTTTAATTACACCTTGTCGTGCCCTTGCAATGGCAATCTGCATGAGGGTGGTGGGGGGCCTCTCAAAATGGCACATTTGGTGCTGCAGCTCTGGGGGGCCCTATTAAGTAGCCATGCCCTAGTTACCAATGATATAATTTACTAGGACTTACAAGGGTCACTGAAGTGCCAAACATTGTATTTTTGGGGAAAGAGATCTGCCCTTGGGAACCTGTTTAGAAGGGGCCCAGGAAAATTACAGTTTGAAACCACATAATTTTCCAGGCAAAAAGTGGGGGTTACCCTGTCAAAAGAAGCCCTTCTAAGTGGAAAAACCTGGAAAACAATCTGCATTGGCATGAACAGTCTCACGTCTGTGTTCCACTTTAAAGTCTATTCCCTGTAGAGATGTGGACCACCTAAGCAGTTTGAGGTTTTCACATTTCATATGTTGGAGCCACCTGATAAGCCTGTGGTCTGTCATAACTATGACGTGAGAGCCAAACAAGTATTGCTTCAGCTTCTACAAGGCCCAGACAACAGCAAAGGCTTCCCTCTCTATGCACTCTATTTTTACTCCCTAGGGAGTAGCCTTCTGCTTATAAAAGCAACACGCTGGTCGAATCCCTCATCATTGGTCTGGGCTAGGATGGCTCCTATCCTAACTTCTGAGGAGTCTATTTGGACAATAAACTTCCTATAGGAATTTGTAGCTTTCAGGACTGGGGCATAACACATTGCATTCTTCAGAGTGTCAAAAGCCTTTTGACAACTCGCTGTCCAGTTTATCTTTTGGGGCATTTTCTTAGAGGTAATTTCTGTGAGGGGAGCCACTATGGTGCCATAATCCTTCACAAACCTCCTATAGTGCCAAGGAATGCCCTGACCTGGGTCCTAGTGGTTAGAGGTTCCCGAGCAAGAATTGCCTGGATCTTCGGCTGTATTGGCTGAACTTGGCCTCCCCCTACCAGGTGGCCCAACTACACAACCGTTCCCTGCCCTATATGGCACTTACTAGCCTTGATAGTGAGGCCTGCATTTTTCAGGGCCTCAGGGAACTTTTCAAGGTGGATCAGGTGATCCTGAAGGTGTAGCTGTAGACAGCAATATCATCTAGGCTGCATTAAAGGATTCCAACCCAGCCAGGACTCGTTTCACCGAGCTCTGGAAGGTGACAGAGGCATTAATTAATCTAAAGGGCATGGCAGTGAATTGATCGTACCCACTTGGGGTGGAGAATGCTGATCTCTCTTTTGCTAAAGGGGTCAGGCCAATCTGCCACTACCCAGATGTAAGATCAAAGGCTGCCCCTTATCTGTCTATTAGCTCATCAGCTCTTGGAATTGGGTGTGCATCTGTTTTTGTTACTGAGTGAAGGCCCATGTAGCCCACACAGAACGTCGTTTCCTTCTTTCTCTCCATTGGAGTGAGGCATGGGGACTAAAACTACTGGGCTAGTCAGTGACACCCAAATCCAGCATCTTGTTGACTTCCACTTGGATAACCTCTCCGACATGGTCTGACTGCCTATAAATTTTGTTTTTGACAGGCAGGCTGTCACCTGTGTCCACATCATGGGTAAACCAGTTAGTACTACCAATGGTCAGAGAGATTAAGTCCGCATACTGATTGAGGACTTGCCTGCAATCAGCCTGCTGTTGGCCTGTGAGGGTGTCTGACTAGACCACTCCATCCATTGAACCATCTTATGGGTTGCTGGAGAGTAGATCATTGAGAGGTTCACTCTCTTCCTCCTGTCCATCATCTGTTACCATGAGCATGGTCACATCAGCTGTGTCTAAATAGGGCTTCTGGTGGTTGACGTATATAATCATTTTGGGATTATTGGAACTACCAAGGTCAGCCAGGTAAATTACCTTCATTCTTCTTTCAAGTATGGGGTAGGGCCCAGACCACTTGTCTTGGAGAACCATAGGGACCCACACTTTTTGCACTGATTGGAACTCCACCAGTGTAGCCTTTTGGTCATACCAGTGCTTCTGAAGCTCCTGTCTGGCCTGAAGATTTTTACTTGCTTTCTCCATGTATTCAGGCATCCCGGAATGAAGGCCAGGCCAAATACACAGCCCACAATGCCCTGCTTAGCTTTCTTGGGATGCCTCTCCCAGACTTCCCTCAATAGACTTAATGGGCCCTGTTAAACCTGGCAGCTTTTTGGCCAGCTGGACGTTGGGACTGCCTGAGTCACTTTAGTCCACCACCTGTGTTGCTGGATCCACACCTGTCATCTGGAGAGGGGTCCCAAGCCTCCACTTGTTGCTGCAGAGAGGTGCCTGCTGAAGCAGGAAGTTGGCTCCATCATTCCACTGGAGATTCCTCTGTTTTTTCTGGTGCAGGCTGAAGACAGACAGTCCTCGGATCTTGCACGACCTGGAAACTGTTGCAGCTGCTGGCAGGAGCTGAAGATACAATGTGGCAGAATTTGTCTTAGCTTCTTTGTTGCAGTTTTGTAGAGTTCCTGGATCAGTCAGCAGTTGATCTGTCGGTAGAAGATGAAGTAGAGGATGCAGAGGATTCCTGCTGGAGTCCTGCCATCCGAATCTGAAGAAACACCCACAGGAGAAACCCTAAAGAGCCCTGACGGGGATTGGTCACCTAACCAGGTAAGCACATATCAGGAGGAGTCTCTTATGTCACCTGCTGGCACTGGCCACTCATGCTCCCAGAGTGCCCCACCACCTTGGAATCCAAGTTGGCAAAACCCAGGGACACTCTGGAGGAGCTCTGGACAGGGGAGTGGTCACTCCACTTTCCTTTGTCCAGTTTCATGCCAGAGCAGGGACTGGGGGTCCCTGAACCGGTGGAGACTCAATTATGCAAGGAGGGCACCATCTGTGCCCTTCAAAGCATTTCCAGAGGCTCTGGGAGGATACCCCTTCCATGCCTGTAACACCCTTCTAAAGGAAATGCATTGTTCTGCCTCCCTGGGATTAAGGTGCTCAAGCCCCAGGAGGGTAGAAGCCTGTCTATGAGGTGGCAACAGCTAGGGCTGCCTGGAAAACTTCAGAAGGCTGGTATGGCAGTTCTGGGGGTCCACTGTGGAGCCCCCAGAATCCATGGGATTATGCAACCAATACTAAAATCAGTATTGGGGTACAATTCCCAGTTGTTGGACACCTTACTTGGCCATATTCAGAGTTACTATTGTGAAGCTGTACATAATTATTGACCTATTTCCAGTGCACATTTAAAATGGCGTCCCGGAACTCATGAAGTCCGGGAAAATGGGCCTGGACGATGTGGGGCATCTCTGATAGTGCAGGGGTGCCCTCATATACAGGTACGTTGCACCCAGCCTTCAGGGTTGGAAGACCTGATATATTAGTGACTTATAAGTGACCTGGTGCAGTGAAAATGGCTGTAAAGTAGTGCATGCACTATTTCACACAGGCTACAGTGGCAGTCCTGTAGAAGCCTTTGCATGGGCTCCCTATGGGTGGCAAAAGAAATGCTGCAGCCCATAGGGATCCCCTGGTACCCCAATGCCCCGGGTACCTAGGTACCATATACTAGGGATTTATAAGGGGGGACCAGTATGCCAATTTGGAGTGAAATAGTGAGTTACCAGTATGTAGTGACAAATTTAGAAACAGATAGAGCATGAGTACTGGGGTCCTGATTAGCAGGACTCCAGTGACAATTTAGAAAACAGAGCAACACACTGACAAACAGGCCATAAACCATAAGCACTGGGGTCCTGACTAGAAAGATCCCAGTGACACAGTCAAAAACACACTGACATCAGGCAGAAATTTGGTGTAACATGCCAAAAAGTGGGTACTTTCCTACAACCAGGTGCTGGGTCACCATGGTAACATTAGCTCCTGTATCCCTCAAGGCTTCCACGTTAGTGCCACTAATCTAAGGGTGCTGCCTGTGTTTTTGCATTTGAGTGGGCCAGGCAGCACAGGATTGATCTACCCCTAACTTAGTAACTAATGTTGCATCTGTGGTTTCACTGACATGGTCAGGCCACAACTGTAACCTCATCTGGAGATTGGCAGATGCATTTGCTGCAAGTGGACTGGAGACATTTTTCTTGTTTTTACACCTAGAGTCTCCAGTTTGGGGCCCTCTGTTCCTGCAATCATGGCACCAAGCCTTGTTGGGATCAAAGTTCCTGCCTCTGTATCCACCCATGCTGTGAGGAGACTCGGGCCTACCCTCCCGAACAGGTCTTTGGGGGCCTGATGAAGACTTTTTGCTTTTCATTTGGTTCCCATCTTTCTCTTGGGCGGCTTTTTGGCCTCTTTCTTTTGGTCTCCCCCACCAGTGGTTGTCTTGGTCACCCTTGTCTTGACCCAGTGATCTGCCTTTTCCCCAACTCTAGAGGGGACAGTGGACCTGGGACTGTTGTTTCTCATTGTAACAATTACTCAAAAAAAATTCTTTCATAATTAAATTATAAAGCCAATCAAAATCTTGCACCTTGTTACCTGCTAACCAACCACCCAGCATTTTTACTGAATAGTCTGCAAATTCTACCCAGTACTAACTCTGGGTTTTTTGAGTCTCCCTGAATTTAATTCTGTAGTCTTCAGTTGTTAGCCCAAAGTCCTCAAACAGGGTAGCCTTCATGAGGTCATGGGACCTGGCACCTGCCTCATTCAAGGTCAGGAGTCTATCCCTGCACTTGCCTGAGAATGGTTCCCACAACAGAGAGCCTCAATGTCTTCTATCTATATCCCTGGCTATGCAGGTTCTCTCATAGGCAGAAAACTACTTGGTGATATCATCACCTGCTATATAAGGTGGGACAACTACTTTTGGGAGTTTTAGGTTGAAAGACTTCTGTCTCTCCCCACTTACTTAAATGCTGACACCAGAGGTGGGTCCTGGGCCCATCTCCCATCTTTTTTGTCTCTATTTCTAAAAGTTGAGCTTCTAAAGCCAACCTTTTGATCAATCTAGCCAGAGCCACATCCTCCTCTAAGGGGGCTTCTACTTCTGTGACAAAAGCCCCTACCTCCTCCTCATCACCTTATCCACTGGGTGTGTAGTCTCATATTCTGCCACACGCAACCTCAGCTTTTCGGTGATGGCATGAGCACCAGTGTAAATTTGGTAACCTTTACAGAGAGCCCTTAGTTGGGGTATCTCAATCACATCCAAGGGGCAAAGTGGAGCTCCTTAGCCTGGTTCCCTGCATCAGCAATTTTGTTCTTGCTAAAGTTGGGGCTTGTTTAAGTTCTGGAAAAACGTTTGCAAACTTTCAAAAATGTTTGCAAACTTTTGGAAACTTTTTATAAGGTATAACTATAATAAAGACTTTCAGTTTCTAACAAGGGCCCCAACAATTAGTTTTAAAATTTAGAAAAGTAGTCCAATTGTAACAAAATACAACTACAGATAATCTTTAGAGTTATTCGTATGCTCACTTAGTGACAAAGTGGTATCAGCAACTGAAAGTCTTGTATCCCACCGCTGATCTACCAAATGTAGGAGGCTAGCTCTCTATATAGTGCATGAAAAAGTTGTGCACTGTGCAAAGAGTCCAAGTAACTCCACTTAGACATCCAGAGTGTTAACCCTGACAGCCTTAGGGTGGTCATCCCCCAACCTTCTGCCTGCCTCCCTCTACTTTTATGACACTGGTTTTGTTGGTCTTAGAACTCTGTGCACTTTACCACTGCTACCCAGTGCTAAAGTGCATTTGCTCTCTCTCTCCTAAACATGATAACATTCGTTCATCCTCAATTGGCATATTTGATTTACTTATAAGTCCCTAATAAAGTGCATTACATGTGCCCAGGGCCTGTAAATTAAATGCTACATTTGGGACTTCAGCACTGATTGTGCAACCCACATAAGTATTCCCCTAACCATGTCTCAGGTCTGCCACTGCAAGGCCTGTGTGTGCAGTTGCACTGCCACTTCGATGTGGCATTTAAAAGTACTTGCCAAGCCTTAAACTCCCCTTTTTCTACATATGTCACCCCTAAGGTAGGCCATAGGTAATCCACAGGGCAGGGTGCTATGCAGGTAAAATGCAGGACATGTACATATTTGTTTTATATGTCCTGGTAGTGAAAAACTCCTAAATTTATTTTTCCACTACTGTGAGGCCTGCTCCTTTCATAGACTAGCATTAGTACTGCCCTTATATTCTTTTTGAGTGGTAGATTCTGATATGAAAGGGGTAACCAGGTCATATTTAGTATGGCCAAATGGTAATAGAAAATCCTGCTTATTGGTGAGGTTGGATTTAATATTACTATTTTAGAAATTCCACTTTAAGTAAGTGAGGATTTCCCTGCACTTAAAACCATCTGTGCCTTACAGTCTGCCTTCAGTCAACGTCTGGTCTGTGCTGGTTTACAGCTCCCTTGTGCATTTCACCCAGACAACCACTAACACAGGACACTCAGTCAAATCTGCATTCATCTGCAAAGTGAATGGGTCTTCCTGGGCTGGAAGGGTGGAGGCCTGACACTTACATTTCAAAGGCCAGTGGCCTGCCCTCACACAATGGACTGATAACCCCCCACTAGGACCCTGGCAGACAGAACTAGACTGAAAGGGGAACTTGCACACTTCAAAATCACCCTTTGAAGTCTCCCTCACCTCAAAGGCATTTGTGGGTATATAAACTGGGTCTTTTACCCCACTAAATCAGACACTAATGGACCTACACCTGCACCTTGTCAGAGGACTGCCTGGCTTAACAAAGGATTCATCTGGACTGCTTTGCTAGAAAGGACTGCTGCCCTGCTGTTGCCCTGCTGGCCTCTGACTTTGCTCGAAGGACTCTGCCTTCCCCAAATGTGCTCTCCAAGGGCTTGGGTTGAACTTGCCTCCTGTTTCTGAAGTCTCAGGGCCAACAAAGACTTCACCTCTTCAAGAAATTCCTTATGCGTCTAAAATTCGACACAACGGCTGGCCAAATTGTCATGACGAATGCATTGCAACCGAGAAATCGCTGCACAGGCAACCGGAATGATGCAGCCCTGACTTCCCGATTGGAAATTCGATGCAGCACCTACCTTGAGATGGAAATTTCAACTGATCGCCTACTGGATCAATGCAGCGCCTGTGCCTTCTTCCAGCGCATCAAGGATTTTCAACGCATCGTCCCTGTGTGTCAAAATATCCCTGCATCGCAGTGGGGAACCAAGACTGCGCACCAAAAAATGGCGAGACTCTTTGCAGCATAGAAAGAAATGACACATCGTCTGTGGCGGTTCAGAAAATCCGACGCAACACCTTCTTTTTCCACGCATCTCTTCCTCTGCGGTCCCTGTTGGAGGCTGGCCCTCTATGTAGTGTACAAAATCGAGTACACTATGCAGAGGGTTCAGGCAACCACACGTTGGTTTCTAGAGGTAAAAATCAGACCACCTAATGCTCCAATTCTTAAGGTAGCTGGTCGAGCAGTTAGGCTTAGCCAGGAGATGTGCTAAGTATTTGCTGTACTCACAAATCCAATCATGCACCACACACACTCAGTGAATAACTCGAGACCAGAATTTATAAAAATACTTCAGACTCTTATATAATTTTTAAGACCAAAATCTTTAGAATACGTTAAGTACTTTTCTTGTTATGACTTTTTAAAGTTTTAGCAAAGTTAGTCTTTCTGTGCGTATTTACGCACCATTGGAATCACTAGGCAGTCACTTTTAAAAATGCATTCAAAATCGCACAATTGAGTTACCAGTCTCTTCTTTTGCAGGGTGGTCGCAGTAGTCGGTGGGCACCTCGTGCTAGCTGGAGAGCCTCGGGCAACTCCCAGTTCAGGCGGGAGCAGCGTTGGAAAAAGTTCTTGGCACAGAAACAGGGTCACCTGGATGGGCCACTTCGAGGAGGGGCAGGTTTGCAGATTTAAAGTTGGTGCCTGGGGGACCCCTTGGGCTGATGAGGTCACAAGGGGTTGGGGACCGGGGGCACACAGCAGATCCCATGATGCAAGGCCCAGGGCGGGCAGGTGCAGGGTGAGTTGGAGGTCTAGGAGCTATGTACAACGGAGTCCTTTGGAGCTGGAGGTGAGTCACGATGAGGTCTGCTTACAGGACAATGGGGGCACTGGTCGGAGGTCTGGGGTTTTCCTAAAGTCCCTCAACTGGGGCTTCCTCCTGATCCATTTTCAGCTGGTTGGAGCTGGTTTTCTGGTTGTCCGACATCAGCTGGCCAATACCCACGGTATTACTGTATCTCGGCCACTAGAGGGTGAAGCACAACCAAACTTGGTATAGCTATAGGTCACATCCGGGTGGTCGTTGCTGTGTCGGGTCCAGCTGTGACTTCCGGTCATGGAGATATCAGAAATTCAGTGAAGTGACCCTCACTGGCTTGTTGGTCCTTTGCAGGTTTCTTGATTTTCTTGAGTGGTGCCTCCACTCAGGAGGGAGATCTGGGTTGATTATTGAAGCCTGAAGGTCCCCTGGGTTTCTTGGGATCAGTCCAGTGTCCAGATCCTCCACAGCGTCGGTTTTCGGGTCCTGGGTACAGCAGGCATGGTTTGGCACCTTTTCTCGTGCAGCAGGTCCTCAGTTCTCTTGCTCTGGTCTTCTTTTGGGGCTGGTCTTCTTTTTCTTCTAGGAATCCTTTTCAAATCTAAATTCTTGGTCTAGGGGAGCCCACTAAATACTGAATTTAGTGGGCGTATCAGGGGGAACCTTGTAGTGTCCAATGGAACACTTACTCTGGGTGGCTACACCCACTACAGTGACCACTTCCTGTGGCAAGGGTCACTCCCCTAAACCTGATTGACTAGTTTCCTCCATTCCAAGATGGAGAAAAATGAAATGAAGGGTCCACTTCACCTGCAAGCCCCTTAGGGGTGGTGCAGGCTAGATGAGGCCACTCCTTCTACCCTTTGTGTAGTTTCCCGCCTTTGCTCTCTCAAAGAGTGGGGGTTTGCAAAGGGGGTGGCCATCTGCTGCTAGCAGCAGGCATGGGGGTCGAGTTTCAAAGGTTGTAGCCCTTTGAAGATCACTGCCAGGGCAGTGCACATTCCTGAGGGAGGGGGAGTCAGCTCCTCCACCCAGGAAGGGCTTTGTTTCACAAACCAGAGAGCCAGGGCTCTCCCGCAAGGTTTGTGGATTGGCTGTCTGGAGGCAGCAGGCTGGATGGAACCAGTCCAGGATACTTAGCTTTTTCAGGGGGCACCTCTAAGGTGACCCCTGGGTACATTTTATAATACATCCAGTGCTGGTACCAGTTTAGATTTATTATTCTGAGTTGTTTGATACCAAACAACTCAAGGATCAGAGTAGCCATTTTGTAGCTGGGAAACTCGTATTGACCAGTGTCCAGTACATATATTAAAACGGCTGCTCTGTTCACTCACTATGTTCCAGGTTTGGCAAGGACATAGTGGGGGCATATTGCTCATGCCATTATGCCCTCACATATAGTATGGTGCACCTTGCCTTAGGGCTGGAAGCCCTGCTAGAGGGGTGACTTACCCATAACATATGCAGTGTTGGGTGGACAGGGAACACAGAGAGTGTGCTATGTCGAGTTTGTATTTTAGGTTGGCACCAGGACACTCAGCCTGCTATGGCAGTGCTAGCTGCAGCTGGATGCATAGCTCTTGAGGGTGGCACAATCAGTGCTGCTGCCCTCAGGGGCTTACCCGTAGTGCTCCATGTCCTGGGTACCTAAGTTATTAGGGACTGATAGTAGTAGCTAAAGGTGTATCCAATCATTTTTACCATGTTTTAGGGATAGAACACCGGCACTGGTAACCTGGTTAGCAGGATCCCAGTGCACTCCAGTCCAAGTTGCATTCAGAAACCAGACAAACAATGTGTGTGTGTGTGTGTGTGGGGGGGAGGGTACTGCAACAAGGAGCCAGTCTCTCACAAACCCCATTTCTAAAATTGGTGATCAGTGGAGGCTTAGGGATTGTGTTTGTGCCGTGCCACACAATAGCTACGTGTACACTACCCACCCACAAAGATCATTTTTTTAATCTGTTTCTTTTTGCTGCAAATTTCCATGCTTGACATTTTCTAATCTAATCCTATACAACATGTCTCTGGCTGGGTCCACAAGTAGAGCTGGGCAGTTTGATCTAGCCAAGCTGGAGACATATACCGTCAACTAGCTGAAGGGTTTCTGCAAAGGCATGGGGGTGCCTACCCGTGGAACCTCGAAGATGGAGGAGTACCAAAAGGTGCTAAGGGCCTGTGCAGAAGCCTGCTCACAAGAGCATGTTGAGTTGGGAGAGCAAGTGGATGGCTCACAAGAGGTTTTACTAGCAGTAGTGGGTGGTGACACCCCAGATTGTATTCCTCCTGTGAGACCTGGAAGCAGTGTCTCCCATCATGGCCCAATCACAGAAAAAAGGAGGGAGGAAAGAGAATTTCACCTACAGTTGGGAAGATTAAAAGTAAAGGCAGAGGTGAGGAGAGCTGAGGCTGGAGAGCCTTGGCAGAAAAGAAACTGATCATGGCTCACAAACTGAGTCTGAGAGAGCTGGAGCTCAAGTCTAGGCAATCTAAGTCCAGCAGTGATGGTGGCAGCATAAATACGGGACCTGCTGGAGACAAGAAGGTTTGTATCTCCAAGGACGTGGTATCAAGTTATGTGGTGGGAGATGACATTGACAAGTGGTTTTCTGCTTATGAATTTGCACTAAGGGCTCATGGGGTTCCTGAAGAGCAATGGGGGGCTGGCTTGTGCAAAGACATGCCAACACTTGGGAGGGACACACTTCTCACATGAGAGGTTGGGGACCAAACCAAGTATACCCCCCATGAAGGCCATTTTAATTGCCAAATTTGGACTGACCCCTGAAAACTATCGCCAACGACTCAGGGACAGTAACAATCTCCCCAACCAAAACTGGGTAAACTTTATTAATTTTCCAGTAAGGCACTGAATGGCTGGGTACGGGCCAGTAAAATGAATGATTACATGGGTTTGTTCAATTTGATTCTGAGAGGGCATATGGTCAGTATTTGCGTTACAGAGTTCTGCCACAACCTAGTTGACAGTAAGCTGACTAATCCCAGGAAGCTTGCTGAGGAGGCAGACATCTGGGCTAGCACCAGAGTGTCCACAAAGGCACCTGGGGATGACCCCCACAAGGGTGGTCAGCATCCTCAACAGAAGAAAAAGGGGGGGGATAAAGTTTAAAAATAAGGAGTTCTCAAAAGCCCCCAAAATAATCCTCAAGGGAATAATGGTAACCAGTCCCAGTTTGATTCTAAAAAGAAAGGGTTCTTTGACCATCAGACAGGGAGGTTTGTGTGAGAAAGTAGCCTCTTTCTAGCATGGCTACCCCCATTTGTGGCCTGTTTGTGAGTGTTCGTTAGTGTGTTTTTACTGTCTCCCTGGAATCCTGCTAGCCAGGACCCCAGAGCTCATAGTTTAAAACCTATTAGTAAGTGTGTTTTGCCTGTCTCACTGGGATCCTGCTAGCCAGGACCCCAGTGCTCATAGACTGTGGCCTATGTGTGTTGTCAGTATGCTTGACTGTATCACTGAAGTTCTGCTAACCAGAACTCCAGTGCTTATTCTCTCTCTACTTACCAAATTTGTTACTACTGTATAGTTTAGTGACTCCAGATACCAATTCTGATTGGCACACTGGACCGCCCCTTATAAGTCCCTAGTATATTATACCTAGGTACCCAGGATGTTGGGGTTCCAGGAGATCCTTTAGGGCTGCAGCATTTGTTTTGCCACCCATTAGGAGCTCATACAAACCTTTCTTCAGGACTGCCACTGCAGCCTGTGTGAAATAGTGCACACACTATTTCACAGCCATTTTACTCTGCACTAAATAGCTCATAAGTCACCCATATGTCTAACCTTCATTTACTGAAGGCTAGGTGCAAAGTTAGTGTGTGTGAGGGCACCCTTGCAGTAGCAAAGGTGCCCTCACGAAGTCCAGCGCCAATTCCCCGGACTTTGTGAGTGCGGGGACACCATTATAAGCGTGCACTACATATATGTCAATACATTTATATAGCTTCACAATGGTAAGTCCGAATATAGCCATGTGAGGTGTCTAAGATCATGGAATTGACCCCCCAATCCAAATTTGGTATTGGGGGGGCAAATCCATGCACACTGGGGGCTCCAACATGGACCCCCAGTACTGCCAAACCAGCTCTCTGAGGTTTCCACTGCAGCCCCAGCTGCTGCCACCTCACAGACAGGTTTCTGCCCTCCTGGGGACTGAGCAGCTCAATCCCAGGAAGGCAGAATATTGCATTTCCTTTGGGAGGAGGGTGGTACACCCTCTCCTTTGGAAATATGTGTTACAGGCATGGGAGGGGTAGCCTCCCAGAGCCTCTGTAAATGCTTTGAAGGGCACAAACGGTGCGCTCCTTGCATAATCCAGTCTACACCAGTTCAGGGATGCCCAGTGTGGGATTCCAAGGTGAAGAACCTCTGAGTGGCCAGTGTCAGCTGGTGATGTCAGAGACCCCTACTGATAGGTGCATACCTGGGTAGGTAGCCAATCCCCCTTTCAGGGCTATTTAGGGTCTCTCCTCTGGGAGTTTCCTCAGATTCGGTTTGCAAGACTCCTCCAGTACTCTGCATCCTCTGCTTCAGCTTCTGACTGTCGGATCAACCGCTGACTGCTCCAGGAACTGCTGTAACTGCAACAAAAGTATCCAGGAAGGTTAAAACTGTGACCTGCAACTTTAGCTCCAGCAAGCAATTGCAACAGTTTCCAAGATATGCATGCTCTGAGGACTGTCTGTTTTCACCCTGCATCAGAAGAACCAAAGGAATCTCCCATGGAGTGACGGAGTCACTTCCATGCTTCAGCAAGCACCCTTCTGCGACAATAACTGCTACTCTGGGACTCCTCTCTTGGCAACGAGCATGATCCCTGGAACCCAGGTGGTGGACTGAAGTGACCCAGACTGTCCAAAGGTCCAGCTGTCCAAATTTGATGGAGGTAAGAGCTTGCCTCTCTGTGCTGTGACAATACACCTGTGACCGGTGTCTTCTGCAGCTCCTTGGGCTTCTGTGCACTTTTTCCAAAATTCTTTTGTGCACAGTGTAGCCCAGGTCCCCAGCACTCTATCCTGTGATGCTCAGCTCCATGAGTTGTTCTCCAGCGGCAAGGGTCCCTCCAGTGTAGTGCTGCGATGACTGCACTTTGCATCTTCTTTGTCCCCGTGTTCTTGGACTCCCGTTGGTTCTGCCTGGTCTTCTGAGGGCCCTCTGAAGTGCTGAGAGCCCCCTCTGTCTCCTCAGTCCTAGTTGAGCCCCCCAGGTCACTCCTGGGCCCTGGTAGCACCATTTTGATGCAAATCACAAATTTGCTTGAACAAAGGCTTGTTGGAGGAATCTAATACCGGAAACTGCCTGCTTCCAACGACTCAACGTAAGACATCTCTTGCACCAAGCAGGAACCAACAGCTATCTTCTTTGGTGCAGTTCTGTACTTTTCTTCCAAGCGGAGAATCCAATTTTGTACCTTCTTCCAGGTTGGCAGGGGCTCACTTTTTTACTGGACTCACCTTCAACTTCTGGAGTTGGTCTCCTCTCTTCACAGGTCTTCAAGTTCAGGAATCCATTGTTTGTTTCTTGCAGTTTTGCTTGGTCCTTGCAAAATCCTTTATCACAACTTGTAGTGTGTTCTGAGGAAACTTGCTGTAATTTAGTCCTGTTTTCCTGAGCTCTGGGGTGGGGTATTTTACTTACCTTTGGTGTTTTCTTACACTCCCATCACCCCTCTACACACTACACTTGCCTTCCACTATTTTAGTATATGGTTTGTTTTGCCCCTAGGCCTATTGCATTCTATTGTGTTTTTCATGTTTGCACTCTTTTCTTAGTGTTTACTTATCTGATTTTGGTTACTAGTGTATATATTGTGTATAATACCTCCAGAAGGAGTATTGTCTATAAGATATTTTTAGCCTTGTGTCACTAAAATAAAGTACCTTTATTTTTGGTAACACTGAGTATTGTCTTTTATTCTGTATAAGTACAGTGACACTATAGTGGTATTGCAGGAGCTTTGCATGTCTCCTAGTTCAGCCTAAGCTGCTCTGCTACAGCTACCTCTAGACAGACTAAGCTTCTAGAGCACTGCCTACATTTCACTAATAAGGGATAACTGGTCCTGGTATAAGGTGTAAGTACCTTAGGTACCCACTACAAACCAGCCCAGCCAACTACAGTTTGTACGCCAGTGCATAGAGTGCTCTAAGTATGGTCACTCTAAGGGTGATCCCAGATGTTCAAAGTGGGCACGGCCCTCCACTGAAGCTTAGACACCTGAGTTGGCTAGCGTAGCACTCAGGGAGGAGGCAGTCCCAGTTATTTTTGGGGAACAGAAAGAGGTAACCCTAGTGTCCCTGGGGATGCAGAAATGGTGCCAAAAGCCCAGATGCCTGCCAGTACTCACAAGTATAGGCAGCGGGTCATTATTAATGGGCAACGGGTGGAGGCTCTGCGTGACACAGGAGCCAGCATGATTAATGTCAAGGGTCAGCTGGTGTCAGCAGAGTAGGTTCTACCAAACACATTCTACCAAGTCATAGTCGCCGACAATCATGAGAGCTACCTACCAGTAACTCTGGTTCCCTTTGAGTGGGGTGGGTCTGTGGTACTCTGCACGTAGCTGTGTGTCCTACCATGCCTGTAGATTGTTAGGCAATGACCTTGAGCACACTACCTGGAGTGAGGTAGAGCTAAGGTCTCACTTGGAGATGTTAGGATTGCCTGGGTGGGTCTGCATGACCACAAGGTCCATGGCTGCCCGAGAGGGGAGTCAAGGGCGTCAGGAGCCTGGAAAAATGGTTCAGACAGCTGCCCCGGGGTGGGACTAGGGGCATGGGGAACTGGTCCCAGAAGTTCCCACGGTGGTTGACAGGGTCCCAGAGGAGGAGGCCCCTGAGCCAAATGGGGAGGACATTGCTGCGCTGGGTAACCTACCTTAGCTTGCTGGATGGCAAGTTGAGGGTGGGCAAACCAGGGAAGAATTCTGAAAAGCACAGAAAGAGTGTCCCTCTCTTGTGGGCTTGAGGAAACAGTCCTCAGTCCAAGTGGCAGGTGAAGCCTCCAGGGATCACCTTATCTATTGGGAGAATGATCTCCTTTACAGTCATACCAAGGTTCCGGAGGCTGGGGCAGCACTTGTGCTAGTTGTCCCCTAATATTACCGGGTGTTCCTACTCGGCCTGGCTCATGAAATAACCCTGGCAGGACATTTAGTGAAAGACAAGACCTTTGCCCGCCATGCCACCCACTTTTATTGGCCCCCAAATGCGAACGGCCTCAGATGCATTCTGTAGGTCCTGTCCCACCTCCCAGGCCAGTGGGAAGACAAGGAAAAGGCTCAAGGCCCCCCTGATCCCACTCGCCGTCATTGGCACCCCCTTTGAAAGGGTTGGCATCGACATAATTGGTCCATTGGATCCCAAAACTGCCCTAGGCAACAGGTTTATCCTGGTTTTGGTGGACCATGATACACGCTACCAAGAGGCAATCCCTCTGAGGACGGTGACTGCCCCAGTGGTGACCAGAACTCTGATGGGGTTCTTTACGCATGTGGGATTTCTATAGGAGATTGTGTCTGACAGAGGCACAAACTTCATATCTGCATACATGAAGTCCACGTGCGATGCATGTGGGGTGACCTACAAGCTCACCACACTATCATCCTGAATCCAATGGTCTTGTGGAGAGATTCAACAAGACCTTGAAGGGCATGATCACAGGCCTCTGTGAGGCCATGAGGCATAAGTGGGACATCCTCTTGCCATGTCTTCTCTTTGCTTATAGAGAGGTACTCCAGAAGGGGGTAGGGTTCAGTCCCTTTGAGCTTCTCTATGGGTACCTTGTCAGCGGACCCTTTGGCATTGTGAAGGAGGGGTGGGAGAAAGCTCTCAAGGCACCCCCTCAGGATGTGGTCAGCTACTTGCTGGCCCTCCGCAACCAGATGCACCACTTCTGGAAGAAGAGCAACCCAGAGGCCAGTCAAGAGGTTGAGAAACACTGGTATGACCAGAAGGCCACCCTGATGGAGTTTCAGCCTGGAGACAAAGTATGGGTGATTGAGCCAGTACAGCCTAGAGCTCTCCAGGACTGCTGGACTGGCCCATATGAGATAAAGGAGCATAAAGGGGAGGCCACTTACTTAGCGCACCTCCAGACTCCTAGGAACTCCCTAAGGGTGCTCCATGTGAATAGATTGAATCCTCATTTTGAGAGGACTGAAGTCAACATGCTTCTGGTGACAGATGAGGGTGTGGAGGAGAGGAGGAGAGTGAACCTCTCCCCGACCTCCTCTCTGCCCAAGAAGGTGATGGGTCAGTGGAGGGTGTCAATCTCTCTGACTCCTAGACCCATGACTAGTGAGGGGACTGCTATCAGTTCTGGAGCAGTTCTCCTCCCTGTTCTCCCTCACCCCTGGACTCACACACTTGTGTGTCCATGATATTGACACAGGAGACAGTCCCCCTGCAAACAATAACATGTACAGGTTGTCAGACAGGGTGAGGGCCAGTACCAAGGATGAAGTTGCCAAGATGCTGGCTCTAGGAGTAATTGAGAAATCCATCATTCCCTGGTTTAGCTCTGTGGTGCTGGTACCAAAGTCTGTCCCACCCAGTGCCAAGCCTGAACATAGATAGGTTCTGTATGGATTACTGGGGTCTCAATTCAGTCACTTAAACTGATACTCACCCCATCCCCTGAGCTCATGAGCTCATAGGCAGACTAGGAGCTGCCAAATTCCTCAGTACTTTTGATCTCAAATCAGGGTACTGCAGATTGCCTTGACTGAGGGGCCAAAGAGAGATCTGCTCTTTCAACTCCTGAGGGACATTACCAGTAAAGAGTGATGCCCTTTGGTTTGAAAAATACCTGCTACCTTCTAGTGGTCTTTAACGGGGTCCTGGCTGGTAAGGATGCATACTGCACTGCCTATCTTGATGACATTGCCGTCTACAGTTCCACCTAGGAGGAACACCTGCTGCACCTCCATGAAGTGCTCCAGGCTCTGCAAAATGCAAGCCTAACAATCAAGGCCAGTAAGTTCGATTGGGCAGAGTTCTGTGGTGTACTTGGGACACCTAGTAGGTAGTGGCAAGGTGCAACCCCTCCAAGCCAAGACTGAGACAAACACGACCTGGCAACCACCTAGAACCCAAACAGAGATGAGAGCCTTCCTAGGCCTCACTGGGTACTACTGTAGGTTTGTTAAGGGTTATGGCATCCTGGTGGCCCCCTTAACAGAACTAACTTCAAAAAAGTAACCTAGGTTGGTGATTTGGACAGAGACTTCTCAGAAAGCCTTTAACTCCCTAAAGGAAGCCATGTGCACGGTACCCATGCTCTGGGCCCCTGACTACTCCTAGGAGTTAATCGTACAGACAGGCACTTCAGAGTGTGGCATAGGGGCGGTTCTAGCATAGCTGAATGAGGAGGGCCTAGATCAACTAGTAGCCTTTGTGAGCAGAAGGCTATTACCACGGGAACAGAGGTGGAGGAGTGCTATTGAGAGAGAACCATTTGCTGTGGTCTGAGCACTGAAGAAGCTGAGACCATACCTGTTTGGGACTCACTTCCGGATTCAGACAGACCACAGGCCCCTCAAATGGTTCATGCAGATGAGGGGTAAAAATCCTAAACTCTTGAGGTGGTCCATCTCCCTACAGGGAAGGGACTTTACGGTGGAGCATCGACCGGTGACTGACCACACCAATTCTGATGGTCTCTCCAGATTCTTCCGCCTTAGTGATGAGAGCTCCCAGGGAGTTGGGTAGCTCTTTCCACTTTCAGCTGGGGGGACGCATGCTAGATCTGACAGCCTTAGGGAGGTCATCCCCCACCTTTCTGCCTGTCTCCCTCCACTTTTCTGACACTATTTTTGCCTGTTTGAGGACTGTGCACACTTTACCGGTGCTAACCAGTGCTAAAGTGCATGTGCTCTCTCCCTAAAAACATGGTAACATTGGCTCATACCCAATTGGCATATTTAATTTACTTGTAAGTCCCCAATAAAGTGCACTACATGTGCCATGGCCTGTAAATTAAATGCTACTAGTGGCCCTGCAGTACTGATTGCTCCACCCATATAAGTAGCCCCTTAACCATTTCTAAGGCCTGCCACTGTAAGGCCTGTGTGTGCAGTTTCACTGGCACTTCGACTTGGCATTTAAAAGTACTTGCCAAGCCTTAAACTCTCCTTTCTCTACATATGTCACCCCTAAGGTAGGCCCTAGGTAATCCATAGGTCAGGGTGCTATGTAGGTAAAAGGCAGGACATGTATATATGTGTTTTATATGGCATGGTAGTAAAAAACTCCTAAATTCATTTTTCCACTACTGTGAGGCCTGTTCCTTTCCTAGACTAGCATAAGACGGCCCTCATACTTTTTGAGTGGCAGATTCAGATATGAAAGGGGTAACCAGGTCATATTTAGTATGGCCAGAATGGTAATAGAAAATTCTGCTTATCGGTGAGGTTGGATTTAATATTACTATTTTAGAAATGCCACTTTTAGAAAGTCAGCATTTCTCTGCACTTAATATATGTGCCTTACAGCCTGTTTCCAATCAAAGTCTGGTCTATGCTGGATGACAGCTCCCTTGTGCATTTCACCCAGGCAACCACAAACACAGGACACTCAGTCACATCTGCATTCATCTGCATACAGAATGGGTCTTCCTGGGCTGGAAGGGTGGAGGGTCTGGCACTTACATTTCGAAGGACAGTGACCTGCCTTCACAAAATGGACTGATAAGCTCCCTACTGGGACCCTGGCAGACAGGACTGGGCTGAAAGTGGAACTTATGCACTTCAAAACCACTCCTTGAAGTCTCCCCCACTTCAAAGGCATTTTTGGGTATCTAAACTGGGTCTGTGACCCCAACAAATCAGACACTTCTAGACCTACACCTGCACCCTCTGTAGGAGGCTGGCCTGGTTTGTAGTGGGTACCTTGGGTACTTACATCTTACACCAGGTCCAGTTATCCATTGTTAGTGAACATAGTAGTGTTCTAACAGCTTAGGCTGAATTAGGAGACAAATTCAAAGCTTGTGCAATACCACTTATAGTTACACAGTACTTATACACAAGTAAAGACAATACTCAGTGCTACCAAAAATAAAGGTATTGGGTGACACAGTACCAATAATATCTTAGAGATACCTTCTGTAGGTAAGTATTATACACAATACGCTAGACACCAAAATTAGACAAGTAAATAGTCATAGAACAATGCAAGCAATAGGAAATGCTATAGAATGCAATGGGGGAAATAGGTCTAGGGGCAACACAAACCATATACTAAGAAAGTGGAATGCGAATCACAAATTCCCGCCAAGACAAGTGTAGTGTGTGCAGAATTGCTGGAAGAGTAAGAATACAGTAAAGTTAAGTAAATTACCCCACCACAGAGCCCAGAAAAGCAGGAGTAAAGTACTGCAAGTTTCCTTAGGACACACTACAGCTCGTGATTGTGATTTTGCAGCAGCTAACCAAGTCTGCAAAGAACAACTGCTGGATCATTGGACCTGAAGATCTGCAAAGGAAGGGGACCAAGTCCAGAAGTCGAAAGAAGTTCCAGGAAGGACAGGAGCACCTGCCAACCCAGAAGAGGGTGCAAAAGAAGAGTCCCCAGTTAGTTGTAGAATGTAGAAATGCACCCTAGGAAGATGCCAGTGGGTTTCTGAATGATGCAAAAGATGTCCGACGGCGTGAAGATTGTTGCAGATGAGATTTCGTGTTGGAAGGCACCAACAAGCCTTGGCTACGGCAAAAGTGCATTTTTCATCAAAATGGTGCTGGATGGACCCAGAAGGGACCTGGGGGTCTCAACTTTGTGTGAGGAGAAAGAGGGGGCTCTTAGCACTTTAGAGAGCCCTCAGCATCCCCAGAAGCAGCAGGATCCGGGTTCAAAGGAGGTGCAAAATGTAGTTGATGCAGCACAACAAAAGAAGGTCCCAAGCCGCCGGAGAACAACCCAGTGAGTTGAGCGTCGCAGGGTGGAGTGCTGGGGACCTGGACCAGACTGTGCACTAAGAAATTGTGCAAATAGCGCACAGAGGCCTCAGGAGGCAAAGAAGACACAAAACACAGGGGTACCGTCGTTCTTGGGGAAGGCAAAGTCTTACCTCCTCCAAATTGCGTCAGCAGGACCTCAGGACAGTCTATATCGATGATGTCCACCCTCTGTGTCCTTAGGAGCATGCGCGTGGCCGTGAGAGGAGTCCCAGGGTACCGGTCGTCGCCTTGGAAGGTGCCACCTTGGAGCAGGGGAGTGACTCCATCACTTCACGGGAGATTTCTTCGGTCCTTCTGGTGCAGGATGAAGACAGGGAGCCCGAGAGTGTGCACACCATGGAAACTGTTGCAGTTGCTGACTTGGAGATGAGGTTGCTGAAGAAAAGTGTCCCTTGTAGACACTTTGTTGCAGTTACAGCGTTTCTTGAAGCAGGCTGCGGTTGATCCGAGGTCATTGGATGCTGAAGTTGTTGCAAAGGATTCCTGAAGGAAACTTGCAAAAAGAATCTGCAGAGAACCCACACGAGAGACCCTAAATAGCCTTGAGAGGGGGATTGGCTACCTTATCAGGTCACCTGCTGGCACTGGCCACTCAGAGCCCTCCAGAGTGCCCCCACACCTTGCAAAGCAAGATGGCTGAAGTCTGGGACACACTGGAGGAGCTCTGGGCACCACCCCTGGAGTGGTGATAGACAGGGGAGTGGTCACTCGCCTTTCCTTTGTCCAGTTTCCTGCCAAAGCAGGGGAGAAGGGGTCCCTGAACCGGTGTAGACTGGTTTATGCAAGGAGGGCACCATCAGTGCCCTTCAAAGCATTTCCAGAGTCTGGGGAGGCTACCCCTCCCCAGCCTGTAACACCTATTTCCAAAGGGAGAGGGTGTAACACCCGGCTCCCAGGGGAAATGCTTTGTTCTGCCTTCCTGGGATTGGGCTGCCCAGACCTCAGGAGGGCAGAACCCTCTCTGTGAGGTGGCAGCAGCTGTTGCTGCAGTGCAAGCCTCAGAGAGCTGGTTTGGCAGTACTTGGGGTCCCTGGTGGAGCCCACAGGATGCATGGAATTGGCTCCCCAATACCAGATTTGGAATGGGGGGACAATTCCATAATCTTAGAAATGTTACATGGCCATATTCGGAGTTACCATTGTGAAGCTACATATAGGTATTGACCTATACGTAGTGCACATGTGTAATGGCCTCCCCGCACTCACAAAGTCTGGAGAAATGGCCCAGAACTTTGTGGGGGCACCTTTGCTAGTGCAAGGGTGCCCTCACACTTAGTAACTTTAAACCTAACCTTCAGCAAATGAAGGTTAGAAATATAGGTGACTTATAAGTTACTTAAGTGCAGTGAAATGGCTGTGAAATAGTGTGTGCACTATTTCACGCAGGCTGCAGTGGCAGTCCTGTGTAAGGGTTTGTCTGAGCTCCCTATGGGTGACAAAAGAAATGCTGCAGCCCATATGGATCTCCTTGAACCCCAATGCCCTGGGTACCTAGGTACCATATACTAGGGACTTATAAGGGGGTTCCAGTATGCCAATTGAAATTGGTAAATTAAGTCACTGGCCAGTGACAAATTTAAAAGCAGAGAGAGCATATGCACTGAGGTTCTGATTAGCAGAGCCTCAGTGACACAGTTAGGCACTACACAGGCATACACATTAGGCCACAAACTATGAGCACTGAGGTCCTGGCTAACAGGATACCAGTGAGACAGGCAAAACACACTGACATATAGGTTTTTATCTAAGAGCACTGGGGTCCTGACTAGCAGGATCCCAGTGACACAGTAAAAACACACTGACACACACTCACAAACAGACCAAAAGTGGGGGTAACCATGCTAGAAAGAGGCAACTTTCCTACACCCTCTCAGAGGAGCTGCCTGGCAGCCCTAAGGACTCATCTGGACTGCTTTTCTGAGAAGGGCTGCTTCTCTGCTGTTGCCCTGCTCCCCTGCTGGCCTCAGGCTTTGCTGGAAGGACTTCGCCTTCTCGAAATGTGTTCTCAAAGGGCTTGGATTGAGCTTGCCTCCTGTTTCTGAAGTCACAGGGCCAACAAAGACTTCTCCTCTTCAAGAAATTCCTGGTGTGTCTAAAAATTAATGCACCGCCTGTTGAAAACAATGCGAAGCCTGCATTATGACCAAGAAATCACCGCACAGCCGACCGGAATGACACAGCCCGACTTTCCGACTGAAAATTCAACAGTGTCTACCTTGCGATGGAAAGTTTGACACATTGCCTACCAAAAAACCACACACTCCTTGCAATCTGTAAAAAAACAGCGTATTGTCTGTGACGTGTCGGAAAATCCAACGCAACACCTTATTCTGCCACGCATCTCCTCCTCTGCGGTCTCCGTGTGTCGTTATTTTTGATGTATGCCAGTTACTTTGTGTAACAAAGAGACAACTGTTTATTTGTAAGGATTGAGACTCTTTTAAATATTTTAAAAGTGATATTTCAACTCGTGCTTATTGGATCTTTGTCATTTTTACCTTATTTTATTCAGATAAATATTATCTATTTTTCTAAATCTGTGTGATTATTTTTGTGGTGTTTTTATTGTGTTACTGTATGATTTATTGCACAAATACTTTACACATTGCCTTCTAAGTTAAGCCTGCCTGTTCAGTACCAAGCTACCAGAGGGTGTGCACAGGATAATTTGGATTGTGTTGTGACTTACCTTGACTAGAATTGTGGTCCCTACTTTGACAAAGGCGTAAGCCTCTGCCAACTAGAGACCCCATTTCTTGGTGATGTGCTAAGCATGTGTTGTACTACTGTATCAATAAATGTGGATACACACTCAAAAGAATAACTAGAGACCAATTTACAAAAGTACTTCAGATTTTTATAAAATGTTTAAGACCAAGAGCATCAATATACAGTAAGTACTTCTTTTAGGCTGATTTTTCAAAGTTTAGCAAAACTAGTCTTTTTGTGTGTACTTATGCACCATGGGAATGAATGAGGAAAACTTAAAAAATGCATATGGAATCAGTCGATGCTCTCACAAGTGTTACTTTCCATTTTTAGGTTGAGTTCGTCTAGATGACTAGTGGCCAGCCAGAGATGTTTAGGTGGTTCCTGGTTCAAGCAGGAGCAGTGGCTGAAATTCTTGGAGCTGGGCACAATGGAGAAGGGTAACACGTGGAAACACACTGCACAGGTGGACTTCAAGGTAAGTCCGGTGGGTCCACTTGGAGTGTAGAGGTAGCAAGGAGTTAGGAACCTCTAGCAAACAGCTGGTTTGGCATTGCAGGGGCCATGGAGGCTGGGTGCAGTGCAGATAGGTCAGCCAAGGGTCATGCATCAAGGGGTCATTGAAGCCACATGCAGGTCAGGTGTAGGTCACTTTGAAGGTATATTTCAGTTCAGCAGGGCCACTCTGGGGGGAAAGGGTTGGTTCTGAAGTCCCTAGACTGGTGCTTGATTCTGGTCATCGGAAAGTCCAGAGTATATTTTTCTTCTGGGTGTCAGACATTGAGTGTTCAGTAGCCCGGGCTATAGCACGCCTCTGCCTCTGGAG
The DNA here is from genome assembly GCF_031143425.1 of Pleurodeles waltl. Classification (NCBI taxonomy): domain Eukaryota; kingdom Metazoa; phylum Chordata; class Amphibia; order Caudata; family Salamandridae; genus Pleurodeles; species Pleurodeles waltl. Next base: position 869,166,491 of record NC_090444.1, on the reverse strand, counting down.
GTTGCAGTACAAACATACTTGCCACATTGGCAGGGTTTGTCTTCCGAGTCTGTCGGGTGGAATTTTGTCTACTTGCTGGGTCCAGTTCATTGATCAGCAGCAGGTCAGTTAACTTGGCATCACTAGTTACTTGCTTGCAGGTTGCAGGAGAGCGATACCTTTGTGCTGAGGGAGGTTCTTGGCAATTTCCAGCAGGCTGGAGGTGCTCTTGGAGTTCTTAGAGTCCTTCAGATATCCAGGGAACACCACAGCGGCGATTGACGAGTTCTTGGTGCCACAGGCAGGATTTCGTACCTTATTCTTCTTGCAGCAGGACTTCTGTTCTCGAGCCTCCAGTCTTCTCTGTTCCTGATTTTCTTGTGTCCATCAAATCTGATCTGTAGGTCTAGGGATGCCCACTAAATACTGCATTTTGTGTTACGTTAGGGGGAGTACCAGGTAGTAGCCAATGTGCCATCTACCTTACTGTGGCTATACCTAGTATTTGACCATGTCTTGTGGGAAGAGATCACATCCCTAACTCTGATTGGCTATGGTCCTACCACCCAAGATGGAGGAAAAGGAAATGGAGTGGTCACCTCACCTACCACACCTGAGAGATAGTGCAGACTGGGGGTGGCTACTCCTACTACTCTGGCTAAGTTTTCCTGCCAGTGTTCCCGCTCAAAGCGGGAGGAAACCCATTGGGTGGCCATCTGCTGCTAGCTGCAGAGTTAGAGGTCAGATTTCAAACGTTCTAAAGCTTTTGAGGCTGACAGCTGGGGACAGGGTGATTGCCTGGTGGAGGAGGTGTAACACCTCCACCCAATAAAGGCTTTGTGTTCTGGCTCCTGAGAGCAGAGGCTCTAACCCCAGGAGTCCAGACTTATGGATGGAGGTGGCAGGATGGTGCAACCAGTCAGCAACCATGCCAGGGCTTTTAGGTTTTGCTGGGGGCAAATCTGAGGTGCACTTGATAATAAATTCAACACTGGAATCAGTGTGGTTTTATTATTCTGAGTTCTTTGATACTAAAAAACCCAGTATCCACAAAGACCATTCGTAGGTTTTGCAAAGACACAGTATGGGCATATTTGCTCATACACACATATGCCCTCACATGCCTTATAGTGCACCCTCCCTTAGGGATGTAAGGCCTGCCAGAGGGGTGACTTACCTATAGTGTGTGCACTGTTAGTGGCCATGGCACTCTTGGCGAGTGTCATGTTGAGTTTGCAACTTTTAAATACACCTTGTCATGTACTTGTAATGGCAGTCCTCATGAGCCTGGTGTGGAGCCTCTCGGCGTGGCACAATTGGTGCCGCAGCTCTGGGGAGCCCTCTTCACTATCTATGCCCTAGGTACCCGGGGTGTCATTTACTAGGGACTTACAAGCGTGGCTGAATTATCAATACATAGCACAGTTTTGGGGAAAGAGATGTGGCCCTGGGAACCTGTTTAGCAGGGGCCCAGGGCTCTTACTGTTTTAAAAAACATCATTTTCAAGGCAAAAAGTGGGGGGCTCCCATGTCAAAAAGAGGCCCTTTCTTACATTTATTAAGTGAATTTCTATGTTTTTTTAAATTCTATTTCCTATCGCATCTCTGTAAACTTTGCTTTTTTCAATGAATTTCTATGTTTTTTTAATGTAAAGTAATTTTCATTACTTTACTGCTAGAAATGGGGTCTCTAGTTGGCAGTCGTTTGCACCCTGTCCAAGTACGGACTCTCACTCTAGTCAGGACAAGTGAGTGACACAGCTAGGATAACCCCTGCTCACCACCTTGGTAGCTTGGCCTGAACAGTCAGGTTTTTTTCAGAGGCAATGTGTTAAGTATTTGCATTCACATGCACAGTAACAGTGAAAACTCTGCAAAAGGACTTCACACCAGTTTAGAAAAATAGCCAATATTTATCTGAGAAAAACAAGACCAAAAAATACAAAAATCCAAAATTCACAAGTAAAGATACAAATTTTTAAATATTGAATCTTAGTATAGTGCTTGGAAACACAATAGCTCCAACTGGGGCAATCACACTGTCTTGACGGAGTTCTTTTCAACAGTCTGACGCCACTAGCGAGGCAGCGTAGGCTGGTCACTGAGTGGCACGGACCCCAGGAAGAGTACTTTTGAAAACAATGAGGAAACAAAGATGTGGCACGGATTCTAGAGGTGAGACGTTGCTGTATCCGGTGTGGCGTTGGTTCCTTATTGCTACCAGGGAGGTGAGGCATCAGTTTCTTACTGCTAGACAGGGGAGATTAGGTGTTGGCTGCTTACAGTTGCAGGGAGGTGACGCAGCTATGGTGGTGAGGCATCGGTTCCTTATGACCTGGCAGGGTTGATGAATCCAGAAGTCAAGATGAGCGGTATTGACTTTGCAGTGTTGCAAGCACACCATGGGGCTCCAGGTGCTGTGGCAGAGTTGTAGTTGGGTGTCATGGGTGTCAGTGACAGCACTCAGGACTCGCACTGTGGTGGAAATGTGGAGGGGGGAACTACTCTCAGCAGGGAACACAGCTCTGGTGCAGGCAGCGGTGCAGAGTAGGACAGCAGCACTGATTCCGAAGTTACTGTGGAGTCAACATACTTGGGGGCATATTTTCAAGAAAGTTTTTCACCAGCTATGATCCGCCACTTTTCTTGTACCCCATGAGCCCCCCTATGATCAACATGGTAGCACCATATTTACAATACAGCACACCATGGAGCACGCTAGCACAATTGTTTTAACATTTTGATGCTACTGAGGTGCATTGGTCGATTAGCACCAAAAATTATGGCGCTAATCCAGCAGTACAGCAAGAGGCCCATTGGAAACAATGGGAGCCTCACTTTAACACTTGCCATGGGCAGGCATTAAAAATGATGAGAAAAATTGTACAGTGAAATCTTGTAAATTTCACTGCACCATTTCTCTGGGCCTCCAAATGGGGGAACACCCACCCCCTTGCATACATTATGCCTGGTGCAGGCATAATGTGGCGCAAGGGGATACAAAGTGGTGCAATGCTTACATTGCAGCACTTTGTGTATTTGGCCCTTGGTTTCTTCTTGATTGCACCAGAACTAATTCCCAAGGGCCCAGGACCTGGATATGACACCACTTGGCAAGTCAGGACTCTCAGCAAGAGAAACCAGGTACTGACACATGAAGTCTTTGATGTCCCTGAGTCTTCTTAATAGGAGGCAGGCTCAGTCCAAGCCCTTAGAGAACCTTTGGAAACAGGATGTAGAAATCAAACTCGAGTTCTTTCATTCCAAGGATAGAAGCAGCAGGTCAGCACAACAAAGCAACAGGCAGAGTAGCAGTCCTTCCCACAGCAACCAGCCAGCATTTCTTCCTGACAGAATATCCTCAGCCCAGAAGTGTTCTAACTATGTGGTGGTTAGAGGTCCAATCCGTATACCCATTTCTGTCTTTGAAGTAGTCTTTGTGGTGCACAAGACCCTGCACATCCCTGCCCTGGCCCAAAATACACTCCAGTGGGTTGGAGACTGTTTAATGTGAGAACAAGCCCAGTCCTATTCAGGTGCAGGTGTCAGCTCCTCCCACCACTCTAGCTCAGGAAGACCCATCAGGGAATGCAGGGCACACCTGATCTCCCTTTGTGTGATGGTCTAGAGTAAGTGCACAAACAGCCCAACTGTCAGCCTGACCCAGATGTGTATTCAGCAGACATGCAGAGGTACAGAATGGTTAAGCAAGAAAACGGCCACTTTCTAAAAGTGGCATTTTCCAACTCACAGTTCACAACCCAACTTCACCAAAATATGTCATTTTAAATTGTGAGTTCAGAGACCCCAAACTCTCTATCTACTCCCAGTAGGAAATTACACTTAAAATATATTTCAATGGGAGAGATAGGCTTTGGAATAGTAATAACTGAGTTTAGCAGTATTTCATTATCAGGACATGTAAAGTACACTAGTACACGCCCTACCTTTGAAATACACAGCAGCCTGTCCATGGAGCTGCATTTGGCCTACTTTAGGGGTAACGTACATGTAGTAAAAGGTAAGGTTTGAGCAGCCTGGCAAGTGGGCCCACTTGCCAGGGTGAAATGGCAGTTTAAAACTGTGCACACATGCACTGCAGTGGCAGGTCTGAGATGTTTACAGGACTACTTATGTGGGTTGCACAATCAGTGCTGCAGCCCACTAGTAGTAATTGACTTACAGGCCCTGGGCACACATAGGGACCTTTACTAGGGAATTACTAGTAAATCAAATAGGCCAATCTTGGATAAACCAATAACCAGTACAATTTAGACAGAGAGCACTTTAGCACTAGAAAGCAGCAGTAAAGTGCCCATAGTCCTAAAACTAGCACAAATGAAATGCAGTACACAGTCAAGAACAGGAGATCAGAAGCAAAAAGCTTGGGAATAGCTCTTTAAAAAGGGCCAGTTCCAACATATACATTAATCCAACCACCTGTAGCCAACCCCCTTAGGCACCCAAATCCTCAACCTGCAAAATCTTCAGGCATTCATGGTGGGGCTTGGCTGCAGGACCTGGCCTGTTGCCAGTCGCTGCGGTCAACTCCCCTAACCACCCAACACCACACTATACACGGTCTTTTGCCATGTGCAGCAGGAGTTTCCCGCAGGGCCTCTCTCTCTAGGTGTTAGAATAGGTGTGAGAGGGTGTCTCTGGGGTGAGAGTGAGTATAAGGGTATCTGTCTCGGAGTCAGAGTAGGTAAGAGAGCGTGTCTCTGGGTGTGAAAGTGGGTGTGAATGTCTGTGAGGAGTGGGTGTTTGAGTGTCTGAGTGGGTGCATCAATGAGTGGGTCTGTGAGTGAGTGCATGAGTGTGTAAGTCGGTCTGTGAGTGGGTTCCTTGAGTGTCTGAGTGGGTCAGTGAGTTGCTGCGTTACTCTCTGAGTGTGTCTCTGAGGTGTGCATGAGTGTCTGGGTGAGTGTCTGAGTGCATCTGTGAGTGGGTGTGTGAGTGTCTGTGTGGGTGTGTCAGTAGCTGTGTGAGTGACTGCCACAAAGGAACCTCACCTGCCCTTTGATTGCACAGCCCCCCTTGAGAAGCCAATAATGGCCCTGGTGACCACCACCCCCCGCGGGCCGGCTCCTGTAATGTCCTGCAGTGCCCTCCCCAGGACATAGTTCTTTGCTTTGATTTGGTGGGAGCTTTGAAAGCACCCTCCAAGTCAAAGCAAACGGTCTGCTTCCAGCGAATGAAAGCTATCAAACAGCTCTCACTTGCTGGAAGCAGAGGTCTCCTTTGTTTCCCTACCTGCAGAGTTGTGGGCAGGAACCAATTGCTTTTGCGGACAGGGAGCTGCATATGTAGCAGCTCCATGTCTGCAAAAGTAATGCCTGCTCCTGCAGGAGGCAGGGAGCCAGATGGGACGGTAGGGCCCTTGAGGGTCCTGCTGCTGTCCCATTGCACTGTGTGTGCCCTGCAGGGTGCCTAGGACAGATGTCTAGGCCCCTGAGGATGGGATCCCCGTGGCTGAGATCGGCCTGGGGAGGGGGGCCGGGCCCCCCATTGAATTGTAGTGGGTTCTGGGGATGGGGCCCCTCCGGCCAAAGTCAGCCGGGGGAGAGAGGTCACAAGGCCCCCCGCTCCCACACTGGCCATTAACCAAATGAGGTAGTGTTTTGGGCAAACTGACAACTCTTGTTAGATAAACGAGCAGGTAAGTTTCTGTTCTGAGCTGCTGGGCAGTGAGGGAGTCTGAATAGACCACACAGGCCATGATGCTCATTTCACAGAAATAAAACCTCAACAAGAAGCACTTACAAATATAAATGTAGCAGGTGCCCCAGTTGAAGCTCGACTTCTGGAAAGGACAAATTATCCTAACTCCTGGTCTTGGTGAAGTCAAAGCAAGTGTGTTTACTCCGTAATTCCATATTGAAAAACAAACGGAAATCCTTTGTGGAGGTGAATGCATCTTTTATCTATTGGAGTGCAGTCAGATAGTTTCACACCCACATTGACCCTCTCACACCCACTCTAACACCCAGAGAGACACTCTCACAGCCATTCTCACACCAAGAGACACCCTCTCACACCTCTTCTCACACTCAGACAGACAGGCCCTGCGGCCTCCTACCGCTGTGCATGGCCAAAGGTTGTGCGCATTATGGGGATGAGAGGCTAGGGGGGTTTGGGCAGAGGAAGACTGGCCGCAGGCTAGGCCCTGCGGCCATCTGCCACAGTGCAAAGCTGAAGACCAAGTGCGGTGGTGATTGCATTAACATGTAGTAATTAAAATTACTTTATGTTAAAAAAACATAGAAATTCACTGAAAAAAAACAAAGGTTACAGGTACGTTATTGTTAGGAATTAGAATTTAGAAAAGACCTTAGAAGTTCACTTAAGAAAACACAGGTTACACAGACATTATAGTTAGTTGCTGAAATTAGTTGCACAAAACCAGAGAAATTCTGCAGTTATAGTTAGAGGTATTTCAAGTAACTATAACTCGCAGCCTAAGTAAACTATAGCTCACGCCCTCACCACGTCCCTGTAACCTTAGTTTTTGAGATAAAGGGGGAGGGTGAAATTTAGAGTGTTTACAATAATAATTCTCATAGGAAAAATTGAACAGCGATAGCGCCAAAACCACTGGACGGAATTATGCCAAATTTGGCAGAAAGGTAGCTCTCTGTCCAGAACGAGCCCTTCTTGCTACTTGATGTAAATCTGTTCAGTAGTTATTGAGATATTAAAGAAAATCCAAATTTGTAGATATAGGGTCACGAAGGATTCGTGACCACTCCTCCTGATCTGGTGCTGAGATTTGATTGGCTGTCAACACTTTACCAAGGAAGTGTTGACAGCCATGGTGGCACTCAGCTTGAGCCGACTCCCAGACAAAAATGTTAAAAAAAAGAAAAGAGACCAGGGTACAGACACCCTAACCCTTTAGCTCTGATAGTGGCTAAAAAGTATTTTTTTTTAAATTTACGGTGGGATTCACAACGGATCCATGTATCTGTTGAAAATAAAAAAATAAAAAACAAAGCGCGGCGTCCCATGCTATGTCTTTTTTTAAGTCCCTGGGTGAGCCAAGTTGCAAGGATATTGTTTATTTGTCACAGGCAGAGTGCCCACCTCCCCCCCGACCAGGGGACCACCACATCATTGGGATTAAGGGCCAAATGTATCAAGATTCCAGGTAGCGATTTCCAAATTGCGAATTTTAAGAAATCACAATTTTAGAAATGCAAAACGCAATGCATCAAATTTGAAAATCGCAAATAGCGATATCTTAAAATTCGCAAAGGCCATTTGTGAGATGCAAATACCGAATCGCAAAAAAAATTGCGATTTGGTAACTGACATTCGCAAATAGCGAAAACGGCAAACCGGAGCAGCCAGATGACATCACAAGCAGGAAGTGAGTCAGCCCATGCTGTTTCCAGGAGCCACACCCATAGGAGCAGTGAAAGAGACACAGCCCAGCACCAGGGAGTCAGCATTGTGAGGAAGCCAGCATCAAACTGCAACATGGCCAATACTGGCAATGGGAAGAAGAAGGGAGACAGGAAGAGGAAGCTGAAATTCAGTGAGAAAGAATTGGAGGTGCTCATTGAGAAGGTTGTTGGGAACCATGATAGACTCTTTGGCAAGACCTCACTCCAAGTACCTTAGAGTGAGAAGCGGAAACTCTGGTCTGACATACAGACAAAAATATGCACAGTGGGTGTTGCGCAGCGCTCTGCGGAGGAGATACGCAAGTGATGGTACGACTTGCGGTCCCGTGCCAAGGAGAGGCTGGCCAGCAGGCTTAGGGAGGCAGGGAGCACCGGAGGTGGACCATCCACCCACACAACGTCCAACCCTATGGAAGACCTCGTGGAGTCCACATTGCTGCCAGAAACTGTCAGTGGTGTAACTGACATTGACACCTCAGGGACACCCAGCACCAGCAAAGGTAAGGCCAGTAATTATGTGTATCGCCACATGTGCATGTACACATGTCCCTTAGGAAATAGAATATACTTTGATGCACAATGAAAAGTAGTCCATGTCACATCTTACATACAACACAACAGTGCCTTATGGGATTGGTAGTACACAACCCTAAGATGAATACACAACATAAATAGCAAGATAGTGGTAAGCCACATAGAGAAACACCACAAACGACTCATGGTGACTCAATTTAATTTGTACGTGAAAAGCAACACTGTGGAAATCTGTGACACATGCTAGAACTGACATGCTGCACATTGTCCTTGCAGATGACTAGGTCCCTGCTCCTGCAGGATCTGAAAAAGTGGTGAAGCAGAAACACAGCCACAGTCAGACTCAAATACCAGTGAGTCCTACAGTATTGTACCGACTAGACGCTGGGCAAGGGTGCTACCACTGCCAGAGTACAACCTGGACTCAGATGAGATGCCAGAACACGAACCCACACTACCATCAGAGGCTAGTCCCACAGGAAGACAGCAGTCCCTGTACCAGTGCCAGCGTCAGTCAACTCCCCTCAGGAGGTGCCACGATGCAGGCAGGCAGGGCACAGAAGAAGGAGTGGGCCCATCAATCTTTGGCAGTCTGGAAGCTTCCATGCTGAAGGTGCAGCACCTGCAATGCAAACATTTGAAATCACTGCACAGACAGTTTGTGTCTCACAATAGCAATATGGGGTTACAGAATAAGCACTTGGAGACCCTGATTGAGGGACAGCAAAGAGTTGCTGAAAACACCAAGGAGTTGACACAGGCCATTGAGGAACTATGCACAGAGATACAGCAGGAGCGTGTCAGCCAGCACAGGCGCCATCACCAATATTTGCCAAAGTTTGATACCTTTTGTAGATCAGTCAATCGGCTTGCAAGTTCAACAGCCCAGATATCATGGCATGCCGTTGCCACACAGGTGGAGATGGCACATTGCAGTCAGGACATTGCACAGGGACTGGTGCAAATTACCAACGTAGTGGATGCCATGCAAACAGCACGCAGTGCCACAACCAACAAACTAGGTGTTGGTGACAGTGAGGAGTCCTCTAGCCTCAGCAGTCTGAAAGTCCCTGTGATTGATCTGAGGCGTCACAGTGCCAGACACAGTACTGCAGGTGAACCTGCTACTAGAGGTGCCAACGAGGGTACTGAGCACTCAAGTGGAGTGTGTGGACATAATAAGTGATGTGGAGGGCTACAGGGGACCACCTCAATATGTAGAAATAAAGTCATGCTACGACGCTAATAGTGTGACACTGTTAATAGATCATGTCTACCCATTGTGAATAGCTATGTTCTAATGACACATTGTTTAACTGAAGACAAGGTAATAAAGATGCTAACTACTGAAATACATATTATTGGAGTGGAGTTGTCTTTACTTACATCAAAAATGGTTGCACGTGATGTCAGCATGTCTTTGCCTGCCTTCTGCTGTACTGGTCCTGTCTGCTGGTAGAAGGGGTGGTAAGGGATCATCATCCTCATCTGAGTCTGGCTCCGTGAGTTCCACTGGTATGCCCCTGGTGGTTGCTATGTTGTGCAGGATGGCACATGTGTCCACAATTTTGCATGTTGTCTTAGGGCTGTACTGTAGTGCACCTCCACTCCTATGGATGCACCTGAAATGGCTCTTCCGCAGCCCAAAGGTGTGCTCCACCACATTGCGGGTAGCCCTATGTGCAGCATTGTACCTCCTCTCTGCTGGAGTGGCAGGACTCAGGTAGGCAGTTAGCATATAGGTGCGCACTGCGTAGGCACTGTCTCCTGAATGCACAGAGATTAAAATGAGTAAATTTGCTATCTGACGTCATGCTTACATCAACGCATTATTCAGAACTATCAAATTTACCCAGTAGATATCCTTCCCCAAAGTCCCCATCTAGCAGTCATGTGTGTATCCCGCTGTGGCGAAAGATGTAGGAGTCATGAATGCTACCTGGGTATTTGGCCACGAGATCGGTAATGTAGGAAGCATTGCATATCACCTGTATGTTCATAGAAGGATGGTTTTTACGGTTGCGATACACATACTGGGTGGCCGATGGTGGACAGATTGTTACATGTGTCCCATCAATGGGACCTAGGACATGTGGGAACTGTGCTATCTGGTAAAAAATTACTTTAGTTTGTTGTAATGCCTGTGGGGTGTTGAGGACTCTTATGTACAGTTGTATTCTGCTCAGCATGGCATTGAGAAATGCGTTGAAAAATCTAGAGAGGGCACTCTGTGATACCCCTCCAGCTGCTGCTATGACCCCTTGATAGCTCCCTGAGGCTAGTAGGTGCAGGGAGCATAATACCTGCACATGGGTGGGTATGCTATTGGTCCTGTGTGTTGTGCGCTGCAGCATGGGTTGTAGCTCAGCTATCAGGTCAAGTATCATGGCTGAGCTTAACCTATACTTCTCATAAATTTCCTCCTCAGTCTGCTCAAAAAGTGTAATGCACACTCTGAAAATGCACTCCTGTCTCCTCCATCTCCTCAAACCTGCCAAGATCCTCTTTCTCCTCGCCATGATGTAGAGTGCAGCCATTGTGGAAGAGGGGCTGAGGCACTCTGGGCCTCTTTATATAAGTTGCACCTGGTTACCACCTGGTTTCAATTCGTGGTAAAATGCCGAATATTCACTATTTGCGATTTATTGCTACATCGCATTGCGGTTCTGTTTTTGCGTGTCGCAATCTGCATCTCGCAAATAGCGGCACGATTTAGGAGATCGCTATCTGCGAATCGCTATTTTGTATAGCAATTAGCGTTTCGCAAAAAGCGATTCAGTAAATTATATCGCTATTTGCGATACGCTGTTTGCAACACAAATTCGTGTCTCATTCGCCAAAAATCGCAATTTTTGCGATTTCTTATTTTCCCACTGCGAATGTTTTTGCGGTTTCTTATTTTCCCACTGCGAATGCCTTTCAGACATCGTAAAACGCATTTTTGCATTCGCAAACGGGCATTCGCACCGTTTGCGAATGCAAAAAGGCTTGATACATCTGGCCCTTAATGTTTTATTTGTATGGGGAAGGCACGTCAGATTATAGTATAGTAATGAAAATTACTATTCGATAAAAAAAACATGGAAATTCACGGAACAAACCAAAGGTTATAGGGATGTTATAGTTAGAAAATATAATTTAAACAAGTATTGGCAATGCCAATAGGTCTCGCCCTATGATGGAGCTTAGTGGCATGTACAGGAGTGAGGAGTAATGTTATGAAGTAGGTTAAAGTATTGTAAACTGTTGTGTTGTAGTGTTGTAGAGTGGATTATAGTTTTAGAATTTGAATAGTGTTGTGGAGTGTAGTGTTTTATAGTGATTGCAAACCAAAGGTTAAAAGGCTAAAAAGTTGGTACACTATTGGGACAGACCTTTGCTCTAAACTGCTACAAGCAGTTTACAAAAATGTTTGAATTTGACAAATGGAATTTGTAGGAAAGTATTATCTTTCTTGGCATGTTACCCCCAAATTCTGCCTGTTTGTCAATATGTTTTTACTATCTCACTGGGATCCTGCTAGCCTGGACCCCAGTGCTCATAGTTTGTGTCCTATATGGGTTGTTAGTATGCTTGCCTGTGTCACTGGAGTTCTGCTAACCAGAAGACCAGTGCTTATGCTCTCTCTGTGTACCAAATGTGTCACTATAGTTTAGTGGCTCCATATTCCAATTCTGATTGGCACACTGGACACCCCTTATAAGTCCCTGGTATATGGTACCTAGGTAACCAGGGCATTGGGGTTTCAGGAGATCCTTATGGGCTGCAGCAGTTCTTTTCTACCCATAAGGAGCTCATACAAACCTTTCTTCAGGACTGCCACTGCAGCCTGAGTGAAATAGTGCAAACACTATTTCACAGCCATTTTTCACTGCACCAGGTAACTTATAAGTCACCTATATGTCTAACCTTCATTTACTGAAGGCTAGGTGCAACTTTACTGTGTGTGAGGGCACCATTTGACTGGCAAAGGGGCCCCCATGTTGTGCAGGGCTCTGGGGTGAGGTATTTTACTTACCTTTGGTGTTTCCTTACACTCCCAGCACCCCTTCAAGCACTACACTTGCCTGGGGGGAATTCACGATTCGCATTCCACTATTTTAGTATATGGTTTTTGTTGCTCCTAGGCCTATTACAATCTATTGTGTTTTTCACTGTTTGCACTATTTTCTTACTGTTTACTTGTCTGATTTTGGTTACAAGTGTATATATTGTGTATAATACTTACCTCCAGAAGGAGTATTGCCTCTAAGATATTTTTGGCCTTGTGCCACTAAAGTAAAGTACCTTTATTTTTGGTAACGCTGAGTATTGTCTTTTATTGTGTATAAGTACTGTGTAACTACATTGGTATTCCAGGAGCTTTGCATGTCTCCTGGTTCAGCCTAAGCTGCTCTGCTACAGCTACCTCTAGATAGCCTAAGCTGCTAGAACACTGCCTACATTTCACTAATAATGGATAACTGGACCTGGTATGAGGTGTAAGTACCTTAGGTACCCAGTACAAACCAGGCCAGCCTCCTACATTGGTTATGCAGCAGTGGGATAAGTACTTGCAATTGCGTTACCACTTTGTTACTGGTGGTTTTCACAAGAAAAATGTACTCCAATACATAGTGCTATATACAATTATATCTAGCAGTCAACTTCCTAAAAGTTTTACAAAGTTCTGAAAAGTTTTTTTCTTCTCCTCTAAAAAGTTAGGTGAAATAGTTTGCCAACTTCTTACTTTTCTCCCTAACTTCTTCTATCACCATGGTCCTCATGTGAGTGATAAAGTGGCGGTAATACTGCCAACAGACTGGAGGTAATTACTGCCAAATTATGACCATGGCGGTGAGAACTCCTGTAGACAGCCAATGTACGACAACAACCGCCAGGGCGGAAACAACACACCACGGCGGTAGCCGCCAACAGCCAGGCAGAAGACAAAGTACCACCCACCATATTAAGACACTGCAAACCGCCACCTTTTCCGGGGTGGTACTAACGACATCAAAAGACTGGTGGAAACACATCTTGGAAGAGAAATGACTCACCCAATCGAGACACAGGGAAGAACACCACTGCCTGGAACCCCAACTGCAAGTTTTCCCAATGATCTTCTATGTAATGCTCCACCTGGATCACTGATGAAGATGACGACGGTGAGTACAGCCGCCTAGCACACAAGGGAGGGAGGTAGAAAAACGAGAGTGAAACACACACACAACACACACCCGACAGACACACACACCATAAATACAACCAGCTGCACACGAAAAACAATTTGCATCTGATACACAGCAGAATAAATCAAGGACAACAGGAATGGGGGAAGGTGATTGTATTCAAATCAACAGCTAAAAAAATTATCGATTTGTCAATGAAACAGATATGTACACATGTACAAAAAGGGACCATGCCCAGTCCAATGCTCAAAGGGCTCACATGGCCACAGAGCACAGTCTAGGGCCCAACTCGAATCCTGATTTCATCCAGATAGAACTCTACAGGGGCATCAGTTTGCAATTGGGCAGGCACCTCAGGGGAAGGAGGGCACCTCAGCCGGATGCAGAAGCAAGCCCACTGGTTCTGGAGGGGGCAACATGTTCAGTGCTTTGTACTGGGGAGTGCAAGGCCACAGTCTCTAAGGTGGGTGACTTTCCTACGGATGGGGCAACATGCCCATTGCTCTGTCCTGGGTAGTGCAAGGCCACAGTCTCTCAGGTGGGTGACTTTCCCACTGGTTCTGGATGGGACAACATGCCCATTCCTCTGTCCTGGGGAGTGCAAGGCCACAGTCTCTCAGGTGGGTGACTTTCCCACTGGTTCTGGATAGGGCAACATGCCCATTGCTCTGTCCTGGGGAGTGCAAGGCCACAGTCTCTCAGGTGGGTGACTTCTCCACTGGTTCTGGAGGGACTCCTCATACAGCAGCCCCTGGAGGGTGGCCTACATAGTGTCCGCTGGTGTTGACGGCTGCAGTGTGTTGGCAGATGGAGGTGCCTCCTGGATATACTCTGCAGGTGGTGATCGCTAGTGTGTGGTGGTGGATAAAGGTGCCTCCTGGGCAGCCTCTGCAGTTGCTGATGGCTGCAGTGTGGTGGTGGATGGAGGTGCCTCCTGGGCAGCCTCTGCAGTTGCTGATGGCTGCACTTCCTCAGCTGACGGTGAGGGTCCCCTGGCAGCTGGTGGTGGTGGAGGTGTCACCCTGACAGCCTACACTGGAATAGAGAGCTTCGTCTCCTCCGTAACATGGGGCGTGCATGGCTTCTTCCTCTTCTTGGATGGAGGTGCAGACTCTTTCCCCTTCTTCGATGGAGGTGCAGACTCCTTCCCCTTCCTCGATGGAGGTGCAGGCTCTTTCCCCTTCTTGGATGGAGGTGCAGGCTCCTTCCCCGTCTTCAATGGATGGCAGGCTCCTTCCTCTTCTCAGACAGGATGGGAGAGGACAGAGGATACGCGTTCATGACTATTGTGGATGTGTCTCCTAGTGAGGTGTGTGTGCTGCTTGGTGTGGGGATGCTGGTGGTGGATGTTGATGTAGTGTGAGTGTGGACATGACTGGGAGGGAGGTGGAGGAGGAGGAGGAAGAGGAGACAGTGGAGGCAATGGATGTTTTCTTGTCTGCAACTGTATGGTGTTTGCATGAGTGCCTGTGTGGTGCTTGTGTTTGCCTGTGCAACTCTTGGGTGTGGTCTTGTGTGCATGCTCATCTGTATGTGTGCTTAGGATGGGTTGGGCTTGAGGAGAATGGGACTGGCAAGTGCCAGTTGGAGGGGAGATGGTAGGAACAGGGAAAATGACTGCCATCAGAGAGAAGGCCAGAGCCTGAATCAATCTTTGTTGGGCCGCATATCCACTGTGAATGCCCTCCAGGAATGCATTGCATTGCTGCATCTGGGATGGGGGCAGGGCCTGAGGTGCCTGGGATGAAGGAGATGCCCACCCTCCTGGGTGAGCGGGCACGGGCAAGTCACTGAGGGGCTGCTGGGAGGACCGTGCTGATATTGGAGTTGCCGCTGTACCTGCAGCTGGGGGGGTCACATAGGTTTCCGCCACCACCAGGGAGCACCCATCGGAGGAGATATCTGAGTCTGTGTTGCCTCCACCAGTCTCCACCGTGGTGCTCTCCTCACCCTCTGTCCCACTGGTTCCCTCGGCGTCGGTGGACTCTGCCTCCTGGGTCCTGTGGGATGCAGCTCCCTCGGTTGACAGTGCCCCTGCTCCTCCACCAGATGATGCGAATGCACACAAGGACAGGATGACAAAACAGAAAAGGGGGGAGAGAGACAAAGGATACACTGGGTCTTTGACTGCACCAATACCACTATTGGCATACACATCACCATCACACACAGGGAACAGCACTATGCATTGTACTACCAGTGATATGGCTAATTACTAAGGCAAGATGAGGACCACACACTGCCAACTGCAGAACTCCTGGGACCCACAATGCCCTGCCTGAAATGGACTGCTAACAAGCTAGGTTACCTGTATTTGCCATACACCCATTACCCTTCAGATGACTCATGCTGCAATGTTTGGCCTGGCCTTAGGGGCACCCACTAACACACATCCACCACCCAGATACCACCCCACCAGCCAAAATATGTAATGATACCCACTGTACTCACCCCCTTGTGGCTGCTGTGATTCCCTCAAGCGCCCATCCAGCTCAGGGTAGGCTACGGCCAGTATGCGGGCCATAATGGAGGGTCAGGTTCCGACAGGCACCCCTTCCTCGTTGGAAGGCCATCCCCAGATGGCCCTCTGCGGTCTTCCGTGCCCAGCATCTCAGGTCCTCCCACCGTTTCTGACCGTGGATGCTCCGCTTGCCATAGACCCCCAGGGTCCGCACGACCTTGGTGATGGCACACCACATTCCTTTCTTTTGATGGGCGCTGACCTGCAGAGGCAATGCAGACAGGAGAACACCATTAAACAAACAGTCCAGCCTGTCACACAAATGGCCCACCATTCCAGTTTCGATCCCCATTGACACACACATAGCCCAGTGCACACCACGTACACCGCCACAAGACATTCCACCCACCCCCTTACACAATGTTTGCACACACATCTCCCATCATCCTTCCCACATGCATCGTGCCCAAAGTGTACTCATCTGTTGGTCTGGAGGCCCATACAGCTGTCCGTACTGGGGTAGGACCCCATCCACCAGTCAATCCAACTCCTCCAAAGTGAAGGCAAGTGCTGTCAGTGCTCCATTTCCTGGCAACAGGTTCTTTCCAGGTGATGGTGGGCTTGGCAGCAGGAATGTTACTCACCGAGAAGGTCTGCTAGATAGTAGTGGCATGCTGCATGTTGCACAACATGGCCCTCAGATGGCATGTACCCTTTCTGCAGGAGGAGGAGACAGGAGATGCCCCTGTGGCAGCAGTAGACACTGATAACAGTGAGGATGAAGAGGCTGAGGATGAGGATGAGGAGGAGGACAACAGAACATCAGTTATCCATCAGTACTTCTAATGACACATACATGAGACAGTGTAACTGCACATTTCTATGACTATTGGTGTATTCTGTGTGGCTGTAGCATGATGGCATTAACTTCCTTTTCTCTCTACTTACTGTCACCTATGGTTTGTCATTTTACAGATGATGGTGATATCACAACTGTGTACTGATGTGCTGACTAAAGCCAGCTACAGGTCATTATTTCTATGCTCTCACAGTGTACAGCTCATTTGCAATGGATGTGACTGTTTCCATAAACACACATTTTCAACACATAAAATAATTGTAGTCAAGCTGTGTTCAAGGGTGTTTATGGTAGTGCTAAGAAATTGAGGTTAAAGTGCAATGGAATGGGGTGATGAGGGAGGAAAGTCCAGGGTATTGTTCTAGTCTGTTTATAGCACAGGTGCAGAGTCCATGGGGCCATTGGAAGGGGAGCAACGGCAGATCAAAGTGGACAAGGTGACTGAGTGGGACACAAGGGGGACAATCAGGAGAGTATCATTTCCTGGCGGTGGTCTTGGCAAGTGTCTCCGGCTTCTGTCTGGGTCGCAGGGAACGTTTGCGGGGTGGTTCACCTTCTGCAGAGAGAGGGATGCTGATGGCCTATGGGTCCTGTGGTGGGGCCTCCTGCCCACTAGCGGCAGCGGAAGTGGGGAGCTGGTCAATGGATTGGCTAGTGGTAGGGGCCCGCTGTTGTGCTGTTGCCTCCCTCATGATGTGGGCCATATCTGCCAGCACCCCTGCTATGGAAATCAGGGTTGTGTTGATGGCCTACAAGTCCTCCCTGATCCCCTGATACTGTTCCTCCTGCAGCCGCCTGTTCTCCTGCACGTTGTCAAGGATCTGGCCCATCGTGTACTGGGAATGTTGGTAGGCTCCCAGGATCTCTGAGAGTGCCTTCTGGAGAGTCGGTTGCCTGGTCCTGTCCCCCCCGGCGCACAGCAGTCCACCCAGTGTCCCTTATGGCCTGTGCCTCTGTCCCCTGAACAGTGTGCCCACTGCCACTGACCCCTGGTCAGTGATTGTCTTGAGGGTGAGGTGTGGCCTGGGGTCCCTGTACAGATGGGCATACTGCTGATTGACGTGTTCTGGAGACAGAGGTGTGGGTACGCTGGGTGGGAGCTGTGGTGTGCGATACTGAAGGGGGAGGCTCTGTGGTGGTCTGTAAGTGGGCTTGGGTGACTGGCTGTCCAGTGGTCCCTGATGGGCCAGGTAGGCCATCCAGATCCAGAAGTCCAGAGTTACTGTCATCACCGGGGGCATCTTCTGTTGGGGGACTGGATAGTTGTGGTACTTCTTCTCCAGTGCCATTGGCTGGGGTACCTGTGGGGATGTAAGTGATGTTTTATGCTTCATGTGTATGACATATTGTCCATCCCTGTCTTCCCCTCTATCAGTGGTGTTGCCCTACCACCTTTTGCTTGTTTATGGTGATGTATTGTGGGATCGTTAGTTTCTCTATGCTGTGCATGCTTTTGTGATGGGTGTCCATGCGGGGCTGGGAGGGCTGTCCATGCATTGGTATCACATGCAGGGCCCGGCATTGAGGTTAGTCATATCTGTAGGTGCAGTATGTGGGATGGAGTGGAGTGATGGGAGTAAGGGTAAGGGGATGTGATGGAATGCAGGTATGGTAGTGATAAGTAGTAAATGTAGACTTACCAGTGTCCAGTCCTCCGGCAACTCCAGTGAGTCCCTCAGGATGCAGTATTGACAAGACTTGCTCGTCCCATGCTGTGAGCTGTGGGGGAGGAGGTGGGGGTCCACCACCAGTCCTCTGTATGGCGAGCTGATTCCTTGCTGCAATGGAACCTACCTTCCTCCGTAGGTCGTTCCACTTTTTCCTGATGTCGTCCCTTGTTCTTGGATGCTGTCCCACGGCATTCACCCTGTCCACGATTCTCTGCCATAGCTCCATCTTCCTTGCAATGGATATCTGCTGTACCTGTTCTTCAAACAGCTGTGGCTCTACCCTGACAATTTCCTTCACCATGACCCTTAACTCCTCATCAGTGAAACGGGGATGCCTTTGTGGGGACATGGGTGTTGTATGGTGTGTGTTGGTAAGAATGTGTTTAGTAATGTGGTAGGGTGTGTGATGTGGGGTAAGTAAGGGATGTATGGGTGTAAGTGATGGGTATCTAGTTGTCACAGTGGTCTTGGTGTCAGTCTGGTGGCGAAGTTTGTATTCGTAAAGGGTTGTGTGTATTGTGGGTGTGTGCTTTATAGTGGTGTGGGTGTTGTGTGTGTATGAGTGTCAGGTGTGTGTCTTTAGTGTTGGCCAATGTGGTGTTGTTTTGTATCTTGGTGTCCATTCTGGGCGTGGCGGTATGTACTGCCATTGGTTTACCGCAGTTGAATGTCTGCCGTGGTGATTTGTGGGTCACAATGTGATGGCCGTGGTTTTGTTGGTATAATGGTATGGGTGTTGGGACTGCCACTTTTGCACTGACCTTTGGGCTGGCGGATTTGTGTATTTGGCTGTATTCTGTTGGATTGGTGTGCATGTGTCATAATATGGAGAACGGATATCTGCCACCGCGGCGGTATGTTGGCGGCCATCAGGGTGGTCATAAGCGGCATTTACCGCCAATGCCATAATGAGGGCCTATGTCTTCTGTAGAGGCTACCCCCAGGGTTGTCCAGACCAGTTATGAAAACCTTAATTTCAAAAGTCTGAGGAGTCTCTGTTTAGAAAGAAGACTAGGGATTTGGAAGAACCCTAACAAGGATTTTCCCTCTTACAAAATGACCAGGAGCATCCTGAGGGTCATGTACAGCCAGAAGAGGAGGTAGAGGGGGATTCTGCCCATGTAGATTCTGGAGAGGGTCCTGAAGATCCAGGGGAGGGTCCTTCCACAGATCTTTCTCTTAACAAACCACATAGTGTAGCTGGTAGTGGGAAGGGGTCTCACACAAGTAGGGCATCCTTCACACCTAGAGGCCAGGTCACTAGGGTTACACCAGTTAGGGAGAGATGTACTTCTGCCCATTCTCACATCACCTCAGTCTCTGAAGGGTCTCACGTCTCCCACCCTGAGGATAGCTCCCTGGATAGGGAACTCAGAAAGCTGAGATTGGAGGAGGCTAGACTGAGGCTGAAACCGCAACAGCTGGCCCTAGATAGGGAAGCCTTAGCTGTAGAAAGAGAAGGGAAGGGGTTGGGGTTAGTTCCCCATGGTGGCAGCAGCATTGAAAGTTTCAGGACTCATGAGGTCAGGGAGGACAACATTAGCTCCAGAAAATTACACAAAATTGTTCCCCCATACAAGGTGGGGGATGATATTCAAAAGTGGTTTGCTGCACTTGAGAGGGCCTGTAAGGTTCAAAGGGTCCCTCAAAGCAGTGGGCTGCTATACTTTGGTTGTTCTTCTCTGACAAAGGGAGGGACAGACTCCTCACTGTTAGGGAGGAGGATGCAGACAACTACAACATTTTAAAGAATGCACCCATTGATGGTTTTGACCTAACCACAGAGCAATATAGAATCAGGTCTAGGGAAACCAAGAAATAATCTTCACAAGATTGGGTTGACTTTGTGGACTGTTCTGTGAAAGCTTTAGAGGGTTGGTTGCATAGCAGTAAATTATCTGATTACCAGGGCCTATATAATCTTATTTTGCGAGAGCAAATATTGAATAGTTGTGTTTCTGACTTGTTGCACCAATATCCTGTGGACCCAGATCTGACCTCTCCCCAAGAAGTGAGAAAGAAGGCAGACAAATGGGTCAGAATAAGGGTGAGCATAAAAGCTCATACAGGGGGTGACAAAGAAAAGAAGAAAGATGGTGAAAAATCTCAGGATAAGTAAGGGGATAAAGTAATCTCAAAGATTCTTCTTCAGGTCCACAACACTCCTCTGGGGATGGGGATAAATCATCTTTCTCCTCTTCTCACTCTACACACAATAAAAAAAAAAACTGTTGCTATGTGTGTAGAGGTAAAGGCCATAGGTCAGGGGATAAGTCCTGCCAAGAAGAAGCCCCTGAGCCTACCACCACTAATACATCAAGCTCTAGTGCCCCTAGCAGTAGTGGTAATAGTGGTGGGACTACTGGCAATAATCAAAAAAGGGTGTAGTTGGGTTCACTTAATGGTCCATCATAGATACTGGGGTAAACACTCCCAAGACAATTTCTGTCACACCTGGTGGCATTGGCCATTCCCCTTAACATTGACAAGTAGAAGCAGTCAATTTTAATAAATGGTGTTGAGGCCCAGGCCTATAGGGACACAGGTACCAGTCTCACTTTGGTTACTGAACACTTGGTGTCACCTGCACAACACCTCCTTGGACAGAAGTCCCAGGTTAGTGATGTCAACAACTCCACTCAGTCTCTCCCTTAGCTGTAGTGCAACTTAGTTGGGGTGGAGTTACTGGCCTAAGCAGGTGGTGGTATCATCTAGTTTACCTGTAGACCGTCTCTTAGGTAATGACATAGAGGCCTCAGGTTGGGCTGAGGTAGAGTTTAGATGTCAGGGAGACCAGATCCTCGGGGTCTGCGCACGTTCCCAACATGTCCACCACTAGACAGCTCCAAGACTCCGATAGATGAAATCACAGAGCCTGAGAGAGTCCAAACGGGGGAAAAGGGGATTAGGATGGGAACAGCAGAGAAGGAGACCTGTAGGAAGCAAAAAGTTTAAACCACACAATATTAAGATTATATCACATTGATTTTCACTAGACTATGATTCTAAGCATTGCCAAACTGTAACCATGGATAACTTAAGAAAGGACTAATAACTAGGCCTCAAGACGTCTGGGTACCTGGGAAGGAATCAAGAATGATTAATACAACTTCTCAATTAAACTTTTGATGAAATGTTACACATTGTCTAGGATTATAAGAACCTTCTAGAATTATGTTTTCAGAACAAACATGGGTGGTCATTACAACTCTGGTGGTCAGTGTTAAAGCGGTGGTAAGACCGCCAACAGGCAGGCGCTAAAAAAAATATAATTACGACCGCGGCGGAAACCGCCAACATAGACAGCCACTTTAACACTCCGACTGCCACGGCGGTACAAACAAACCCAGCGGCGGTCACCGCCAACAGACAGGCAGGTGGTCAGACAGCCCACAGAATTACAACCCACCAATCTGCCACCTTTTCCGGGGAGGATTCACCGCAAACAAAAACACGGCAGAAACAGGACTTCAAAGGGAAAACGCTCACCTCTGCACACCCCACGAGGAACCAGGACGCCATGGAACCAGAGCTCCAGATTTTTCCATCCTTTATCTTCCTGCTCCTCTACCAGGAGCATGAACGCTGGCGGCGAAGACCACGGTGAGTACTGCACCTACGACAGAGGGGAGGGAAAAAACAGTGACACACACATGCAACACCCTCACCCACTACAACACACACGCTAATTCATCATGATACATCACAGTTACACCCCCAAACCCCCCTGGAAGAATGCAAGGACAAAAGGAAATGAGTCGAAAAATTGTGATATAGTCAAGTACATACATCCAAAATATTTACAGATATATACATTTATACTATATACAATTAAATACACCAAGAACACAAGTCTAAGGGAGTCCATCATCATAGTCCGTGGATCACTTGGCCCAAAAGCCATGGGCGAGGCCCACACAAGATACCCGAACAAGACAGAGAGAACACTGCAGGGGCATCAGATAGAAATAAAACAGGCACCTCAGGGGTAAGGGAAAGGGTGGGCACCTCAGCCGGTTGAGTGCACGACGCCAAAACCATGAGGGGGCCCCATGCCTACTGTTCAATCCTGGGGAGTGCAAAGCCACAGTCTCTCAACTCTCTACAGTGGGTGGTTTGCCCACTGCCATATCCTGGGGAGTTCAAAGCCACAGTCTCTCAAGTCTCTCCAGTGGGTGGGTTGCCCACTGCTATATCCTAGGGATTGCACATCCACAGTCTCTCAAGTCTCTACAGTGGGTGGTTTGCCCACTGCTATATCCCGGGGAGTGCAAAGCCACAGTCTCTCAAGTCTCTACAGTGGGTGGTTTGCCCATTGCTATATCCTGGGGAGTGCAAAGCCACAGTCTCTCAAGTGGATGTCAATCTCCACCGGTTCTGGAGGGTGCCTTGTGCCCAGAGTGCTTCATCCTGCCAAGGACTAAGGTAGTGGATGGCAATCTCCACTGGCTCTGGAGGGGCTTTGTGCCCAGAGTGCTTCATCCTGCCAAGGACAGAGGTAGTGGATAACAGTCTCCACTGGTTCGGGAGGGGGCTTTGTGCCCAGAGTGCTTCATCCTGCTCGTGGCGGCTTCAGTAGCGTCAGAGCTTTTGGCGCTCATGGGCCTGCGGTGCTTGTGGTGGCGGGGCCCTTGGCAGCTGTGCTTGTGGAGGTGTTGTCCTTGGCAGCGGTGCTTGTGGCGGCAGTGGACTTGGCAGCGGTGCTTGTGGCGGCGGTGTCCTTGGCAGCGGTTCAGCTGCTGGCGGTCCTGTCTGTGGCAGTGGGGCTGCTAGCGGTCGCCTCCTGGGCAGCGGGGCTGCTGATGGCGGTCCTGTGTGGGGCAGTGTGGCTGCTGGCGGTCGCCTCCTGGGCAGCGGGGCTGATGGCAGTCTTCTCCGCCGTGCTAATCTTCCCAGACTTGCCGGTTTTCTTGTGCCGCTTCCCCACCTTGGAAGGTGTCGCAGCTGACTCCACAATCCCAACTGTACCCCTGGGAGCGGCTTTGGTGGCTGGTGTCTTCCCCCTCTCCCACCGGGCACTGGCCAACTTTTGATGTTTGACAGGGGGGGGACTGTCCGTGCTGTGGCTCCTTGCCACACTGCCTGCCCTGCTGCCTGGTGCACTCCATAATCCAGTGACTACTGGCACCAATGGTCCCCCCGATGTTGTGGCTGAGATGCTAGGTTGGGACCTGGAGAGTCGAGCCCTAGGAGACTGACGGGGTGGGGGAGGTGAGGGAAAGAGGTCAAGAGTGGCCAGGAAAAACTTCTTAGGAACACTGGGATGGGAGGGGGTTTGGGAGTGGAGGAAGAGGTAGTGGTCATAGGAGGTGTTGTTTGCTGACTTTGGGTGAAGGTGCATGGGCTGGAGGCTGTCGTGAGGTGGATGGCTGTTGGGTGGGTGTTTGGCTGCGTTTGTGTACCTTGGGAGGTGGCCTCACAGACACACTGGGAGAGGACACAGGGGATGTGTGATTGGTAGTGGGGGTGGTGACCTCACGTGAGCGGGGTGTGGTGGTGGGTGTGCTGGTGATGGACGTAGTGACTGAAGATGTAGTGCATGCAGGTGTGAGGAGGGAGACGAGGAGGAGGGGGACACAGTGGAGGCAGTGAATGTTGGTATGTCTGCATGTGCCTGATGCTTGCGTGAGTTCCTGTGGGATGTGTGGTGCTTATGTTTGCCTGAGCTTCCTTTGTGTGTTGAGGTCTGTGCATGCTGGTCTGATGGTGTGCTTGGGATCTAGGTGGAGGAAGTTGGAGGGGGGAGGCTAGAGACAGGGACAATGGCTGCCATCAGTGCTGAGGCCAGAGTCTGAAAAGCTTGCTGAAGGGCTGCCTGACCAGAATGAATGCCCTCCAGGAATGCATTGGTTTGTTGCAACTGCCTCTATACACCCTGGATGGCATTCAAAATGGTAGACTGCCCAACAGTGAGGGACCTGAGGAGGTC
Organism: Pleurodeles waltl; assembly: GCF_031143425.1. Classification (NCBI taxonomy): domain Eukaryota; kingdom Metazoa; phylum Chordata; class Amphibia; order Caudata; family Salamandridae; genus Pleurodeles; species Pleurodeles waltl. The sequence goes on along the minus strand of NC_090444.1, from coordinate 869,142,482 downwards.
AATGGCCTCCTCACTGAGGGCAGCAGGGGTGACAGGGGCAGGGGCTGAGGTGCCTGGGGCGAAGGTGATGCCCACCCTCCTGGGTGAGCGGGCACGGGGCAAAGGCTGACGGGCTGCTGGGAGGGTGGTGCTGGGGGGGGGTGGCGGCTGTACCTGTATATGCAGGGGGCACAGATGGGCCCGCCACCGCAAGGGAGCTCCCATCAGAGGAGGAGTCTGTATCACTGGTGTCAGCTCCTGTCCCCGCCGTGGAACTCCCCTCGCCCTCCGTCCCACTGGTGAATTCGGAGTCCGTAGTCTCGCCCTCCAGGGCCATGTGGGATGCAGCTCCCTCCTGCTCCGGTGCCACTGCTCCTCCACCTGATGATGCTAATGCACACAAGTACAGGGAGACCACAAAAAGGGGTGGGGAGACAGAAGAAAGACATGTTGAGTGCATGCAATATCGCTACCGTTGGCGGACACGACAGACACAGAAGCCCCCTGCACTATGCCGTGCACTTGGGGTCCACTATTCAATCCCTCGGACATGGCTTACAAAGCTATGGCCGATTTCTGCACAAATGGATGTCACAGGAGCCTGACTAGGTGTAGGTGGCACTGTACCCAGGTGGGGTGGGGTGCCACAGGGTCTGCCTGAAAAAGGGAACTTAACTAGCAAACTCGCCCTGGCCTAGGGGAACCCACAGCCCACCTTCCCTACCCAGACACCTACAATGCGCGCTGAATCAGCTGAATAAGAGTGTACTCACCCCCTTGTTGCTGCTGTGATGCCCTCAAGCGCCCATCCAACTCCGGGTACGCCACCACCAGGATCCTGAACATCAGGGGGGTCATGGTGCGACGGGCACCCCTCCCACGTTGGGAGGCCATCCCCAGCTGGCCTCCGCCGTCTTCTTGCTCCAGTGGCGAATGTCCTCCCATCTTTTCCGGCAGTGGGTGCTCCGTCTGTGGTAGACCCCCAGGGTCCGGACGTCCTTGGCGATGGAACGCCAAATATCATTCCTCTGTTGGGCGCTGACCTACAGGAATTGTACAGGGGAAAAAGAGAAGTTATTACCAACTGCACCGTCACAATCATTGGCCCGCATCCTTACCCTTGCCATGTGGCACATGTACTCACCGTCGTTTCATGCACACCTCATTCTCCCCCCCTATCTTTCATCCACACCACTCCACACAGGCATTGCCCATACAGCATGCTCCCAGTGTACTTACCTGTTTGTCTGGAGGACCGTAGAGTAGCGTGTACTGGGGGAGGACCCCATCCACGAGTTTCTCCAACTCCTCCGTGCAGAAGGCAGGGGCCCTTTCCCCAGACGCACAAGCCATTGTCTCTTCCAGACTGAGGTCACAGCAGGACTTGCAGTGTAGGTCCCCTCCTGTCGAAGATCAGGTACCGAGTGATTGAACAGATAGAAAATGGGGTCACGTCCGCGGCGGTGCGTACCGTCACCGCCGGCGTACATTGTCATTGGCTCCTGGCACCAATAGGGTCCAATGTTAACCAATGCAGAATTGCGTCGCGGTCTTCGACTGCCTACTGCGACGGTGTACAACGCCATCGCAATTACCTCATATCCCATTGTCCCACTTTACAGGTCAGGCAGCCGCCATTTCAGGGGCCCACATGGCTTTATTTTTAACTGCGTCACACATACCTAGGCCTTGGCTCAACACTCATACAGGCAAATTTCGGTTTATGAATAGTTTTCTGAGTAAGCGGTGTTTACGTACCTCAGAGTTTGGTGACTCTGTGCTTGCTGTTCTCCTCCATAGGCACCGTCCGCTGGGGCATGTGAGGAGATGGCGGCATCCTCCGGTGTACAGACCGCTGGTGGACAATGGAGGAAAGACATGTGATCATCACCTACAGGATTGATCGTGCCACAATCCTGGAACTGTGTGCCCAGTTGGAGCCAGACCTTATGTCAGCTATCCGCCATCCCACAGGAATCCCCCCTCAAGTGCAGGTGCTGCCAGTACTCCATTTCCTTGCAAGTGGGTCATTTCAAACAACAGTCGCCATAGCATCAGGGATGTCCCAGCCTATGTTTTCCAACGTGTTGTCCAGAGTGTTGTCTGCCCTGCTGAAACACATGCAGAGCTACATCGTTTTCCCTCAGGTGGAGGATTTGCCAACAGTGAAAGGTGACTTATATGCCCTGGGACATTTCCCCAACATCTTAGGTGTCATTGATGGGACACATGTGGCATTGGTCCCCCCCGCAGGAGTGAACAGGTGTTCAGAAACCGGAAGAGTTACCATTCGATGAATGTGCAGATGGTGTGTTTGTCAGACCAGTACATCTCCCATGTTAATGTCAAATTCCCTGGCTCAGTGCATGACGCTTACATCCTGCGGAATAGCAGCATCCCTTATGTGATGGGGCAACTCCAGAGGCACCGTGTGTGGCTATTAGGTGAGAACCTGGAACCAAATCAGTGGGAATAGTTGTCTGGGTCTGGGGATATCCCTAAGAGTTAGTGTGTGTCTAACAGTTGTCCCTCGCCATTTGCAGGTGACTCTGGTTACCCTAACCTGTCATGGCTACTGACCCCAGTGAGGAATCCCAGGACAAGGGCAGAGGAACGCTACAATGAGGCCCATGGGCGAACTAGGAGGATTATAGAGTGGACCGTCAGCCTCCTGAAGGCCAGGTTCCGGTGCCTACGTATGACAGGTGGTTCCCTATTCTACTCACCAAAGAAGGTGTGCCAGATCATCGTGGCCTGCTGTATGCTTCACAACTTGGCTTTGCGACAACAGGTGCCTTTTCTGCTGGAGGATGGTCCAGATGGAGGTGTTGTGGCAGCTGTGGAGCCTGTGGACAGTGAAGACGAGGAAGCAGAAGAAGAGTACATCGACAACAGGAACTCGGTGATCTTGCAATACTTCCAGTGAGACACAGGTAAGAAGACAAACCTGCCTGCTAAATGTACTTTAACACTACTACCTCTCTACTGTCTGTCCTTTTCACCCAGTGTATGGTCACTGAGTTTTCACTTTCCCTTACGATTTCACAGATGTGGGTCCCACTGTGTGACATCTGCTTTGTTTCCTCATGGACTAGAGCTGTGTGACATAGGTATGTTGACATTACATTTGAAAGAGCATTTTGTCACTGCAATAGCTAATACACTAATTCTAAATCACAGACAGACTCCAGATTGTTTTGTGCTTTAAGAGTGTTTATTTAAGTGCTTAATATTGGAGGGGGTTGTAAAATGGTGAGGGGTGATGGTGGAGGAGTGTCCATGGCAGAGTCCAAGCTATTAGTCTCACAGGTGCATTGTCCAAAGGGGCATAGGAAGTGGAGCTGGGGCAGTTTGAGGATGGACAGGGTGACAAGATGGGACAAACGGATGACAATCAGGGTGGTCTCATTTCTTGGCGGGGGTCTTGGCATCGTTCTCTGTCTTTGTCCTGGATCTCAGGGACCGTTTGCGGGGTGGTTCTCGATCTGCAGGGGGTGGGGTGCTGGTGTGGTGGTCCTGTGGCAGTGCCTCCTGTCCACTAGCGCCGGCGGAGGTGGTGGGCAGTTCATCATCCAGGCTAGTGTCAGGGGCCCCTTGTTGTGCCACAGTGTCCCTCCTGGTGTTGAGGACTTCCTTCAGCATCCCTACGATGGTGCCCAGGGTGGAATTGATGGATTTGAGTTCCTCCCTGAACCCCAAAAACTGTTCTTCCTGCAGCCGCTGGGTCTCCTGAAACTTGGCCAGTACCGTTGCCATCATCTCCTGGGAATGATGGTAGGCTCCCATGATGTTGCAGAGGGCCTCGTGGAGAGTGGGTTCCCTGGGCCTGTCCTCCCCCTGTCGCACAGCAGCCCTCCCAGTTCCCCTGTTTCCCTGGGCCTCTGTCCCCTGAACTGTGTGCCCACTGCCACTGCCCCCATGTCCCTGTTGTTGTTGGGGTGGTGGGTTAGCCTGGGCTCCCTGTAGTGGTGGACACACTGCTGACTGACGTGTCCTGGGGGCAGAGGTATGGGCCCGCTGGGTGGGTGCTGTGCTGGTGTTTCCAGAGGGGGGAAGCTCTGTAGTGGCCTGTGACTGTGTCAGGGGAACCGACTGTCCCGAAGTCCCAGATGGGCCGGGCTGGTTGTCTAGGTCCAGTTGGACAGAGCTGCTGTCATCACTGTGGGCCTCTTCTGTTGGCGGTGTGGACATGTCTGGACCCTCCTGTCTGGTGACGTTGGGTAGGGGTCCTCCAGGGGTGTAAAAGCATGATTATTGCATCTGTGTGTGCCATTGTGTGCAATGGGTGGGTGACCGTGTACCACAGTGCTTGCATTCCTGTGTGGGACCTTGTGCGATGATGGTTTAGGAGTGTGTATGGGTATGTGCAGTGGCCATGCTTTGGTGATGGGTGTCCATGCTTTGTTGTTGCATAGAGGGCTTGGTGTTGGGATGTGTGGTTTGTGATACTGGGACAATTGTGAGGAGTAGGAGTGATGGGGATGAGGGCGAGGGTGGGAGTATGTGATGGAATGCAGGTAGGGTGGGGGCTATAGTATTAAAGATTTGACTTACCAGAGTCCATTCCTCCAGCTACTCCTGCGAGGCCCTCAGGGTGCAGAATAGCCAAGACTTGCTCCTCTCATGTTGTTAGTTGTGGGGGAGGAGGTGGGGGTCTGCCGCCAGTCCTCTGAACCGCAAGGTGGTGTCTTGACACCACAGAACGCACCTTTCCCCGTAGGTCGTTCCACCTTTTCCTGATGTCATCCCTATTTCTTGGGTGCTGTCCCACTGCGTTGACCCTGTCCACTATTCTTCGCTATAGCTCCATCTTCCTAGCTATGGAGGTGTGCTGCACCTGTGCTCCGAATAGCTGTGGCTCTACCTGGATGATTTCCTCCACCATGACCCTGAGCTCATCCTCAGAAAACCTGGGTTGTCTTTGCCGTGCCATGAGGTGGTGTGGGTGATGTGTGGGTTGGTGTGTGGGGTGATATTTAGTGGTGTGTTGTGTGAGGTGCGTGGATGTTATGTGGGTGATGGTGTTGAGTGCCTGTGGATGCTTGTTTGTAGATTGTGGTGTCTCTCTCTTGCCTTCTTTCGAAATTTTTGGTAGTCGGGGTTTGTGGGTGATGTGGGTGTGTGTTTTATATTGTATTGGTTGTGTGGGAGTAGTGTGTGTATGTGTATCTGGTGTGTGTATGTCGATTTGTCAAATGTGGTAGTGTTTTTTAAATGTGTGTGTATTTGGAGCGCTGTGGTGTGTACCGCCAATGGAATACCGCGGTTGAAAGACTGCCGCGTGGATTCGTGGGTCGTGATAGTGTGGGCGTATTCCTTTTGGTGTGACGGTGGAGGTTTTGTTTTCGCCAGTTTATCACTGACCTTTGATGTGGCGGACTTGTGTGGGTGTCTAAATTTTGGCGGATTCCGAGATGTGGGTCATAATGACCGTGGCGGAATTCCGCGGCGGCAGCGGTGTGTTGGGGGTCTTCTGCACGGCGGTAAGCGGCTTTTACCGCCAATGTTGTAATGACCCCCATGGTCTTTTTACATGAGGACAAAAAGTAATCTGAACATTTCCTGGAACACAATAGGAATTGTATTAAGGACTTAATATGCACATGTAATGTAACATCTTGAATTTTAACACCTACTTTCAAATGCGGGAAATGAATTGCGCCCACTGCCGATTTAAACAAGGATAGGTAAATGCCATGAAATGATCGCGTACTCTGCAAGCGATCTAAAACATCAGTTTTAAATGCGGGAATGAATCGCACGTCTTGCCGATTCGAATACCACCATGTAAAAACCAAGAAATGGTTGCGCACAATGATTGTCAAAGTTTTAATGCAAGGAATTAATCACGCGTCTTGCCGATTCGAATGCCACCATGTAAATGCCAAGAAATGGTTGCGCACAAGGATTATCAAAGTTTTAATGCAAGGAATGAATCGCGTGTCTTGCCGATTCGAATTTCACCATGTAAATGCCAAGAAGTGGTTGGGCACAATGATTATCAAGGTTTTAAATGCAAGGAATGAATCGCGCGTCTCGTCGATTCTAATGCCACCATGTAAATGCCAAGAAATGGTCGCGCACAATGATTATCAAAGTTTTAAATGCAAGGAATGAATCGCGCGTGTTGTCGATTGGAATGCCACCATGTAAATGGCAAGAAATGGTTGCGCACAATAAATATCAAGAGTTAAATGCACGGAATGAATCGCGCGTTTTGCCGATTCGAATGCCACCATGTAAATGCCAAGAAATGGTAGCGCACAACGCGTATCAAGAGTTTAATGCAAGGAGTGAATTGCGCGTCTTGCCGATTCGAGTGTCAATAGGCAAATGTCTAGAAATGGTCGCGCACACTGTTTGCCGACCTGAATCTCAAAAGTCAAATGCGAAGAATGAATCGCGCATCTTGCCGATTCAAATATCTACATGTAAATGCCAGAAACCACGAGCACATTCACACGCACAAAGAAAAATCTTCCAACATGAAAACTAGGCCCAAACATTTGAATGCCTTCGAAAACGGGATCGGGGGCCCAGCCGACCTCCGTCTTACCGCCCTGATCAAGGATCACCATTACAATAAAGGGCAAAGGCCTGGAAGATCAAGGTAGGCCTCCGGAACAGTAGCTCAGGAAATGACTGCTGCTCTGCACCAGGGACCTCTGAATAGTGAGCACGTGGAGCTGGGCTGGCTCCCTTATATAGAGTCTGGCCCAGCCCACAAACCACACCCAGTCATGCTGCAGAGAAAGCTTCTAGAAGGCCCTGGAAAGGGACCACACCCTGACACACTCTGAAAGCCTGCAGCAATACATTGCAAATGAACTGTATTTACAAGCACCTTGACTATAAGTCTTCAGGATTAAACTCTGCAATGCAAAAGGTTAAACAACAGCATATCAACATAATGCATGAATTACGTTATCTCATTGCTGGGTTTTGGCATTCCAGTCGCCCGTAGAGCATGCACTGCCCTGATGTTGACATTAGGTCCCATGCATTCATGCTGAGTATCCCTGAGGAATTGCTTCCTCTCATTTCAGGTGAAATGAAAAAGCAAAGGAGAGAAAAAACCCTGAAATTTCAGGATCCCTCTCCACCAACAGGTAAATAGGGTATCAAAGTATCCCTTCCTCACCCTACCACTAAGGATACCATTCCTGTGGTGGGATAAACCTCTCCTGGAGTGGAACCTGTACCAAAGGAGCCCACAGCTTTCACAGTTGGACTCCCAGAGGTAAAAGTACCTCTCTGTGGAACCACTATACCAGATGTGCAAAATTGCACTGTTTTAGTAAATTTGGAGCAACCCTCAAGCCCTCCCCGAGAAACCTTAGTGCAACAGCCTTACACTACCTCTGAACAATTAGGACAGCATCCCTGTCCTAGTGTGGAGCTTATAGGACAGCAGCCCTGCCCTGCTCCAACCTAAGAGAAACAGCAACTCTGTTCTCTCTTTCAGCCATATGGACAAACTTCCTGCCCAGCTATGGCCTTACTGAGACAGCATCCCTGTCTGGCATTCTCTTCCTTGGGACAGCAACCCTGTTTTGACATAGGCTCAGTGGAACAATCCCACTGCCCAAATTTAAAACTTACAAATAGGGGCTTTGACAATATACACTTGCTCTGTTTCTAGGTAAAAATCTCCAAACAAGGTGGTTTACAACCCCACAGGGAAGAAACCACACAGTGGATGATAAAGGGACTAATCACTCTATTGCAGATCTATTCTCCACTTATCACCACTTAGACTATAAAATCTCAAATGGTCAAGGTTAGCCTTATTTTCCTTTGCTGTAGGGGGGGGGGTATGTGCGAAAGTAGCCTCTTTCTAGCATGGTTACCCCCTTTTTTGGCCTGTTTGTGAGTGTTTGTCAGTGTGTTTTTACTGTCTCACTGGGATCCTGCTAGCCAGGACCCCAGTGCTCATAGTTTAAAACCTGTTTGTCAATGTGTTTTGCCTCTCTCACTGAGATCCTGCTAGCCAGGACTCCAGTGTTCATAGTTTGTGGCCTATGTGAGTTGTCAGTATGGTTGACTGTGTCACTGAAGTTCTGCTAACCAGAACTCCATTGCTTATGCTCTCTCTACTTACCACATTTATTACTATAGTTTAGTGACTCCAGATTTCAATTCTGATTGGTACACTGGAACACCCTTATAAGTCCCTAGTATATGGTACCAAGGGCATTGGGGTTCCAGGAGATCCTTATGGGCTGCAGCATTTCTTTTGCCTCCCATAAGGAGCTCATACAAACCTTTCCTCAGGACTGTCACTGCAGGCTGAGTGAAATAGTGCAAACACTATTTCACAGCCATTTTGCACTGTACTAAGTAACTTATAAGTCACCTATATGCCTAACCTTCATTTACTGAAGGCTAGGTGCAAAGTTACTGTGTGTGAGGGCACCCTTGCACTAGCAAAGGTGCCCCTACATTGTCCAGAGCCAATTCCCCGGACTTTGTGAGTGTGGGGGCACCATTATAAGCGTGCACTATATATTTGTCAACACATATATGTAGCTTCACAATGGTAACTCCGAATATAGCCATGTGAGGGTTCTAAGATCATGGAATTGACCCCCCCAATCCAAATCTGGCATTGGGGGGCCAATCCCATGCACCCTGGGAGCTCCACCATGGACCCCCAGTACTGCCAAACTAGCTCTGTGAGGTTTCCACTGCAGCCACGGCTGCTGCCACCTCACAGACAGGTTTCTGCCCTCCTGGGGATTGAGCAGCTCAATCCCAGGAAGGCAGAACAATGCATTTCCTTTGGGAGGAGGGTGTTACACCCTCTCCCTTTGGAAATAGGTGTTACAGGCATGGGAGCGGTAGCCTTCCATAGCGTCTGTAAAATGCTTTGAAGGGCACAAACGGTGTCCTCCTTGCATAATCCAGTCTACACCAGTTCAGGGACCCCCAGTCCCTGCTCTGGCATGGAACTGGACAAAGGAAAGGGGAGTGACCACTCCCCTCTCCATCACCACCCCAGGGGTGGTGCCCAGAGCTCCTCCAGAGTGTCCCTGGCGTTAGCCATCTTGGATTTCCAAGGTGTGGTGACCCTCTGGAGACCTCTGAGTGGCCAGTGCCAGCAGGTGACGTCAGAGACCCCTCCTGATAGTTGCATACCTGGATAGGTAGCCAATCCCCCTCTCTGGGCTATTTAGGGTCTCTCCTCTGGGTGTTTCCTCAGATTCTGTTTGCAAGACTCCTCCAGGACTCCTCTGCATCATCTGCTTTAGCTTCTGACCGTCGGATCAACCACAGACTGCTCCATAAACGGCTGTAATTGCAACAAAGTATCCAGGAAGGCTACTGTGAGCTATAACTTCAGCTCCAGCCAGAAATTGCAACAGTTTCGAAGATGTGCATGCTCTGAGGACTGCCTGTCTTCACCCTGCACCAGAAGATCCAAAGGAATCTCCAGTGGAGTGACAAAATCACTTCCCTGCTTCAGCAGGCACACTTCTGCGATGACAACCAGTACTCTGGGACTCTTCTCCTGGTGACGAGCTTGACCCCTGGAACACAGGTTTATGGACTGAAGTGACCCAGACTGTCCAAAGGTCCAGCTGTCCAAATTTCATGGAGGTAAGATCTTGCCTCCCCATGCTGCCACAATACCACTGTGTTCTGCGTCTTCTGCAGCTCCTTGGGCTTCTGTGTACTTATTCCAAAATTCCTTTGTGCATAGTGTAGCCCAGGTCCCCAACACTCTATCCTGCGATGCTCAGCCCCCTGAGTTGTTTGCCAGTGGCATGGGTCCCTCCAGTGTAGTGCTGCGATGACCGCACTTTGCATCTTCTTTGTACCTGTGTTCTGGGACTCCCGGTGGTTCTGCCTGGTCTTCCGAGGTCTCTCTGAAGGGCTGTGAGCCCCCTATGTCTCCTCACTCCTAGTTGAGACCCCAGGTCCCTCCTGGGCCCTGGTAGCACCATTTTGATGCAAACCACAAACTTGCTTGAAACAAGGCTTGTTGGAAGGATCTAGTACCACAAACTGCCTGCTTCCAACGACTCAACGTGGGACATATCTTGCACCAAGCAGGGAACCACAGCTATCTTCTTCGACGCAGTTCTGTACTTTTCTTCCAACTGGAGAATCCCCTTTTGCACCTTCTTCCAGGTTGGCAGGGGCTCCTGTTTTTCCTGGACTCACCTTCACCTTCTGGACTTGGTCTCCTCTCTTCTCAGGTCTTCAAGTCCAGGAATCCATCGTTGGCTTCTTGCAGTCTTGCTTGGTCCTTGCAAAATCCTTTATCACGATTTGTAGTGTGCCCTGCGGAAACTTGCTGCAATTTAGTCCTGTTTTCCTGGGCTCTGGGGTATTTTTCCTACCTTTGGTGGATCCCTACACTCCCAGTGCCCCTCTACACACTACACTTGCCTAGGGGGGAATTCGTGATTTGCCTTCCACTGTTTTAGTATGTTTTGTATTGCCCCTAGGCATATTGCAATCTATTGTGTTTTTCACTGTTTGCACTCTTTTCATAGTGTTTACTTACCTGATTTTGGTTACTATTGTATATATTGTGTATAATACTTACCTCCAGAAGGAGTATTGCCCCCTAAGATATTTTTGGCCTTCTGTCACTAAAATAAAGTACCTTTATTTTTGGTGACGCTGAGCATTGTCTTTTTATTGTGTATAATTTCTGTGTAACCATAGTGGTATTGCATGAGATTTTTATGTCTCCTAGTTCAGCCTAAGCTGCTCTGCTATAGCTACCTCTATCAGCCTAAGGTGCTAGAACACTACTACACTTTACTAATAAGGGATAACAGGACCTGGTATAAGGTGTAAGTACCTTAGGTACCCACTACAAACCAGGCCAGGATCCTACAGTTTGTACGCCAGTGCATAGAGTTCTCTACGTATGGTCACTCTAAGGGCGACTCCAGATGTTCATAGTGGGCACAGCCCTCTACTGGAGGGTAGACATCTGGGTTGACTAGCGTAGCGCTCAGGGAGGAGGCAGTCCCAGTTAGTTTTGGGGCACAGAAAGAGGTAACCCTAGTTTCACTGGGGGTGCAGACATGGAGCCAAAAGCCCAGTTGCCTGACAATACTCACAAGTATAGGCAGCGGGTCATTATTAATGGGCAATGGGTGGAGGCTCTGCGTGACACAGGAGCTAGCATGAATAATGTCAAGGGTCAGCTGGTGTCAGCAGAGCAGGTCCTACCAAACACATTCTACCAAGTCATAGTCACCGACAATCATGAGAGCCACCTACCAGTAGCTCTGGTTCCCTTTGAGTGGGGCAAGGGTTCTCTGGTACTCTGCATGTAGCTGTGAGTCCTACCATGCCTGTAGATTGTCTGTTAGGCAATGACCATGAGCACACTACCTGGAGGGAGGTAGAGCTAAGGTCTCACTTGGAGATGTTAGGATTGCCTGGGTGGGTCTGCATGACCACAAGGTCCATGGCTGCCCGGGAGGGGAGTCAAGGGCGTCAGGATCCTGGAATAATGGTCCAGACAGCTGCCCTGGGGGTGGGGCAAGGGGCATGGAGAACTGGTCCCGGAAATTCCCACGGTTGTTGTTCGGGTCCCAGAGGAGGAGGCCCCTGAGCCAACTGGGGAGGACGTTGCTGCCCTGGGTGACCTTAGCTTGCTGGATGGCAAGTTGAGGGTGGGCAAACCAGGGAAGAGTGTTCCTCCCTTGTGGGCTTGAGGCAACAGGCCTCAGCCCAAGTGGCGGGTGAAGCCTCCAGGGATCACCTTATCTATTGGGAGAATATCTCCTTTACAGTTAGACTAAGGTTCCGGAGGCTGGGGCAGCACGTGTACTGGTTGTCCCCCAATGTTACTGGGTGTTCCTACTGGGCCTGGCTCATGACATAACCCTGGCAGGACATTTAGTGCAAGACAAGACCTTAGCCAGGCATGTCACCCACTTTTATTGGTCCCCAAATGTAAATGGCCTCAGATGCATTCTGTAGGTCCTGTCCCACCTCCCAGGACAGTGGGAAGACAAGGAAAAGGATCAAGGCCCCTCTGAACCCACTCCCCATCATTGGCACCCCCTTTGAAAGGGTTGGCATCAACATAATTGGTCCATTGGACCCCAAAATTGCCCTAGGCAACAAGTTTATCCTGGTTTTGGTGGACCATGATACCCGCTACCCAGAGGCAATCCCTATGAATATGGTGACTGCCCCAGTGGTGACCAGAACTCTGATGGGGTTCTTTACTCATGTGGGATTTCTAAAGGAGATTGTGTCTGACAGAGCCACAAACTTCATATCTATATACATGAAGTCCACATGCGAAGCATGTGGGGTGACCTACAAGTTCACCACACTCTATCATCCTGAATCCAATGGTCTTGTGGAGAGATTCAACAAGATCTTGAAGGTCATGATCACAGGCCTCTCTGAGGCCAGGAGGCGTAAGTGGGACATCCTCTTGCCATGCCTTCTCTTTGCTTATAGAGAGATACCGCAGAAGGGGGTAGGGTTCAGTCCCTTTGAGCTTCGCTATGGGTACCCTGTCAGGGGACTCTTTGGCATTGTGAAAGAGGGGTGGGAGAAAGCTTGCAAGGCACCCCCTCAGTGTGAGAAAGTAGCCTCTTTCTAGCCTTGTTACCCCCACTTTTGGCCTGTTTGTGAGTATATGTCAGGGTGTTTTCACTGTCTCTCTGGGATCCTGCTAGCCAGGGCCCAGTGCTCATAGTGAAAATCCTATGTTTTCAGTATGTTTGTTATGTGTCACTGGGACCCTGCTAGCCAGGACCCCAGTGCTCATAAGTTTGTGGACTATATGTATATGTTCCCTGTGTGATGCCTAACTGTCTCACTGAGGCTCTGCTAACCAGAGCCTCAGTGGTTATGCTCTCTCTGCTTTACAAATTGTCACTAACAGGCTAGTGACCAATTTTACCAATTCATATTGGCATACTGGAACACCCTTATAATTCCCTAGTATATGGTACTGAGGTACCCAAGGGTATTGGGGTTCCAGGAGATCCCTATGGTCTGCAGCATTTCTTGTGCCACCCATAGGGAGATCTGACAATTCTTACACAGACCTGCCACTGCAGCCTGAGTGAAATAACGTCCACGTTATTTTACAACCATTTACCACTGCACTTAAGTAACTTATAAGTCACCTATATGTCTAACCTTTACCTGATAAAGGTTGGGTGCTAAGTTACTTAGTATGTGGGCACCCTGGCACTAGCCAAGGTGCTCCCACATTGTTCAGGGCAAATTCCCCGGACTTTGTGAGTGCGGGGACACCATTACACGCGTGCACTATACATATGTCACGACATATGTATAGCGTCACAATGGTAACTCCGAACATGGTCATGTAACATGTCTAGGATGATGGAATTGTCATCCCAATTCCATTCTGGCATTGGGGAGACAATTCCATGATCCCCCGAGTCTCTAGCTCAGACCCGGGTACTGCCAAACTACCTTTCCCGGGGTTTCAATGCAGCTGCTGCTGCTGCCAACGCCACAGACAGGTTTCTGCCCTCCTGGGGTCCAGCCAGGCCTGGCCCAGGAAGGCAGAACAAAGGACTTCCTCAGAGAGAGGGTGTTACACCCTCTCCCTTTGGAAAAAGGTGTCAGGGCTGGGGAGGAGTAGCCTCCCCCAGCCTCTGGAAATGCTTTGATGAGCACAGATGGTGCCCATCTCTGCATAAGCCAGTCTACACCGGTTCAGGGATCCCTCAGCCCTGCTCTGGTGCGAGACTGGACAAAGGAAAGGGGAGTGACCACTCCCCTGACCTGCACCTCCCCTGGGAGGTGCCCAGAGCTCCTCCAGTGTGCTCCAGACCTCTCCCATCTTGGAAACAGAGGTGCTGCTGGCACACTGGACTGCTCTGAGTGGCCAGTGCCAGCAGGTGACGTCAGAGACTCCTTCTGATAGGCTCCTTTAGGTGTTGCTAGCCTATCCTCTCTCCTAGGTAGCCAAACCTCCTTTTCTGGCTATTTAGGGACTCTGCTTTGGGGAATTCCTTAGATAACGAATGCAAGAGCTCATCAGAGTTCCTCTGCATCTCTCTCTTCACCTTCTGCCAAGGAATCGACTGCTGACCGCGCTGGAAGCCTGCAAAACTGCAACAAAGTAGCAAAGACGACTACTGCGACCTTGTAACGCTGATCCTGCCTCCTTGTCGACTGTTTTCCTGGTGGTGCATGCTGTGGGAGTAGTCTGCCTCCTCTCTGCACTAGAAGCTCCGAAGAAATCTCCTGTGGGTCGACGGAATCTTCCCCCTGCTACCGCAGGCACCAAAGAACTGCATCACCGGTCCTCTGGGTCTCCTCTCAGCACGACGAGCGAGGTCCCTTGAACTCAGCAACTCTGTCCAAGTGACTCCCACAGTCCAGTGACTCTTACAGTCCAAGTTTGGTGGAGGTAAGTCCTTGCCTCCCCACGCTAGACTGCATTGCTGTGAACCGCGTGTTTTGCAGCTACTCCGGCTCCTGTGCACTCTTCGAGGACTTCCTTTGTGCACAGCCAAGCCTGGGTCCCCGGCACTCTAACCTGCATTGCACGACCTCCTGAGTTATCCTCCGGCTTCGTGGGACCCTCTTGTGCAACTTCGGGTGAGCTCCGGTTCACTCCACTTCGTAGTGCCTGTTCCGGCACTTCTGCGGGTGCTGCTTGCTTCTGAGTGGGCTCTTTGTCTTGCTGGACGCCCCCTCTGTCTCCTCTCGCAATTGGCGACATCCTGGTCCCTCCTGGGCCACAGCAGCATCCAAAAACCCTAACCGCGACCCTTGCAGCTAGAAAGGCTTGTTTGTGGTCTTTCTGCACGGAAACACCTCTGCACGACTCTTCACGATGTGGGACATCCATCCTCCAAAGGGGAAGTTTCTAGCCCTTGACGTCCTTGCAGAATCCACAGCTTCTACCATCCGGTGGCAGCTTCTTTGCACCCACAGCTGGCATTTCCTGGGCATCTGCCCACTCCCGACTTGATCGTGACTCTTGGACTTGGTCCCCTTGTTCCACAGGTACTCTCGTCTGGAAATCCATCGTTGTTGCATTGCTGGTGTTGGTCTTCCTTGCAGAATTCCCCTATCACGACTTCTGTGCTCTTTGGGGAACTTAGGTGCACTTTGCACCCACTTTTCAGGGTCCTGGGGTGGGCTATTTTTCTAACCCTCACTGTTTTCCTACAGTCCCAGCGACCCTCTACAAGGTCACATAGGTTTGGGGTCCATTCGTGGTTCGCATTCCACTTCTAGAGTATTTGGTTTGTGTTGCCCCTATCCCTATGTGCCCCCATTGCATTCTATTGTGACTATACATTGTTTGCACTGTTTTCTATTGCTATTACTGCATATTTTGGTATTGTGTACATATATCTTGTGTATATTTGCTATCCTCATCCTGAGGATACTCACTGAGATACTTTTGGCATATTGTCATAAAAAGAAAGTACCTTTATTTTTAGTATATCTGTGTATTGTGTTTTCTTATGATATGGTGCATATGACACTAGTGGTACTGTAGGAGCTTCACTCGTCTCCTAGTTCAGCCTAAGCTGCTCTGCTAAGCTACCTTTTCTATCAGCCTAAACTGCTAGACACCCCTCTACACTAATAAGGGATACCGGGGCCTGGTGCAAGGTGTAAGTACCCCTTGGTACCCACTACAAGCCAGTCCAGCCTCCTACAGCCACCAAATCAGACACTTCTAGACCTACACATGCATCCTCTCAGAGGAGCTGCCTGGCAGCCCAAAGGACTCATCTGGTCTTCTTCGCTGAGAAGGACTGCTTCCCTGCTGTTGCTCTGCTCCCCTGCTGTCCTCAGACTTTGCTGGAAGGAGTTTGCCTTCCCCAAATGTGTTCTCGAAGGATTTGTATTGAGCTTGCCTCCTGTTTCTGAAGTCACAGGGCCAACAAAGACTACACCTCTTCAAGAAATTCCTGGTATGTCTAAAAATCAACCCAACGCCTGTCAAAATCAATGCAAAGCCTGCATTGCGACCGAGAAATCGCCGCACAGCCGACCAGAAGGACACAGCCCTGACTTCCCGACTGAAAATTCAACGCAGTGTCTACCTTGCGATGGAAAATTTGACACATTGCCTACCGGATCAATGCAGCGCCTGTGCCTTCTTCCAGCGTGTCAAGGATTTTCAACACATCTTCCCTGGGCATCAAAATATTACCGCTTCACAGTGAGGAACCAAGACTGCCCTCCAAAAACCACACACTCCTTGCAGTGTGGAAAGAAACAGCGTATCTTCTGTGATGTGTCGGAAAATCCAATGCAACACCTTATTTTTCCATGCATCTCCTCCTCTGCGGTCTCCGTGAGTCGTTATTTTTTATGCATGCCAGGTACTATGTGTAACAAAGAGACAATTGTTTATTTGTAAGGATTGAGACTCTTTTAAATATTTTAAAAGGGATATTTCAACTTGTGCTTATTGGATCTTTGTCATATTGACCTTATTTTATTCAGATAAATATTATCTATTTTTCTAAACCTGTGTGGCTATTTTTGTGGTGTTTTCACGGTGTCACTGTATGATTTATTGCACAAATACTTTACACATTGCCTTCTAACTTAAGCCTGCCTGCTTAGTACCAAGCTACCAGAGGGTGGGCACAGGATAATTTGGATTGTGTTGTGACTTACCCTGACTAGAATTGTGGTCCCTACTTTGACAAAGGTGTATTCCCTCTGCCAACTAGAGACCCCATTTCTAACACAGAGCTATAGAACTGACCACCTTATACTCTTCTTTTTGGTAGTATGAGCGAGAAGTTAGGCTTATCTTGGTGATTCGCAAAGCATTTGTTGTACTCACTGAATCAATAAATGTGGATACACACTCAAAAGAAAAACTAGAGACCAATTTACAAAAATACTTCAGATTTTTAAAAAATGTTTAAGACCAAGAGCATCAATATACAGTAAGGTCTTCTTTTATGTTGATTTTTCAAAGTTTAGCAAAAATAGTCTTCGTGTGTACTTACAATGAATGAGGAAAGCTTTAAAAATGCATATGAAATCAGGCGATGCTCTCACAAGTGTCACTTTCCTTTTTTTAGGTTGAGTTTGTCTAGACGTCTAGTGGACCAGCCAGAGATGTTTAGGTAGTTCCTGGTTCAAGCAGGAGCAGTGGCTGAAAGTCTTGGAGCTGGGCACAATGGGGAAGGGTACCACTTGGGAACACACTGCACAGGTGAACTTAAATGTAAGTCCAGTGGGTCCCCTTGGAGTGTAGAGGTGGCAAGTAGTTAGGAACCCCTAGCAAACAGCTGGTTTGGCATTGCAGGGGCCAGAGAGGCTGGGTGCAGTGCAGATAGGTCAGCCAGGGTCATGCATTAAGGGGTAATTGAAGCCAAGTGCAGGTCAGGTGCAAGTCACTTTGAAGGTATATTTCAGGTCAGCAGGGCCATTCTGGGAGGGGGGGTTCTTGGATGTCCTGAAGTCCCTCGACTGGTGCTTGTTTCTGGTCATCGGAAAGTCCAGAGTATATTTTTCTTCTCGGTGTCTGACGTTGAGGGTCCAGTAACCCGGCCTATGGCACGCATCTGCCGCTGGAGGTTGCTGTACCACCACACTTGGCACACTGGCAGGGTTTATCTTCCTAGTCTGTCGTGGAATTTTGTCTACCTGCTGGGTCCAGTTCATTGGTCAGCAGCCGGTTAGTTAAGTTGGCATCACTTGTTACTTGCTTGCCGGTTACAGGAGAGTGATACCTTCACGCTGAGGGAGGTTCTTGTCAATTTCCAGGAGGCTGGAGGTGCTCTGGGTGTTTTTGAGTCCTTCAAGTTTTTAGGCAACACCTCAGCGGCGATTTACGAGTTCTTGGAGCCACATGCAGGATTTGGCACCTTATTCTTCTTGCAGCACGACTTCTGTTCTCGAGCCTCCGGTCTTCTGTGTTCCTGATCTTCCTGTGTCCATCAAATCTGATCTGCAGGTCTAGGGATTGTAGGAGGCTGGCCTGGCTTATAGTGGGAACCTTATGGTACTTACACCTTGAGCCAGGTCCAGTTACCCCTTCTCAGTAGATTAGAGGAGTTCTAGCAGCTTAGGCTGATAGAGGTAGCTATAGCAGAGCAGCGTAGGCTGAAGTAGGAGACATGCAAAGCTCCTACTATACCACTTGTATCACTTAGCACTGTATCATAAGAAAACACAATACTCAGAGTTACTAAAAATAAAGGTATTTTATTTTAGTGACAATATGCCAAAAGCATCTCAGAGGATATACTCCCTTAGGAGGTAACTAATATACACAAAATATACACACACAAACCAAATCAGGTAAGTAAACAGTTAGAAAAGTAGTGCAAACACTATAGAACACAATAGAATAAATAGGAGACAATAGGCCTATGGGCAACACAAACCATATACTCCAAAAGTGGAATGCGAACTATAAATGGACCCAAGGCCTAGTGTAGTGTGTAGAGGGTCGCTGGGAGTATAAGAAAACACTAAGGGTGTCCAAGATACCCACCCCAAGACCCTGAAAAGTAGGAGTAAAGTTTCCCTACTGCTCCAGAAAGACAATAAAGTCGAGATAGGGGATTCTGCAAGGACAACAACTGACTGCAAAGCACTGAAGATGGATTCCTGGACCTGAGGACCTGTAAAGGAAGGGGACCAAGTCCAAGAGTCACGTAAGTGTCCAGGGGGGCAGGAGCCCACTAAACCCCGGATGAAGGTGCAAAAGGGCTGCCTCCGGGTGGAAGAAGCCAAAGATTCTGCAACAACAGAAGGTGCCAGGAACTTCTCCTTTAGTCAGAAGATGTCCCACGGCGTGCTGGAGGATGCAGAGTTGTTTCCAAGCAGCAAGACCACAAACAAGCCTTTCTAGCTGCAAGATTCACGATTGAGGATTCTGGGTGCTGCCAGAGCCCAGGAAGGACCTTGGAGGAGGAGACAGAGGGGGCACTCAGCAACAAGCAGAGCCCACGCAGAAGTAGGCAGCACCCGCAGAAGCACCTGACCAGGCACTTAGAAGATCTGAGGACGATGGTCGACTCAGAAGAACAAAAGAGGGTCCCACGTCGTCGGAGTCCAACACAGCGAGTTGGGCAATGCAGGACGGAGTGCTGGGGACCTGGGCTAGGCTGTGCACAAAGGAAGTCTTCTTTCTTCTGGATCACTGTCTGGCGTGGGGAGGCAAGGACTTACCTCCACCAAATTTGGACAGAAGGGCCACTGGACTGTCCGGGACACTTGGACCCAGCTCCCATGTTCCAGGGACCATGCTCGTCAGGATGAGAGGGGACCCAGAGGACCGGTGATGCAGAAGTTTGGTGCCTGCGTTGGCAGGGGGACGATTCCGTCGACCCATGGGAGATTTCTTCTTGGCTTCCAGTGCAGGGTGAAGACAGACAGCCCTCAGAGCATGCACCACCAGGAAACAGTCGAGAAAGCCGGAAGGATGAGGCGCTACAATGTTGCTGGTAGTCTTCTTGCTACCTTGTTGTGGTTATGCAGGCGTCCTGGAGCAGTCAACGGTCGATTCTTGGCAGCAGTCGAAGAAGGAAGTGCAGAGGAAATCTGGTGAGCTCTTGCATTCGTTATCTGGTGAGATACCCACAGGAGAGACCCTAAAGAGACCACAGAGGAGGATTGGCTACAGAGAAAGGTAAGCACCTATCAGGAGGGGTCTCTGACATCACCTGCTGGCACTGGCCACTCAGAGCTGTCCATTGTGCCCTCACACCTCTGCATCCTAGATGGCAGAGGTCTGGGATACACTAGAGGTGCTCTGGGCACCTCCCCTGGAAGGTGTTAGTCAGGTGAGTGATCACTCCCCTTTCCTTTGTACAGTTTCGCGCCAGAGCAGGGCTGGGGGGATCCCTGAACCGGTGTAGACAGGCTTATGCAAGGAGGGCACCATCTGTGCCCTTCAAAGCATTTCCAGAGGCCAGGAGACGCTACTCCTCCCAGGCCCTTCACACCTATTTCCAATGGGAGAGGGTGTAACACCCTCTCTCAGAGGAAATCCTTTGTTCTGCCTTCCTGGGACTAGGCTGCCTAGGCCCCAGGGGGGCAGAAACCTGTCTGAGGGGTTGGCAGCAGCAGTAGCTGCAGAGGAGACCCTGGAAAGATAGTTTGGCAGTACCCGGGCTCTATGCTGGAGACCCGGGGATGCATGGAATTGTCACCCCAATACCAGAATGGTATTGGGGTGACAATTCCATGATCCTAGACATGTTACATGGCCATGTTCGGAATTACCATAGTGACGCTACATATAGGTATTGACCTATATGTAGTGCACGCGTGTAATGGTGTCCCCACACTCACAAAGTCCAGGGAATTTGCCCTGAACAATGTGGGGGCACCTTGGATAGTGCCAGGGTGCCCACACACTAAGTAACTTTGCACCTAACCTTCACCAAGTGAGGGTTAGACATATAGGTGACTTATAAGTTATTTAAGTGCAGTGTAAAATGGCTGTGAAATAACATGGACATTATTTCACTCAGGCTGCAGTGGCAGTCCTGTGTAAGAATTGTCTGAGCTCCCTATGGGTGGCAAAAGAAATGCTGCAGCCCATAGGGATCTCCGGGAACCCCAATACCCTGGGTACCTATGTACCATATACTAGGGAATTATAAGGGTGTTCCAGTGTTCCAATCAGAATTGGTAAAATTAGTCACTAGCCTGCAGTGACAATTTTAAAAGCAGAGAGAGCATAAACACTGAGGCTCTGGTTAGCAGAGCCTCAGTGATACAGTTAGGCACCTCACATGGAACACATATAGGCCACAAACTTATGAGCACTGGGGTCCTGGCTAGCAGGATCCCAGTGACACACATCAAACACACTGACAACATAGGGTTTTCACTATGAGCACTGGGACCTGGCTAGCAGGATCCCTGTGAGACAGTAAAAACACCCTGACATATACTCACAAACAGGCCAAAAGAGGGGGTAACAAGACTAGAAAGAGGCTACCTTCCTACAGGGATGCCCTCTAAACAATGCATTTTTTTGGCATTAGGGAGAGTACCAGGTAGTAGCCAAGGTGCCATCTACCGTAGGGTGGCTATACCCAGTATGCGACCACGTCTTGTGGGAAGAGATCACATCCCTAACCCTGATTGGCTATGGTCCTTCCATCCAAGATGGAGGAAAAGGAAATGGAGTGGTCACCTCACCTGCCACACCTGAGAGATAGTGCAGACTGGGGGTGGCCACTCCTACTAACCCGGCCTACGTTTTCCTGCCAGTTTTCCCACTCAAAGTGGGACGAAATTATTGGGCGGCCATCTGCTGCTAGCAGCAGAGTTAGAGGTCAGATTTCAAAGGTTCTAACGCCTTTGAAACTGACAGCTTGGGACAGGGTGATTGCCTGGTGGAGGAGGTGTAACACCTCCACCCAGTAAAGGCTTTGTGTTCTGGCTCCTGAGAGCAGAGGCTCTCACCCCAGGAGTCCAGACTTATGTCTGGAGGTGGCAGGATGGTGCAACCAGTCAGCAACCATGCCAGGGCTGTTAGATTTTGCTGGGGCACCTCTAAGGTATATTTGGTAATAAATCCAATACTGGCATCAGTGTGGTTTTATTATTCTGAGTTGTTTGGTACTAAGGCCCATATTTATACTGTTTTAGAGCTGGATTTGCGCCACTTTTTGACACAAAAGAGGCGCAAACTTACAAAATACAATTGTATTTTGTAAGTTTGCGCTGCTTTTGCGTCAAAAAATGACGCAAATGCGGCGCTAAAAAAGTATAAATATGGGCCTAAATAACCCAGTATCCAGAAAGACCATCTGTAGCTGAACCAGTGTCCAGCACATATATTTGGTATGACTTCCCTGTACACTTACTATGTCTTAAGTATTTGCAAAGACATAGTAGGGGCATATTTTGCTCATACACACATATGCCCTCACAAGCCTTAGAGTGCACCCTCCCTTAGGGATATAAGGCCTGCCAGAGGGGTGACTTACCAATAGTACATGCACTGTTAGTGGCCATGGCGCAACCAGTTAGCAACCATGCCAGGGCTGTTAGATTTTGCTGGGGGCACCTCTAAGGTGTACTTGATAATAAATCCAACACTGGCATCAGTGTGGTTTTATTATTCTGAGTTGTTTGATACTAAATAACCCAGTATCCAGAAAGACCATCTGCAGCTGAACCAGTGTCCACCACATGTATTTGGTATGGCTTCCCTGTATACTTACTATGTATTAAGGTTTTGCAAAGAAACAGAAGGGGCATATTTGCTCATACACTCATGGGTCCTCACATGCCTTATAGTGCACCCTCCCTTAGCGATGTAAGACCTGCCAGAGGGGTGACTTACCTATAGTGCATGCACTGTTAGTGCCCTTGGCACTCTTGGTGAGTGTCATGTTGAGTTTGCAACTTTTAAATACACCTTGTCATGCACTTGCAATGGCAGTCCTCATGATGATGGTGTGGGGCCTCTCAGCGTGGCACAAATGGTGCTGCAGCTCTGGGGAGCCCCCTTCACTATCCATGCCCTAGGAACCCAGGGTGTCATTTACTAGGGACGTACAAGTGTGGCTGAATTGTCAGTACATAGCACAGTTTTAAGAAAAGAGATCTGGCCCTCTAAACCTGTTTAGCAGGGGCCCAGGGCTCTTACTGTGTGAAAAAACTTATTTTTTTAGGTAAAATGTGGGGGGCTCCCATGTCAAAAGAGGCCCTTTCTTACATTTATTAGGTGAATTTTTATGTTTAAAAAAAAATCTATTTCTTAACTATCACATCCCTGTAGACTTTGCTTTTTTCAATGAATTTCTATGTTTTTTTTTAATGTAAAGGAATTTTCATTACTCTACTCCTAGAAATGGGGTCTCTAGTTGGCAGTCGTTTGCACCCTGTCCAAGTATGGACTGTCATTCCAGTCAGGAAAAGTGAGTGACACAGCTAGGATAACCCCTGCTTGGTAGCTTGGCATAAGCAGTCAGGCTCATCTCAGAGGCAATGTGTTAAGTATTTGCATTCACATACACAGTAACAGTGAAAACTCTGCAAAAGGACCTCACACCAGTTTAGAAAACTCAATATTTATCTGAGTAAAACAAGACCAAAATGAAAAAAATACAAAATACAAAAGTAAAGACACACATTTTTAAAGATTGAATCTTAGTATAGTGCTTGGAAACACAATAGCTCCAACTGGGGCAATCACACTGTCTTGACAGAGTTTTTTTCGACAGCATGACGCCACTAGCGAGGCAGTGTAGGCCAGTCATGGAGTGGCACGGACCCCAGTTAGAGTACTTTTGAAAACGATGAGGAAACAAAGATGTTGCACAGAGTTGGGAGGTGAGACGTCTCTGTAGCTGTTGCAGCGTTGGTTCCTTATTGCTACCAGGGAGGTGAGACATCAGTTTCTTACTGCTAGACAGGGGAGATGAGGTTTTGGTTGCTTACAGTTGCAGGGAGGTGAAGCAGCTATGGTGGTGAGACATCGGTTCCTTATGACCCGGCAGGGTTGATGAATCCAGCAGGTCAAGATGAGCGGTATTGACTATGCAGTGTTGCAAGCACACCACAGGGCCACAGGTGCTGTGGCAGAGTAGCAGTTGGGTGTCATGGGTGTCATTGACACAGCACCCAGGACTCACACTGTGGTGGAACTTTGGAGGCGGTAATTGCACTCAGCAGGGAATACAGCTCTGGCGTAGACAGCAGTGCAGAGTAGGACAACAGCACTGATTCCAAAGTTGCTGTGGAGTCAACATACTTGGGGGCATATTTTCAAGAAAGTGGTGCATCAGTTATGATGCACCACTTTTCTTGTGCCCCCTAAGCCCCCCTATCATCACCATGGTAGCACCATATTTACAATACGGCAAATCAAGGAGCATGCTAGCACAATTGTTTTTAAACTGTTTACACTATTGTGGTGCATTGGTCGATTAGCACCAAAAATGATGGCGCTAGTCCAGCAGTACATCCAGAGGCCCATTGGAAACAATGGCAGCATCACTTTAACACCTGTCTTTTGCAGGTGTTAAAAATGATGACAAAAATAGTGCAATGAAATCAAGTAAATTTCACTGCGCCATTTCTCTGGGCCTCCAAATGGGGGAACGCCCCCCTTGCATACATTATGCCTGGTGCAGGCATAATGTGGCGCAAGGGGTTACAAAGTGGTGCAATACTTGCATTGTGTATCTGGCGTGGGGAAAAGGCCTGCTTGAGGCCGCCTTGGCATAAAAAAAAATGACACTAGGGCAGCACAAGGAGGCGCTAGGGTCTGGTAGATATGCCCCTTGGTTTCTTCTTGATTGCACCAGAACTAATTCCCAAGGGCCCAGGAACTGGATTTGGCACCACTTGGCAAATCAGGACTCTCAGCAAGAGAACCCAGGTGCTGACACATGAAGTATTTGATGTCCCTGAGTCTTCTTAATAGGAGGCAGGCTCAGTCCAAGCCCTTGGAGAACCTTTGGAAGCAGGATGTAGAAAGCAAACTCTAGTCCATTCATTCCCAGGACAGAAGCAGCAAGCAACAGGCCAGCACAACAAAGCAACAGGCAGAGTAGCAGTCCTTCCTATAGCAACCAGACAGCATTTCTTCCTGACAGAATATCCTCAGTCTAGAAGTGTTCTAACTATGTGGGGGTTAGAGGTCCAATACCTATACCCATTTCTGTCTTTGAAGTTGGTAAACTTCAAAGAGAAGTCTTTGAGGTGCACAAGACCCTGCCTATCTATGCCTTGGCCCAAGACACACTCCAGGGGGTTGGAGACTGTTTAATGTGAGAACAAGACTAGTCCTATTCAGGTGCACGTGTCAGCTCCTCCTACCACTCTAGCTGAGGAAGACTCATCAGGGAATGCAGGGCACCCCTCATCTCCCTTTGTGTGACGATCTAGAGTAAATGCACAAACAGCCCAACTGTCATCCTGACCCAGTTGTGTATTCATCAGGCACGCAGAGATACAGAATGGTTAAGCAAGAAAATAGCCACTTTTTAAAGTGCTATTTTCAAACTCACAGTTCACAACCCAACTTCACCAAAATATGTCATTTAAATTGTGAGTTCAGAGACCCCAAACTCTCTATCCGCTCCCAGTAGAAAATTACACTTACAAGATATTTTTATGGGAGAGATAGGCCTTGCAATAGTGAAAACTGAGTTTAGCAGTATTTCTTTATCAGAACATGTAAAGTACACTAGTACACGTCCTACCTTTGAAATACACAGCACCCTGTCCATGGAGCTGCATTGGGCCTACTTTAGGGGTAACATACATGTAGTAAAAGGTAAGGTTTGACCCTGGCAAGTTGGTCCACTTGTCAGGGTGAAATGTCAGTTTAAAACTGTGCACACATATACTGCAGAGACAGGTCTGAGACGTGTACAGGACTAATTATGTGGGTTGCACAATCAGTGCTGCAGCCCACTAGTAGTAATTGACTTACAGGCCCTGGGCACACATAGTGACCTTTACTAGGGAATTACTAGTAAATCAAATAGGACAATCTTGGATAAACCAATAATGAGGACAATTTAGACAGGGAGCACTAGCATTTTAGCACTGGACAGCAGTTGTAAAGTGCCCAGAGTCCTAAAACCAGCACAAATGAAATGCAGTACAAAGTCAAAAACAGGAGGTCAGAGGCAAAAAGCTTGGGAATAACTCTTTAAAAAGGGCCATTTCCAACATATACGTTAATCCAACCACCTGTAGCCAACCCCCATAAGCACCCAAATCCGCAACCTGCATGATCTTCAGGCATTCACGGTGGAGCTTGGCCCCAGGACCTGGTTTGTTGCCAGTCCCTGATTTCAACTCCCCTAACCACCCAACACCGCACTGTACACGGTCTTTGGCCATGTGCAGCAGGAGTTTCCCGCAGGGCCTGTCTCTCTAGGTGTGATAAATGGTGTGAGAGGGTATCTCTGGGGTGAGAGTGAGTATAGGAGTATCTGTCTCGGAGTTAGAGTAGGTAAGAGAGGGTGTCTCTGGGTGTGACAGTGGGTGTGAGTGTCTCTATGAGGAGTGAGTGTCTGAGTGTCTGAGTGGGTGCGTAAATAAGTGGGTCTGTGAGTGAATGCATGAGTGTCTAAGTGTGTCTGTGAGTGAGTGTGTAAGTTCGAGTGGGTCTGTGAGAGGGTGTGTGAGCATCTGAGGGGGTCTGTCAGTGGGTGCATGAGTTTCTGAGTGGATCTGTGAGTGGGTATACGAGTCTTTGAGTGGGTCTGTAAGTGGGCTTGTGAGTCTCTGAGTGGGTGCGTGAGTGAGTGCATGAGTGTGTAAGTGGGTCTGTGAGTGGGTACTTGAGTGTCTGAGTGGGTCAGTGAGTTGCTGTGTGAGTTTCTGAGTGTGTCTATGAGGGGTGCATGAGTGTCTGAGTGAGTGTCTGAGTGCATCTGTGAGTGGGTGTGTGAGTGTCTGTGTGGGCATGTAGGTAGCTGTGTGAGTGACTCTGCCACAAAGGAACCTCACCTGCCCTTTGATCGCACAGCCCACCTTGAGAAGCCAATAATGGCCCCGGTCACCACCACCCCCTTGGGCCGGCTTTTGTTATGTCCCGCAGTGCCCTCCCCAGGACATAGTTATTTGCTTTGATTTGGTGGGAGCTTTGAAAGCTCCCTCCAAGTCAAAGCAAACAGTCTGCTTCCAGCAAGCGAAAGGTATCAATCAGCTCTTACTTGCTGGAAGCAGAGGTCTCCTCTGTTTCCCTACCTGCAGAGTTGTGGGCAGGAAACAATTGCTTTTGCATACAGGGAGCTGCATATCTAGCAGCTCCCTGTCTGCAAAAGTAATGCCTGCTCCTGTAGGAGGCAGGGAGCCAGATGGGACGGTAGGGCCCTTGAGGGTCCCACTGCTGTCCCATTGCACTGTGCGTGCCCTGCAGGGCACCAAGGACAGATGTCTAGGCCCCTGAGAATGGGATCAATCAATCAATCATTGAATTTATAAAGCGCTCTACGTACCCGTGAGGGTCTCAAGGCGCGGGGGTGCTGATGTTACGGATCGAAGAGACAGGTTTTGAGGAGTCTTCTGACAGTGAGTAGGTCTTGGGTCTGTCGCAGGTTGGTAGGGAGCGTGTTCCAGGTTTTGGCGGCGAGGTATGAGAAGGATCTGCCGCCGGAGGTCTTTCGTTGGATGCGGGGAACGACGGCGAGGTTTGCGGAGCGGAGCTGATGGGTGGGGGTGTAGAAGCTGAATCTGTTTTTCAGTTAGGTTGGTCCGGTGTCGTGGAGTGCTTTGTGAGCGTGGGTAAGAAGCTTGAAAGTGATGCTCTTGTCCACGGGGAGCCAGTGAAGGTTTCTCAGCTGGTGGGAGATGTGGCTGCGGTGGGGTACGTCGAGGATCAGCCATGCGGAGTCGTTTTGGATGCGTTGGAGGCATAGTAGGTCTTTTGCTGGGATGCCTGTGTAGAGTGCGTTGCCGTAGTCTAGCCTGCTGCTGACGAGGGCCTGTGTAACCGTTTTTCTTGTTTCTGTTGGGATCCACTTGAAAATCCTACGGAGCATGCGGAGTGTGTTGTAGCAGGAGGAGGAGACTACGTTGACCTGTTTAGACATGGTGAGGGAGGAGTTGAGGATGAAGCCCAGGTTGCGTGGTTGGTTGGTTGGTGTCAGTGCGGTTCCTAGAGCGGTAGGCCACCAGGAGTCGTCCCAGGCAGAGGGGGTGGGTCCTAGGATGAGGACCTCCGTCTTGTCCGAATTGAGTTTCAGACGGCTGCTTTTCATCCATTCGGCAATTAATTCCATTCCCTCGTGGAGGTTGGTTTTGGCTGTGCGCAGGTCTTTGGTGAGCGAGAGGATGAGCTGGGTGTCGTTGGCATAGGTGAGAATGTTGAGGTTGTGTTGTTGGGCGACTTGTGCGAGGGGGGCCACGTAGATGTTGAACAGCGCCGGGCTGAGGGATGAGCCTTGGGGGACGCCGCAGATGATGTCCGTGGCTTCGGAGAGGAAAGGGGGGAGGCGGATTCTCTGGGTTCTGCCGGAGAGGAATGAGATGATCCAGTCGAGGGCTTTTCCTTGGATTCCGGTTTCGTGGAGGCGTGTTTTCAGGGTGCGGTGGCAGACTGTGTCGAAGGCGGCAGAAAGGTCCAGGAGGATGAGGGCTGATGTTTCGCCGTTGTCCATTTGATGTCTGATGCCGTCTGTGGCGGCGAGTAGGGCGGTCTCAGTGCTGTGGTTTCGTCTGAAGCCGGATTGGGAGGGAGCCAGGATGTTGTTGTCTTCGAGGTGGCTGGTTAGTTTCACGTTGACGATTTTTTCAATCACCTTCGCTGGGAAGGGGAGTAGGGAGATCTGTCGGAAGTTCTTGAGGTCGTTGGGGTCTGCTTTGGTCTTCTTGAGGAGGGGGGCAGATTTCGGCATGCTTCCACCTTTCCGGAAAAGTCGCTGTTTCGAAGGAGATGTTGATGACCTTCCGTAGTTGCGGGGCGATGGTGGAGTCGGCCTTGTTGTATACGTGGTGGGGGCAGGGGTCTGACGGAGATCCTGAGTGGATGGAGTTCATGATCTTGCGTGTCTCTGTGTCGTTGACGTTGGTCCAGGAGGTCTGGTGGTTTGCACAGCTGGAGCTTTGGGGGTGGGGTCTGGCGTGGGAGTGGCGTTGAAGCTGTCGTGGATGTCGGTGATCTTCCGGTGGAAGAAGGTGGACAGTGCATTGCAGAGTTCTTGGGATGGAGGGATGTCGTTGATGTTGGCACTGGGGTTGGAGAGTTCTTTTACAATGCTTAAGAGCTCTTTGCAGTCATGTGCGTTGTTGTCCAGGCGGTCTTTGAAGTGGGATCGTTTGGCTTGTCTGATGAGTTGGTGGTGTCTGCGGGTGGTGTCTTTGTGGGCTGTGAGGCTGTCAGGTGTGCGTTTGAGGAGCCATTCCTTTTTCAGTTTCCGGCAGTCACGCTTGGAGTTTAGGAGCTCGTCGGTGAACCAGGTGGCTTTTCTTCTGGCTTGGTTGTCGGTGGGGTTCTTGAGTGGCGCGAGGGTGTTTTGGCGCAATCGTTGATCCATAGAGTGAGGTTGTGGGCTGTGGTGTCTGGGTCGGAGGGGTCGGAGGGTGGGTTCTGGACGAGGGTGTTGGTTAGCTGGTCTTCCGTAACTTTGCTCCAGCATCGGCGGGGTGGTTGTTGGGTGCGATGGTGCTCGGTATGTTTCTTGTAGGTGAAGTGGATGCAGTGGTTTTTCGGTCCAGTGGAGTACGGTGGTGTGGTTGAAGGTGACGTGGGTGCTTGAGGAGAAGATGGGATCAACCTTGTGGCCGGCGATGTGGGTTGGTGTGTTTACGAGTTATCTGAGGCCGTGGTTGGTGAGGTTGTCGATCAGAGTAGTGGAGTTGGTGTTGTTGTTGTTCTCCAGGTGGAAATTTAGGTCCCCGAGGAGGATGTAATCCGTTCAGGTGAGTGCGTGGGTGCTGTTGAGGTCGGCGATGGATTCGCTGAAAGGTGCTCGCGGTCCGGGGGGTCTGTAGATGAGCGTTCCTCTGAGAGTGGTGTTGGGGTTGGTGTGGATGCGGAAGTGTAGGTGTTCAGCGGTCTTGAGGGTGGATTTGTGGGCGATGGCTATTCCTCCTCCGATTCTGTTGGTGCGGTCCCTTCGGATGATCTTGGAGCCATCCGGGATGGCTATTGCGATGTCGGGCGCCGAGGAGTCGTTCCACCAGGTTTCAGTCAGGAAGGCTACGTCTGGGGCGGTGGAGTCGAGCAGGTCCCAGAGCTTGATGGCGTGCTTGCGTGCGGAGCGGGTGTTGAGGAGTATGCAGTGGAGGTGGTTTGTTCCGGTCTTTGTTGGCTTCGATGTTCTGTTGCAGGTGAATCTGCAGTTGCGGCATGAGAAGGGTCCGTGGGTGTTCCTTGGTGAGGGCTGGATCCATGCTGTGATGTGGCCGGGATTGAGGGCGTTGAGTTTGTCGGGCGTGTAGGGGCGTCTGGAGATGCAGGGGTCTCGCGGACCAGGGGGTGTGGCGCTGGGCGCAGTCCAGGCAGAGACGGGCAGAGACGGGCAGAGACGGGCTTGCGTCTGGCGCGCCAGCGGCGCGCCCGCTACCCGGATGCATAGCGACCGCTATTAAGAAGGGAGGGGGAGGGAGGAGCAGTTGGGAGGTGGGAGGGAACGGCGAATGGGGGTGCGAGGGGGCGGGCCGCAGGGAAGCAGCGGCAGGGAAAGCGGCTCCGAGAGAGCCGGCGGCAAGGGGAGCGCACAAGGGGCAAAATCGGCAGAAAAAAATGGAAAAAGGCACAGAAGGAGAAACTGAGGGGTTAACGGCACACTAATACAGGGCACAAAAAACGAGTCACAATAACATCAACGGCATGAACGGCACAGTAATTCACATTAATTCACGGCACAAAAAACAAGTCACAATGGCATGAACGGCACAATAATACAAGGCACAGAGAACAAGTCACAAAACTTAAAACGGTACAAAGCACAAGTCTAGTGACGCTTACCAGAGCCCACTAGACACCAGGGATGAGGAGCAGGTGGATGCCTGCGGGTGGACGAGGGCCTCGAACGCGCGATTGGCAGTGCGTGCAGGGTCAAGGACAGGGGAATAGCTTGGTGGTGCTGCGGACGTGAGGGAGCGGTCTCCTGACCAAAATCAGGTCAGAGGTCGCTCACTCTCGATGCGCAGCGACCGCCACTAAGAAGGGAGGGGGGAGGGAGGAGCAGCTGGGAGGCGGGAGGGAGCGGCGAATGGGGGCGTGAGGGGGGCGGGGCCGCAGGGAGGCAGCGGCGGGGAAAGCGGCTCGGAGAGAGCCGGCGGAAAGGGGAGCGCACAAGTGGCAAAATCGGTGGAAAAAACTGGAAAAAGGCACAGAAGGAGAAACTGAGGAGTGAACGGCACACTAATACAGGGCACAAAAAACGAGTCACAATAACATCAACGGCATGAACGGCACAGTAATTCACATTAATTCAAGGCACAGAGAACAAGTCACAATGGCATGAACGGCACAATAATACAAGGCACAGAGAACAAGTCACAAAACTTAAAACGGTACAAAGCACAAGTCTAGTGACGCTTACCAGAGCCCACAAGACACCAGGGATGAGGCGCAGGTGGATGCCTGCGGGTGGAGGAGGGCCTTGAACGAGCGATTGGCAGCGCGTGCAGGGTCAAGGACAGGGGAACAGCTTGGTGGTACTGCGGACGTGGGTGAGTGGTCTCCTGACCAAAATCAGGTCAGAGGTCGCTCACCCTCGACGCGCAGCGACCGCCATTAAGAAGGGAGGGGGGCGGGAGGAGCAGCTGGGAGGCGGGAGGGAGCGGCGAATGGGGGCGCGAAGGGGGCGAGCCGCAGGGAGGCAGCGGCGGGGAAAGCGGCTCAGAGAGAGCCGGTGGCAAGGGGAGCGCACAAGGGGCAAAATCGGCAGAAAAAACTGGAAAAAGGCACAGAAGGAGAAACTGAGGGGTGAACGGCACACTAATACAGGGCACAAAAATCGAGTCACAATAACATCAACGGCATGAACGGCACAGTAATTCACATTAATTCACGGCACAGAGAACAAGTCACAATGGCATGAACGGCACAATAATACAAGGCACAGAGAACAAGTCACAAAACTTAAAACGGTACAAAGCACAAGTCTAGTGACGCTTACCAGAGCCCACTAGACACCAGGGATGAGGCGCAGGTGGATTCCTGCGGGTGGAGGAGGGCCATGAATGCGCGATTGGCAGCGCGTGCAGGGTCAAGGACAGGGGAACAGCTTGGTGGTGCTGCGGACGTGGGGGAGCGGTCTCCTGACCAAAATCAGGTCAGAGGTCGCTCACCCTCGACGCGCAGCGACCGCCATTAAGAAGGAAGGGGGTAGGGAGGAGCAGCTCTGAGACGGGAGGGAGCAGCGAATGGGGGCGCGAAGGGGGCGGGCCGCAGGGAGGCAGCAGCGGGGAAAGCGGCTCAGAGAGAGCCGACGGCAAGGGGAGCGCACAAGGGGCAAAATCGGCAGAAAAAACTGGAAAAAGGCACAGAAGGAGAAACTGAGGGGTGAACGGCACACTAATACAGGGCACAAAAAACGAGTCACAATAACATCAACGGCATGAACGGCACAGTAATTCACATTAATTCAAGGCACAGAGAACAAGTCACAATGGCATGAACGGCACAATAATACAAGGCACAGAGAACAAGTCACAAAACTTAAAACGGTACAAAGCACAAGTCTAGTGACGCTTACCAGAGCCCACAAGACACCAGGGATGAGGCGCAGGTGGATGCCTGCGGGTGGAGGAGGGCCTTGAACGAGCGATTGGCAGCGCGTGCAGGGTCAAGGACAGGGGAACAGCTTGGTGGTACTGCGGACGTGGGGGAGTGGTCTCCTGACCAAAATCAGGTCAGAGGTCGCTCACCCTCGACGCGCAGCGACCGCCATTAAGAAGGGAGGGGGGAGCAGCTGGGAGGCGGGAGGGAGCGGCGAATGGGGGCGCGAAGGGGGCGGGCCGCAGGGAGGCAGCGGCGGGGAAAGCGGCTCAGAGAGAGCCGGTGGCAAGGGGAGCGCACAAGGGGCAAAATCGGCAGAAAAAACTGGAAAAAGGCACAGAAGGAGAAACTGAGGGGTGAACGGCACACTAATACAGGGCACAAAAATCGAGTCACAATAACATCAACGGCATGAACGGCACAGTAATTCACATTAATTCACGGCATAGAGAACAAGTCACAATGGCATGAACGGCACAATAATACAAGGCACAGAGAACAAGTCACAAAACTTAAAACGGTACAAAGCACAAGTCTAGTGACGCTTACCAGAGCCCACTAGACACCAGGGATGAGGCGCAGGTGGATTCCTGCGGGTGGAGGAGGGCCTTGAATGCGCGATTGGCAGCGCGTGCAGGGTCAAGGACAGGGGAACAGCTTGGTGGTGCTGCGGACGTGGGGGAGCGGTCTCCTGACCAAAATCAGGTCAGAGGTCGCTCACCCTCGACGCGCAGCAACCGCCATTAAGAAGGAAGGGGGTAGGGAGGAGCAGCTCTGAGGCGGGAGGGAGCAGCGAATGGGGGCGCGAAGGGGGCGGGCCGCAGGGAGGCAGCGGCGGGGAAAGCGGCTCAGAGAGAGCCGACGGCAAGGGGAGCACACAAGGGGCAAAATCGGCAGAAAAAACTGGAAAAAGGCACAGAAGGAGAAACTAAGGGGTGAACGGCACACTAATACAGGGTACAAAAAACGAGTCACAATAACATCAACGGCATGAACGGCACAGTAATTCACATTAATTCCAGGCACAGAGAACAAGTCACAATGGAATGAACGGCACAATAATACAAGGCACAGAGAACAAGTCACAAAACTTTAAACGGTACAAAGCACAAGTCTAGTGACGCTTACCAGAGCCCACTAGACACCAGGGATGAGGCGCAGGTGGATGCCTGTGGGTGGAGGAGGGCCTCGTACGTGCGATTGGCAGCGCATGCAGGGTCAAGGACAGGGGAACAGCTTGATGGTGCTGCGGACGTGGGGGAGCGGTCTCCTGACCAAAATCAGGTCAGAGGTCGCTCCCTCTGTGGCTCCCCGTGGCTGAGATCGGCCTGGGGAGGGGGGCCGTGCCCCCCAATGAATTGTATTGGGCTCTGGGGATGTGGCCCCTGGGGCCAAAGTCAGCTGGGGAGATAGGTCATGAGGCCCCCCTCCCCCACACTGGCCATTAACTGAATGAGGTAGTGTTTTGTGCAAACTGACAACTCTTGTTAGATTAACGAGCAGTTGAGTTTCTGTTCTGGGCTGCCTGGCAGTGAGGGAGTCTGAAAAGACCACACAGGCCATGATGCTCATTTCACGGAAATAAAACCTCACCAAGAAGCACCTACAAATATAAATGTAGCAGGTGCCCCAGTTGAAGCTCGACTTCTGGAAAGGACAAATTATCCTAACTCCTGGACTTCGTGAAGACAAAGCAAGTTTGTTTACCCCTCAATTCCATATTGACAAACAAAAGGAAATCCTTTGTAGAGGTGAATGCATCTTTTATCTATTGGAGTGCAATCAGACAGTCTCACAT